>NW_004444019.1:1484467-1567287 GCF_000243295.1 Trichechus manatus latirostris
AAAAAAAAAAAAAAAAAAGCTGCTGAGGCTGCTTGTGTACAACTGAATACCTCATGGGGTTTGGTTTTTGATTTGGAGATTTAGGGTCATGGTTTCATGGGACATCCCAGTTAATTGGACTGATAACGTGTTTAGTGCTTCTGTTCTACCTCCTAGTTTGTTGCTTCTGTTCTACCTCCTAGTTTGTTGCTTAGTGCCTAGGGTCTTGCAAGCTTGCAAGTGGCCATCTAAGACACAGCAGTTGGTCTCTATTTGCATGGAGCAGCAGAGGAAAAAGGAGAGTTAGAAATAGGAGGAAATGGGTGTGTGACTGATTGCCTCCATGAACAACTGCCTCGTTTGCCATAAGACCAGAAGAACTGGATGGTGCCCAGCTACCAATACTGAACATTTTGATCAAAGATTCCATAGAAGAATCCTGAGCAAAAGGGGGAAAATGTAACACAGAATTTCAAATTCTCATGGAATCCAGTCTTTCTGGACCCATGGAGGCTGGATGAACCCTGAAACTATTGCCTTGAGATAATCTTTAAACCTTAAATCAAAAAATATCCCCTGAAATCTTAAAACTGAACAATAGTTTAACTTAACTAGTAAAGAATATCTTTCTTGGAGCATTGTGCTCTTTTAAGATTTACCTGCATGGGATCAAATTGACAACAGCAACTCAAAAGATTAGATAAGAACCTTAGGGGACAGTGAGTTTCTGTTAATGGGGGAGGAAAAACTTATAAAAGGAGGAGGAGAATGGTTGTATAACTCGAAGAATGTAATCAGTATCACTGAACTGTACATGTAGAAATTGTTGAATTGGTGCTATTTTTACTGTGTATATTCTCAACAATAACAAAAATTACATTAAAAAAGATGCAAAGATTCAAATGTGAGAAATTCACTGTTGGCTCTATTTACTAAGTCATAATCTTTGTTTTTCAATCCTATCTATCAAATACACCAAGATTTATTTCAGCTTAGCTGTAAAATTTCTGTCATCTTTCAATGTTTCAGTTCTTTTAAACAAATAGAAACTTGTTACATTTAAAAAATATTTTAACACATGATTGCAAAACTCACTGAATCTTATTTTTGGAAAAAGTTTAAACGTGTTGAATTCTGTTTACAAATTTTTAAAATGTCCAGATAATATTTATTTGATGCCATGTCATTGTTAGCCATAAATCACACAATGATGGCAACATTTCTAAACATCCATTTTCTTATTAACAGAAGTGTTTTCTTAGAAAAGCAGTTACTTTCTTAAACCAGTTGATGCCAGCTCATGGTGACCCCATTGCTAAGATGTCACCTTTATCTAGAAGGGACAGATAAATGGTGTTTATTTTTTTAAGATGACATATCACTGACAGCTGCTTATAATAGAAAAGCCAGCATGTTTATAACACTTACCTCATTGTAAAACAAAGTATGTGTAACTCATCCTTAAGTATAACAGCTCTTTTAAGGACTTTGCTGTGAATTAATGGAAGATCTCTATGTGTTATAAAGATTTTAACAGCTTCCCATTTCATTAAAATTACTGGAAACAATCTATTGTTTATATATATTTAATATAAAAGGAACTGTACTGATGATATCTGGTAACAATGCAGAGTGCTCAAGGCAAACAAATACTTTACAGGTGGTACTGTCAACTCCTCAGCTTTATGGAATTCCCAGTCTTTCCTCAGAATCTCTCATCTTTAGATAAATTGTGACTGATAATGAATCCAGCAAGGAGACTAGTGTCAGTCTGATTAAGTAAATATTGGTAAAGCTTAATTTCTTTTCAATTTTTAGATAACAATATAAATGAAATACTACTTTTTTCTTAGACACAAGTTGGCTGCTAACCAAAAGGTCGGCAGTTTGAATCCACCAGCCGCTCGTTGGAAACCCTATGGGGACAGTTTTGCTCTGTCCTGTGGGGTTGCTATGAGTCGGAATTGACTCAATGGCAATGGATTTGGTTTGGTTTTTGGGACACAAGTTGATTGTCTTGTATACCTCTTTAGATATGTACACCGTCTTAGGAGACCCCTACTTAGTATACACTTCAAAATCTAATGAAAACTATTGAAATGGTAGGTGTTTCTTGAAATGATAGAGTATTTTATTTAGAGAGAGTACCTTTTTAATGCATACTGGCCATTTTTTCATATGCCTTTTCCCCCCAAAATAGTGTTTCTGAATACCTGATAAAAGCCAGTTGCCATTGGGTCAGTTCTGACTCATGGCAACCCCATGTGTGTCAGAGTAGAAGAGTGCTCCACTGAGTTTTCAGTGGCTGATTTTTCAGAAGTTACATCACCAGGCCTTTCTTCCCAGTCACCTCTGGGTGGACTGAAACCTTCAACCTTTTGGTTAGCAGCTGAGCATGTTAACCGTTTATACCACCAAAGGACTCCTGAGTACCTCATACACTTTGACTTTTAAGCTGCATAAAATCAGGGAACCTCCTGGTAAGTGTAAATGCTTACAACTCATTTTGGGTGCTAACATCATCCTTGAATTTATTTTAGTTTCTTGCCTGTATTTTTCTTAGTTTTTTTCCTTCCTTTCTCCCTTCCTCCTTTCCCCTCCCTCCTCCTTTTCCTTCTCTTTCTGTCTCTTTATATCTCTCCCTCTTCTTTCTCCCAATCCCTGTCCCTCCCTTCCTTCCTTGTTACTTTGTATTGTACATACCTTTTTTAAGCCACTTTATCACTTTTTATCTGTTTTGGAACAAAGTAGGCTGTAAATAAAATAAATGATCTTTGGATACCTGATACGGGGTACTTTGTACTTTAAGCTTTTTTTTTTTTTTTTAAAGCACTTTGAAATTTTTAAAATGGACTGTAAAACAAAAAGAACAGTATACACACGTTTACCCACCACCGAGATTTGACAACTGTTGATTTTTTGCTTTTTGCTACTTCCATTTATCAGTTTATCAGTTCATCCATTCAGTCTGTCCATTTAGTTGAACTTCAGCATGCATCTCCAGAAAAATGGCTTCTGCATAACAATACCATAACCACATTTAAAAAATAATTTCCTAGTATTATCTAATATCCAGTCTATATTCAGATTTTACTGTTTGTCCCCAAGGTGTCATTTTCATCTGCTTTAGTCAAATAAAGTTGTAATCAAGGACCGAGTATTAGATTTAGTTATATTTCTGAAATCCTCCCCTACATCCTCGTCCCATGATAATAAGACCAAATGTCTTTTAGAATGTGCTGAGTTTTTAGATTTTTAAAATTGTTTCTTTGCAGTGTCAGTTGGCTGCTGCTTTTATTCCCATTATTTTTTACAAATTAGGAGCTAGATTTAAAAGCTTGGCTAGATTCAGGTTAAACATATTTTGGCAAGAATACTTCATAGATGAAGCTATTTAGTATTGTATCACTTCAAAGGTCTAGTTGTCCTACTGTTTTGATGTTAAATTTGACCATATTTTAAGGTGGTAACAGCCACATCTCTTCTTCCTAAATGATTGAGAATAGCACACATAATCTGTAGGCATATAACTTATAGCATGAAAATATCTAGTTCCTGATCATCCTTTCCTCTAATTGTTTTGTGCGTCTAATGATGGTGTTTGCTGGAATCAGTTATTAGTAGTAGCACACTGATGATTTTGGAATTCTGTCTTGTCTTTTACGTTTATTTGCTTAGTAAAGAAAAGTTTTCCCTCATTACCTGGTTACGCTGAACTACAGTTCCTACTGAAGAGGCTGATTACCCATTACCTATTGTCCTCGAGTCAATTCAGGCTGGTAGTGATCCTACAGGACAGAGTAGAACTGCCCAACAGTGTTTCCAAGGAGCAGCTGGTGGATTCGAACTGCCAGCCTTTTGGTTAGCAGCCGAGCTCTTAAAACTACTGTGCCACCAGGGCTCCATTTAAGGAAAAGAATTGACATTTGATAACCAGTTTTCAGAGTAAGGAGTTAGTGAAATGATCACATCTAATGCCAGTGGTGGCAAATGATTCTTCTTGACTCTTTTTTGATTGTTATAATGAGTTTACGAATTTTTAAAAATAAGTGTATTAAATAATGACTATATTGTGTTACACTCCTTTTTCTTTTTACTCAGAATCAGAGTGCTTTTAAATGTATGTTTTGGTTTAGTTTGATGTCAAATTCTGTGTTTTGCAGAGAGAATTATATAGATTGCTGTGGTAGAGTCAGTACTTCTTAAAGTACTTATTGATTACTTTTTTTCATTCAGAGAATAAATTGTTTTAATTTTGGCCACAGACTAGGTTTTTCTGAGTTTTCACATGTATAATTCAGTCAGTTTCAGTACAGAAGATTTTCTGATATGCAGCTTCACAAAAGAACATCAAATAAACTGAAAATTAACTGATCTGTCGAGAGTTTGGTGGAAACTTTTTTTTTTAATTGACTGATGAAGCTGCTTTAAATAAAATTTGATAGACAGTGGGGCAGGAGGAGAGAAGTCAAACAAATGACCTTAGTTAACGAATAAGTAATATTGGCTTCAATATAGAAACATTCATGTGCTATTTTGGGAAAAATAATTGTTCCACATGTTTATTTTCCATTAAATAGTTTTGAAAATACATTTTAACCATTTTGTGGAGCTACTTTCTAAAATGTATTAGATAACTCTTTTCTTCCTTTTTTGTAAAAGCGTATGCTGAACATAGTTTAGATTTTTACTGGTGATTTAGACATTTTAGGAAATAAATTATATCATTCTTTATTAGTGATGTTCTCAGGTACTGTTTTATTAGGTAGGGCATTTGATCCCTATATTAACTGAGCCTGAGACAAATGCACTTGGGAAAAAAAAATTTTTTGGACGGATTATTTATCTTTTTATAATAATATCCTTGTACCTATTAATGGATCTTTCTCAAACATCTGGTATAGTTCTTCCATCCCTCTAATTGAAACACCAGGAAACAGATTATTAGAACTATGTGAAATAAAAGTAAAGGCTACACTCCTATGAATAAAGGTGTGTGTGTATTTGTAAAACAGATGGACAGAAATAAACCTTATTAAAGTTGTTTTTGTCTAAGGGCTGCCAGTTACTTGATTTTCTTTGAAGAAGTGCTCCTAGGAGTTGGAATCTTAACTGAAATGAACTTGATAAGTGATCACCCAGTCCAAACAGCTCATAAGCTTCCAGAGAATCTTATTGAATAAAACAAAGTATTTACTGATTTTTAAACCTACGCTGGAGCCCTGGTGGTGCAGTGGTTAAGAGCTACAGCTGCTAACCAGAAGGTTGGCAGTTCGAATCCACCAGCTGCTCCTTGGAAACCCTATGGGCAGTTGTACTCTGTCCTTACAGGTCACTATGAGTCAGAATTGACTCAGTTGCAATGGTTTTTTTTTTTTAAAAATAACCTGAATTGGAGCCCTGGTGGTATAGTGTTTAAGAGCTCGTCTGCTAACCAAAAGGTCAGAAGTTCGAATCCACCAGCCACTCATTGGAAACCCTGTGGGGCAGTTTTGCTCTGTCTCATAGGGTCACTGTGAGTCGTAATCGACTCAATGACAACAAGTTTGGTTTTTTTGATTAAACTTACATAAGAAAGGAACCCTGATTGTACAGTGGTTAAACGCTTAGCTGCTAATCGAAAGGTCAGTGGTTCGAATCCACCAGTGGCTCCTTGGGAGAAAGATGTGACCATCTGCTTCCGTAAAGATTACATCCTTGGAAACCCTACGAGGCAGTTCTACTCTGTCCTGTAGGGTCGTTATGTTGGAATTGGCTTAGCTGCATTGGGTTTGGTTTTTGGTTTTTAAACTGGCACTGGAGTCCCTGGGTGGCATAAACTGTTGAGCACTTGACTATTAGCTGAAAGGTTAGCAGTTCAACCCCACCCAGAGGCATGTTAGAAGACAGGCCTGGCGATCTGCTTCTGAAATGTCACAGCTTTGAAACCCTATGGAGCAGTTCTGTTCTTTACACATGGGGTTGTCATGAGTTGGAATTGATTCAGTGGCAACTAACAACAATAAACCTATGTTATAGAATGACATGAGATGTATTTTACTATACATGGTTTCTTCAAAGCTAAATACATTAATTCATTTTTCATCATTTAATTATTGCAGATGATCTTTAGCTAGATATGTTTAAAATAACTATCAAGAGTTTCTTATTCTGATACTTGCCAAGTTCTAGTAATTCTCAATTCTCTTATATGTTCCAAAGTTACTGCTCTGAGTGAGTTTACTTTTGTTTTTTTTTTCTATTAAGGACCATATCTTTAATCACTGTTTAGTGTACTTGATCAAAGTTCCTTTTAGATAGAGACTTTATTAGTTAAACGTTTGAAGAAGCTTTAGTTCTTAGGCACACACTGAAAAATTCTACTAGTTTTATTTTCCTGAGTGAGCAACTTTTTTTTGTTTAGTTGTGCAATGTTGGGACAGTTCCTTCTTATCTATGCTTTCTATACTGTTAGCGTTTTAACTCAGTTCTGCAGCTGCTGTGATGGGGTAAAACCAAAAAACCAAACCCATCGCTGTCGAGTTGATTCCGACTCATAGCAATCCTATAGGGCAGAGTGGAACTGCCCCATAGGGTTTCCAGGGAGCGGCTGGTGGGTTCAAACTGTTGACCTTTTGGTTAGCAGCCCAACTCTTAACTGCTGCACCACCAGGGCTCTCTGATAGGGTAGAGGCAGGCATTTAATTCTATTTATTTTGGTTGTCAAGGGTAACTTCCTGATTAGTATCCAGTTAAATATGGAGGTCCTAATCTCTTGAGATAGAAACTGGGAACAGTGAGATTTTGTAGTCATTCATGCATTTGTTCATTCAAATAGTGCTTAAGACTGAGCAGACACTAGAGATACTTCAGAGAGCAAAATTGACAAAAATTCCTGCCCTCATGGAGTTTACCTTCTATTTAACTGTTGTGTATAAAAACCAAACCAAAACCATTGCTGTTGAGTTGATTCCGACTTATAGGATCCTATATGACAGGGTAGAACTGCCCCATAGGGTATCCAGGGAATGGCTGGTAGGTTTGACTTGCTGATCTTTTGGTTAGCAGCCGAGCTCTTAAGCACCGTGCCACCAGGGCTCCATGGTTATGAATAAGACCATTAAAAATACCTTCCTGGGCTGTTAACAGATTAGGAATGTTAACTGTTTAAGCATTTCATAACTGAAAAGTGTGCAATCTTCTGAGACCTCTTTGATCTCTTGTGTCTCTGGTTTTCTCCTATATTTGAGTAAAAGTGAATAAAATGTTGTAGAACAAAGTGCTTGGTTGGGAACCGATTCATTAGAATATGGAAACTCAGTGAAATGTATTGTTAAGATACATATTATGAGAGGGTTGAGTTGCAATTTTTTTTTTAACCTATTCCTGTTTTATGGTAGCATGATTCTTATTGAGTAGCATTACAGGCATCAACAGCTTACACCATGGTTCCACAGTTTTATATGAGGTATGATAATTTACTTTGGCATAAAAATTATCGGTACTGTTTGGTCATTTAACAAATATTTATTGCATGCATTATGTGTGCCAGACTGTTTCCAGTGTTGGAAGATACAGTGGTGTATGAGACAAAGTCCCTGCTGTCATGAAGCTTACAAGTCTAAGACCGTAAAATGTCTGGTTGTTTGTTAATGGGAGAAAGGGTGTCTTGATTTATTTGAGAGATGGCCAGGGCAAGCCTCTCTGTGGAGATAACATTAAAGAGTAGCAGTCATCTTAGAGATAGCTAGTGACTAGCTTTTTGCACATTCTGGGTAAGCGATTACATTCCAAGCAGAGAAACAACAAATAAAAAATGTACCAAGTGGTAATTAGTCCTTCTGTCAGATTAAAGCAGTTCCCCGAGTCTTGTTTTTGTATGTTTGCATTCATGTTTACAATTTTTCACCCAATTATTATGAGTCTCTAATTGGTAACTGTGTTAATAAACTACAAGACAATGATTTCCTTGTGTGCCTACCCACCAAAATAGAAAAATCTAAGAAATAAAATTTAAAAAACCATAAAGCAATCCTTAAATCACTAATACCCTCCCCCTTTCATACTAACAGAGTGTTTACCTTGTCACTGTAGGTTTTGTGCAAATTTGTACAGTGGATAGCCAAGTGTCTCTTATCTGTACCTGTTTTCAGAAGCATGGTGCAGAGCTAATTCAACTGAAAATTTGGAGTACACATTTTGGTACTTTCCTTGATTTCACAATAAATGTTGCCTGGTATGGTAGATTAAAAAAAATATTTTGGTACTTTTCTTAACCTTTATTATGATGTCCTATATTTAGATACTCCTTTTATGCAATTGAGGCCCTTAACCTGCAGTGCTTAAGCATTTGGCCGCTAACCAAAAGGTTGACAGCTCGAATCCACCAGCCACTCCTTAGAAACCCTATGGGGCAGTTCTGCTTTGTCCTTTAGGGCCACTATAAGTCAGAACTGACTCGATAGCAGTGGGTTTGGTTTTTCGGTTTGGGTTTATGAAATTAGATAATCATGTTTTGAGGTAAAGTTTCTATTTCCATTTTCTGTAGGGATGGTTTGTAGTTATATGATAGTATATCCACCGTATGATTTAGTAATTCTTTGTGAGATAGGATTTAACTCTGCTTTTTGTTTTGCCTGTAATTGGTAGACTTGAAAAGTATAAAAGTATATCCTTCTATCAAACCCTTAAAACCTTAAAATTTAATTTCAGTGTGACCACACATCTTTTATATTTATTCAGTAATACGTTGGTATTACTCTGTTCTTTTGCTGTTTGTAGCCAACTCCTTGAAAGGATTTTCTGTGCCCTTTATCCTCAGTATCTCTCTTCCATTCTGTATTTGCTCTCACCACTCCACTGTATCACCAGTCACTATCATGCTTCAGATCCAAGGACCAGTTTCTCTTTTTTCTACCTGTCGGTGGCATTTAACTCAATCTCTGCCTTTTGAAATGATTTCTTCACTCAGTCTGTTGTTTACCACTCTCACTCAGTGATTCTCCCACCTTCCTGGTGTCTTCCTCTCAGTTTCTTTTGATACTTCTCTTCATTTGCCTGGCCTCTAACCCTTGGAGGGTCCCAGGGCTCAGATTTTGGATATATATGTATATATGTATACATATTTTATAATGTATTTTTGTTGTTGAGAGTGTACACAGCAGAACATACATCAGCCAATTCAAAGTTTCTACGTGTACAATTCAGTGATAATTGATTACATTCTTCAAGTTGGGTAACCATTCTCACCCTCCTTTTCTGAGTTGTTCCTCCCTTGTTAACAAGAACCCACACTCCCCTAGGTTTCCTATCTGATCTTTCAAGTTGCTGTTGTCAGTTTGATCCCATATAGATAGATTTTAAAAGAGCATAATTCTCAAGGCAGACATTCTTTACTAGTTAAGCTAAACTATTGATTGGTTTTAAGATGATTCCAAGGGATATTTTTGGTTTGAGGTTTAAAGATTATCTCAGAGCAATAGTTTCAGGGAGTCACTCAGCCTCCATGACTCCAGAAAGTCTGGAGTCCATGAGTATTTGAAATTCTGTTCTGCATTTTACCCCTTTTGATCAGGATTCTTCTATAGTATCTTTGATCAAAATGTTCAGTATTGGTAGCTGGGCACCATCTAGTTCTTCTGGTCTCATGGCAAAGGAAGCAGTTGTTCATGGAGGCAGTTAACCACACATTTCCCTATCCTCTTCCTGTTCCTGACTCTGCTTCTTCCACTGTTGCTCCAGGTGAATAGAGACCAATTGTTGTGCCTTAAATGGCTATCTTGGACATCTTTATTTGTACTCACTTTCGTGGTGATATCATTCAGTCTCATTACTTTAAAAAAAAAAAAAAGATTCAATTCCCAATTATATATCTGTAGCCCAACTACTTGTCTGAATTCCAGGCTCCTGTGTTCACTTGCTTTGGATGTCCACTAGGCTCCTTAAGGTTAATGTCCAAAACTGAACTCTTGATACCTACCCTCCCACCACCTCTACCCCTCCCCTAAGTACCTGTTCTTCCTGCAGTTTTCCCCATCTCTATAAACGGCACTTTCTCCACTTCTGCAGTAGTCTTAGCCACTACATCTCTTACCTGGATCGTTGCTTTAGGCTATAACTTCTCTGCTTCTTTCTTCCCTTAGGGGTTCCTTGCAGTCTGTTTGCAAAACAGCACCCGGAGTGATCCTTTAATCCTTTTGTTCTCGGCAGTACACAGAAACCGTGTTGCCATTGAGTTGATTCTGACTCGTAGTGAACCTATAGGACATACACAGATAGCAACTATGAACTTTTTCAACCTCTGGATTGGGAAGTGGCTGTATCACTGAGAATGCATGCTGCCGCAAGGCAGGGGCCTTTATATACCACTAGACCCTGGTAGGGGCTCTGGGGTATAATTAATGGTACTTCATATGTACCATTTAACACTTAGGGTAGGCTTGTGGGATGAGGCAAGAAAATAAAATCCATACTACCTTCCAAAAATTCAGGCACACTCAATGATTGTGCATGCTTCCATTAATGAAAACACATGGTCAGCAAAAATTTCAAAGCAGAAAATAATTGGGTCACCAAGGGGTTAAAAAGTTAGATCACACCACCCTTGTGCTCACAGTGCTCTGCTAAACTTCCATCTCCTTAGAGAAAAAGTCCTTATTGTCTACAAGACCCTAGTTAGTCTTTCCCGGTACCTCTTACCTGCTGTCCTCACCCCTCCTGCCTCCCCTTACTCTCCTCCAGCCACAGATTTGCCCATTCTCTTTCTCTAACACCCCAGGCATACTCCTGCCTCCAGGTCTAGACATTTGATGTGCCCTCTTACTAGAAAGCTGTTTCCTCAGAACTGTCCCCTCAACTTGTTCAGGCTTTTGCTTATTTGTCATCTCAGCAGTGCCATCCCCAGGTTGCTTCTAGACTACACAGTACGTTTTTGGTACTTAGAAAAAGACACCCATTTTCCCACGTGGATGAAGCCCTGTGCCTAGGTACATAGCTTGGAGAGCAGAACAGGGCCTGGATTTCAGCCTCCACTTTATCTCTTGGCCTGAAGCTCATGTGCAGTAAACAACCTTGGCTTTCTCTTTAAAATGTAAAATTACAAATCATTCCTCATTCTCTCCTCTGCATTCCGTATTACTCTTTTATTCATATGATTTATCATCTAACATGCTATGTATTTTACTTATTTGTCTCACTTTTATTAAAATGAAGCTTCATGGGAATAATTTTTTAAAATTTTCTTTTGTGGAAAACTTCAAACATGTAGAGGTAGTGAGAATAGTATAATAGACCCCTCTGTACCTGTCATCCAGTTTAAACAGTTAATAGTCTTGTTTCATCTATACCCCTACTCACTTCTCTGTCCACCTCCCAGGTTTATTTTGAACCAAATCCCACAAATCGTAACATTTCATCTGTAAATATTTCAGTATGTATCTTGAAAATAGAAGAATAAAACATAATGCCATTATTTAAATGTCTAAAGTAGTTCCTAATATTTCTAAATATTCCGTCAGCTTTCAATTTTACCCAATTACCTGAATTTTTTTTTTTTTTACAGTTTGAATCAGGATTGAAATAAAGTTAATACATTCAGTTGGTTGCTTTGTAAGTTATTTTAGTCTATGTAGGTTTTCCTCACGATATTTATTTGTTGAAGACACTGGGTCGTTTGTCTTGAGAATTCTGTATCCTTGTTATCTAGAATAATCTAGAACAACGTGTGACATACAGTAGGTACTCAATAAATAAATAATTTAATACAGGTTTTCCCCACTCTGAAAGTAGAGCATTCTTATAAAACCTTTCGTAAGCTGAAATGATGTAAAGCGAAGAAGCAGTTGCCATAATTTGTGTGGGAAAATTTTTTGAGCATTCCTGGACCCAAAAAATAACCTACCAAATCATACCAAACAACATATAAAACCTAAAATAACACTAACATATAGTAGAAGCTGACACGCTGAGTGTAGTGCCTGGGGAAGGAGCTTGGCAATGCCACTCTCGCTGCTCGGGGTTCATGCTGCCTCTTTAACGGCTCACTGCAAAACAAACACTGGATGCTTTTTTCGTCTTTTGTCTTTTTTTCATAAAAGTGAAAAACCCTCTTCCCATTTCTTTGAGCTAGTGAAAACAAGTACTCCTGTAAGTCTTTCATAAAAGTGAAGTGTAGAGTAAAGCAAACTTTTGGAAAGTGGAGGATACCTGTATTTTAGGACAAAATTAAAATGTTAAATTTTTAGAGATGATTACCATCTTCCTTTATATTTGCTTAATAGAATAATCTTGGCAGTAGAGCAGTTATCTAGACAGGAAGAGCACTTAGGGCTATAAAAAGTTATTTAAGAAAACCTGCCAGGATACACTGATAATGGCTATCATTTATTTAGCATCTTGTTTGTGTACAAGGCAGGTACTGTGTTAGAAACTACATTGGTTTGTCTAATTTTCATAGCAACTCTTTAGTGGAGGATGGTAATACGTACTTTTACCCTGTGAAGAAATTGAGGCTCAGAGAGGGAAGTGAAGGGGAAATGGGTGTAGACATTAATATTTTTCTTAACAAATTTTATAGAACTAGAGACAACTCTTCAAAATCTACGTGCATGTACAAGTTTGATAAAAAGCAAAAATTTAAAAATAGAAAGGTAACACCATAGAAAACTTTGGCTGAGTATATCTTTTTCTAGCTTTTTATGTGCATTCACACGTTTTTGTACATCATTTTTTAGGGGAATTTTTTTTTTTAATTGTACTTTAGGTGAAGATTTCAGAACAAATAGTTTCTCATTAAACAGTCAGTACACATTGTTTTATGACATTGGTTAACAACCCCACGACATGTCAACACTCTCCCTTCTCAACCTTTTTTTTTGGTGAAAATATACATAGCCAAAGATAAAGCATTACAAAAATTTCTATACGCACAATTCAGTGACATCGATTACGTTCTTCCAGTTGTGCTGCTATTGTCACTTTAGATGAAGGTTTACAGAACAAAATAATTTCTCATTGAACAGTTAGTACACATGTTGCCCTATGACAGTGGTTAACAACCCCACTACATGTCAACACTGTCCTTACTCAACCTTAGGTTCCGTATCACCAGCTTTCCCGTCCCCTTCTGCCTTCTAGTCCTTGTCGCTAGACTGCAGTGCCTCATTAGTCCCGTTTTGTTATATGAGGCTGTCCAGTCCCCAGCTGAACAGTGAACCTCGGAAGTGACTTCATCACTGACCGAAAAGGGTGTCTGGGGGCCATACTCTTGGGGTTTCTCCAGTCTCTTTCAGGCCAGTAAATCTGGTCGTTTTTTGTGTGTGTTAGAATTTTGTTCTACATCCTTCTCCAGCTCTGTCCAGAACCCTCTGTTGTGATCCCAGTCAGAGCAGTCAAAACATTTTTAATGCAAAATTTATTGAAGATTGATTAGGAAATAACATATTATTGTATAATAGAAATTTATATGTAAATATAAGACTTTAGAATGTGAAAGTAAATATAAATTATAGTGGAAAGATGAATAATTTGTGTTAGATTAACTGATACTATTCTGAAGAAAAATTAACTTAGATTGACACCAAATATTAAAGTAAGCTAAATAAGGAAAAATACTTACATTAAGTAGGTAACCTACATATTACATAAAGCATTCATATAAGTTTGTTGAGAGAAAAGCACATTAAGACCTGAGTATGTGAGTAAGCAATGCTAAAGACATACATAAAGGCAGTATACAAACCTGAAGTATTCAAGCTTTTTTAGTAACCACATTTATTTTAAAGTCTGAAACTCAGTAAGTCATTATTGAGACTTATATGAACATCTTTGCATTATAAATGGTTTATAATGTTTTTGGAAAGCCATTTGATTTTTGTGTGTGTGTGTGTGTGTGTGTGTATTATATATTATATATATATATATATACACACCAAAAAACCTGTTGCCATGCAGTCAGTTCTAACTCATAGCAACACTATAGGACAGAGTAGAACTCTGCCCCACAGGGTTTCCTAGGCTGTAATCTTAAGGGAGCAGATCACCAGGTCTTTTCTCCTGTAGAGCGGCTGATAGGTCCAGACCACCAACCTTTCAGTTAGCAGCCAAGTGCTTGCCTTCTTTGATCCACTAATCCTGTGCTTTAACTTTGTTTATTTTGAAGATAGGGGAAGAAAGATGTGTGTGTGTATAGTAGCATTACATTTTTCAAATTAGGAATATGCTAATATCCAAAATGATAAAATCACCCCCAAAGTGGTTAATTGTAACATACAACTTGAAGGAATATATCATGCCCCAGCTTTTTTTAGAATGAATGTCAGTCAGCCATGCAGGAAAATTCTCTCACAGAAGGAAGCCAAGCAGAGACTGGGTGGTCTTCGTCAGTGTTGGAGGAGAAAGCTGTGGGGGTTCTGTTAGGAGATATCTGTGTATTTTCTCATTCTGCTTTCGAAAACACAAACCCTATGAAAGAGATATCTAACCTTTTTTGTTGTGACACTGCAAAGATACCATGCTTCCCCCCCGCCCCGCCTCAAGTATGATACTTAATGCCAACTTTTATAATAGAGGAAATAACTGTGTCTTAGATGTAGTTGAACTGAGTTTGACCTTTGTACTGCCTGTATGAATTAACACATGCCAAATGTGAGGGGTCTGTACTGTGCTTGTGGTTCTCTACTTTATATGGAATTAAAGTGATTTAATCAATTCCGATGGCTGAGAAAGGCATTAAACTTAACTTCAAATGATTTGGTTTTATTCTCTTTTTATCTCATTTACCTCTTCTTCCTGAAAAGATACATTGGAAAATCTTATTAGGACCCTGTAGAGCCTAGTTAGGAATTTGGACTTAAATCTAAGTTTGTTGGGGTGGCTTTGGAGGTCTTACACAGAATGGTAACATGATCTGACTTAATATTTTGAGAAGGACCACAGTAATGACTGTGGAGAATAAACTGTGTATGTGTGAGAAGGGGAGGGAGGGTGTGGAAATAGAGGAAGCTGGGACACTAGGAGACTATTATGTGTTATAGTCTGGATGAGAGATGGTGGTGGTTTGGAGTAGAATGTTAGCTGTGGAGGTGCTAAAAGGTCAGATGCATGTTGTATGTTTAAAATAGAGCTTGCAGGATGTGCTGACCCACTAAAGTGGGATATAAGAAGAGAGGAGTTAAGTATGGTTCTAGAGTTTTAGGTTTGAACAACTGGGTAACTGGAAGTTCTGTTTACTGGGAATACCCAGGAATGAGCATTATTTTGGTGGGGGGCTGGGTGGAAATTAGTGTTTATTTTGGTTATATTATGTTTGAGGTATCTGTTAGCTTAGTGGAGACGTTGAATTTAACTCTTTTGGAGGTCAAATGAAGAGGATCCCTGGTGGCGCAGTGGTTACGCACTTGGCTGCTAAGCGAAAGGTCAGTGGTTTGAACCCACCAGCTGCTTCACGGCAGAAAGATGTGGCAGTCAGCTTCCATAAATATGACAACCTTGGAACCCTGTAGGGCAGTTCTGCTCTGTCCTATAGGGTCACTGTAGTTGGAAACGACTCAATGGCAGTGGGTTTTGGGGGGTTTAGAGGTCAAATGAGAGCATGGGAGTGGAGATATATACATTTGGAAGTCGTTGGAGTATAGATGGGACTTGATGAGATCACTTAGGAAAGAGTGATTGTAGATAAAGAGAAATGGGAGAACTGAACCCTTCGACCCACAAACGCATAGAGGTATGCAAGAAGAGGAGACTGTATCAAAGGAGATTGGCTAATGCCATGGAAGGATGTAATGTCCCAGAAGTTAAGTGAGGAGAAGGGAATTCAAGAAGGGGAGAGGAATCAGCTGTGTCAGATACTGCCAGGAAATGGAATAAAATAAGACATGATAATTGTCAGGATTTGGCTTGCTATCCTGCTGATTCTGCCTTTGCCAATAGCTCTCAGATTAATACATACCTTTTCATTCTCTGCCAACAAACACTGTTAATCAGGTTTGTTGCTTTTTTCCTGAACTGTTTTATTTTCCTCTTTTGAATAGTTTTTTTTCTCCCCCCTGATTGCAATATAAAATACATGCCCCTTGTTGAAAATTTGGAAAACACAGAGAAAAGTATAAAGAAGACTAAAAAACAAAACAAAACTCCTTGGTCTCCTTTCTCCTGGACATAATTACTGATAACATTCTGATGTATTTTTTCTATTCTTTTTAATCTGTGCATCTTTGTGATGTATATATTATATATATGTTTTTATATATAGATGACACCTAACAACATGTTGTAATATAGAATCGAGAGTAAAAGTAGTTTTAAATTTTGCTTTTTAAAACGAATATGGTGGAAATGTTAAGTGTCTGTGACAACTTAAATATGCCATCATAATATTCCAACTGAATTCCCCACCTGTCTTTTTTCATAATTATGTTTTAAATGAATCCTGATTAATTTTCCTAAAGTGTGTTCTCCTCTCAAACTTTTAGTGAATAGTATGTAGTGGTTAAGAGTAATACATGCTTATAGCAAGAATTCAGAAATAGAAAAAGTTACAGTCTTAATATTTTTTAGAGAATAGTTGCTGCTACAATTTTCATCTGTTTCCTACCGATCATTTTTTTCACTTTAAATGTACATACACTCACATTTCATTTGTTTGTTTGCTTATTACTAACAAGAAACACTGTTTTCTAGCTAGCAATTTTCTTCATAGTCCTTTTCCCCTTCTATTCTTTCTTGTTCTACCTTGGTCAAATTGTATGAGCAGTTTCGTGATTCTACTTGTAAGACTGATCTCCAAAAAGATTCTACAATTTTAAAGTATATTTATAAAGAATTTTATTCTCTTTAAAGTTTAACATAGATCACTATCCTGTTGAACTCTTTTAAATGAAGTTCTTGGATACAAAATGAGGACTATATAACTTCTTGATGTTCCTTATCTAGGATGAAGATAATAATTAACATTTGCATAGTGCTCTAAAGTTTACAAAGTGAGTTTACAGTACAAGCTCTCATTTGATTCTCACAACAGCCCTGTGAAGCAGCTAGGAAAGATGTCATTTTCATTTTAGTGATTAAAAAACTTATAGAGAGGTTAAGTGACTTGGCCAAGTTTTATTTAATTGCTGTAACAGGGATTTGAATACAGGCCTTCTGGTCAAAATAATTACCTTCTTTTTACAAGATTTCATACAATTGTGCTTTTAGAATTGCTTGTAAGTGTTGGCTAGTTAGTGGCATTTGTGTTTTTATACGGAAATGAACCCAGTGACAATATCACTACAGTGTTTATGTGTTTCTAAATCTTTCCCACGCCCTCTCCCCTCTAAATAAGTGACTCTGTCTCTCCTTTGACTGAAAGAAATTATTTCAATTATATAGCTACATTAAATACGCACCATTTTTGTCAGCATTTGAGGGAGAGGGTAATTACATTGTTTTTCATTTCTCTTTTTTTTTCTGCTACCACTCAAAAGTATGTCCCCATTGTTTACTCTCACTTGTAGCATGAAGTCTCTGAGTAGTAGGATCCCAGTTTGAACTAGAATTTTTTGGTCCTAGCGTGAACCTAGCTAGCATAAGCTTTGCAAGATTTTGAACTCATGTACTTCTGTAACCAAAATTGAGATAATTGAGTAATCCAGGTATGATCACCTATGACATTCACAAAAAGACAATGAGTGATAAGTGAGAGTGATAGCTGAAGTCTAACTAAGAAAGAGAATAACTAATCTTTGCTTCAACTAGCTACCTCATGAGATAGGAAATTGTAAAATTGAATTGATTTGGTAGCTTGGTAGTGACAGTATCACATATGTTTGAAATAGATCTAGATTTTCAGGACATTGTATTTATTACGTTAAAATGGTTTCACAGTATTTTCTATACCACCTTTAAATATTTAACGTTTCCCCAGTATTTTCAAAAGTTAATTTTTTTGTTGTTTTTGTTTTTTTGTTTTTTCTAGTTGTTGGTCTTGACGATATTATGGATGAAGGAGTTGTTAAAGAAAGTGGCAATGATACCATTGATGAAGAAGAACTGATTTTACCTAACAGAAATTTGAGGGACAAAGTAGAAGACAATTCAGTAAGATCACCAAGAAAATCACCTCGTTTAATGGCACAAGGTAATCCCTCCAAAGAGGTCCGGCTAGAAAATCAGAGGTGTAGGGAGAGATGTGTTAGGTTGTAAGCTTGCTGAGCAGAAATCTTATTTTCTTGATATTTGTTAGTCTGAGCATTATTGATAGTAATCCATTTTGAGATTTTGTCAGTACCTTGGTATAATTAATGTCAGACTTTTTACTGAAATTAAACATTTACATAGTTTAAAGATTTGACTAGTTCTATAAGATTTAAGAAAAACATCAGTTTTCAGTACACACTACCCCACCACTCATTTTCCTTTTCTCAGAGGAAATTAGTGTTAAATCTTCCCACTGTTTTTTCTTTTTGTATTTACCTCCATATTTCTAAATAAATGCACATATTGCTGCTGTTTTATTATTCTGGATGATGAGGATTTAGCATTTTTTTCTCCCTCTTGTCCTAATCATACAGAAGGACATTTTCTCATCTTCCAGTACAGGCAGTGCTCGGGTTACGAGCGTTCAACTTACATACAACCTGTAGTTATGAACTAACCCCTGTAAAGCTATTATATTAAAAATTCAAGGTACATACAATGGTCCGTAATAACAAAAGGGCGCTACTTTGCGACTTGCACCAAAACATTATTATTATTATTACTGTATTACTATGTTAAAGATGTTGTAGTGAACCTGAAAGTATTTCTTTAATGTTTTTTGTGCATCGAAAGGTATACTGTATACTAAGACGTACATTTGACTGACATTAGATATGAACCGGACTTAACTGTTCAACTTAAGTACAAATTCAACTTAAAGACAGAGTTAGGAATGGAACTCATTTGTAATCCAGGGACTGCCTGTATATAGTTTTGTTAGACTAGTAGTAATTATTTATGTTATTATGATTATACATGCTATTGGAAATGATTCATTTAATAAACTATTCTTTTCCTGTACTGCTTTTTGTTTTTCTGATTTAATAATTGCTTTTGATTTCATTTGCTTAGTTTTTTATGTACATGCTAGTAATTACCCCTCAGCTCCTTTGCCAGTTGTCTATATCTTCTCTAAAGGTGTTTATGCATATCAGTTATTCTGTCAGTTTCATTTCACTGACGAAGTCTCTTGGAATCTTCTGATTCTCTTCAGTGTGGATTGGTGGTAGCTTGATAAGCCTGGTACATAGCTGTTATCCGAGGATCTCCCTTTACCATTCTTCTGAGGAGTCTGTGCTTTGTGTTTTATTTCCTATTTCTGCTTTCTTGGTTTAACTCCTTCATTTTGATGACACACCTCCTCCATTAGCTTCCTGAGTAAAAGAGCCATGGAGATACATTGTTGAATCTTTGCATGTCTGCAAATGTATTTAATCTGTCCTAACACTGGAATCATGGTCTGGTTGGACACAGAGCTAAGATTGGAAATCATTTTCCTTCAGAAATTTGAAGGTGATGTTCTACTTCTAACTTTGGTCTGATTCCTTTTTTTTTTTTTTTGTTATGTTGTCTGTTTTTTTCTGGAAATTTGTTATATCTTTCTCTGCAGCTCCAGTGTTTTGATAGTTCATGATAATGTGTCTTGGTGTGGGTATATTTTGTGTACTGAGCTGGATACTCAGTAGTCCCTTTTAGTCTGAAAACTATTATTCAGTTCTGGGAAAATTTCTTGAATTAGTTCATTGATGATTCCCCTCCTTATTGTCTTAGCTCTTGCTTTCTGGAACTCCTGTTACTCAAATGTTATCTAATGTGGACTGCCCCTCCCATTTTCTTTATTTGTCTGCTTTGCATCTCTCTGTCGTTTTGCTCTACCTTGCTGAGATTTTCTCATCTTTATCCTCCAACCTTCCTGTCAACTTTTGCATTTCTAATTTATAGGTGTTCTTTTTTGTTTGGGGAACGGTGTTTTTTTGTAGCATCCTGTTCTTGTTTTATGGATGCAGTATCTTCTCTTGTTTCTTAAGATGCTTGTGGTATTTTAAAAGTTTTTATCTCCTTTTAAAGTTTCTCTTTCCTCCGTCTTGCAGTTTTTTTTTAAATTGTTTGCTGCCTTCCATCTTTCATGTTAAATACTTCCTGAAATGCCTGATTCTTTGTTCTTAGCTCATATTTAAGGGTAAGGACTAAAACTATTAGGTATCTCTAAGTGTGTGGGTTGGGCTTTGTGAACTGTGAGCTTCACAGTATGGTGATCTGGCTGCACTGTTTTTTAGTGGAACCTCTGATGTCAGAAATTAGGTTATTCCCCGTAGATTCATTAGAATGCTATTAAATGAGCAATAAATTAATTACTTATTCTGAGAGTCACTGAGGAAAGTTGTCTAGGGGCATCTCAGCAGTCAGTATATACAAATTCACTTAATCTCACAAATTTCAGTATACTTTACTGCCATTCTCAACTGTGCCTGATATTCTCTAGTCTGGAAACCCTGTGTTACTCTTTCTGGAAAATAAACCTCCAGTCTTGGGTTAGGGCTAGGGAAGGGAAGTTGTTCAGCAGGTGGACTGGACAAGAGGGATCTAGGGATCTAACTGTTCCTTTAATAACTTTCAACCCATCCTCCTTTTAACCACCTTCCTTCATCCCCGCTTTAGAAGCATTTGGGGCCACCAGTTTTCAAGTCTTGTGAGGATTCTGTGGTGTTAATGGTGTTGGTTTTTGCTAACACTGCCTGCTTGGTGTTTGTCTCACTTGGGTCTCCTACATCAATTACTTTGTGATGATCTCTTATTTGACTTCCAAAATTTGTCACTGTTTTCTCTCTTTTGTTCTTTTTTTCTTTTTGGAAAATACATCTTTTCAAGAAAATTCCCTTTACTGTAGCTTTAGTGAGATTTTAGAAATGAAAAACTTAAATGCATTTGGTATCTACTCATGACTTTGAAAAATGAAAAGAATAAAGTGAACATTGTAGACAAATAATGGTAATTTTGAGCCTATGCAGTCAGGCTTCAAACTAATGCAGTTTATATTTAGAAGAGAAAAAGTGACTTTATCTTTTACTTAATAAATTAATTACTATTGGAAAAAACAGTTGAATATGCTATAATTCGTTATTTTTACATCTACTTAGGTAATGGGTGTTAAAAGCTCTTCATTTATTTCAGGGCAAGTGATTAAGGTAGAGCTGTGAATTACTACACACTGTCTTCTTCAAAGCTTCAAAAATCATCTAAATATTGATAACAAACCTTCATTTAAATTTGTTATTTTAAAATGTTACTATCCCGTATCTGAGCATGTGATAAACAGTTCATAATTCACTGAATAGTTTTAAAAAATTGTTGAGTAATTATCTAATGGCCAAATACTGGGCTACGTCCTGGGAGAATTACAATGGGTGTCTAAGATTAGGACAACCATATAATTAATTGTCCTAATTGGGGCACTTTTGAGAGTGAAAGGGTGCTATTAATTAGGACTTCAGGCATTACCTGGGACTATTCCAGACAAATGAGAATGTATGGCACCTTAAGTTCCTCACGATAATAAATGACAAACCAGGGAACTGTTCTTAATTTTGGAACATAGAATGGTTTTGCATTGACAGGTAGGGGTCTGTATTTTTTATTTTTTTTTGTAGTCTCAAATGTAGAATGGATTCAGAGATGTTGGATATGCATAGCCTTGGAACAACTTCATATTTTTTAATTTAGCATATAGACAGTTTCTCTATTTAGTGAATTATTCACATCTGTTTTTTTCCCAGTTTTCTTTTCACTCTGTGTTTTTCCTTCCCCTGGAGTATGTATCAGGTTAGGGAAAGGAAGAAAAATGCATTTAATAGAGCTTTGTTAGGACCCTTGTTAAAAGTGGGAAGTTTGCTTAAATTATTTCCATACTTCCCTTATGATCATTTTCTTTTTCTTCAGGATAGATCTTTTTTTTTTTTTTTTTTTTTTTTAAGTTGTACTTTAGATGAAGGTTTACAGAACAAACTAGCTTCTCAGTAAACAATTAGCACACATACTGTTTTGTGACATTGATTACCAACCCCACAGCATGTCAGCACTCTCCTTTCTCGACCTGTTGTCTCCTCCTCCTTTCTAGTTCTTTTACCTTGGCTGGTGTGCCCTTTAGTCTCATTTTGTTTTATGGGCCTGTCTAACTTTTGGCTGAAGGGTGAACCTCAGGATATGATCATTTTCTTGATTTAAAGCATTTTAGTTGCATTTTTTTTTTTTGTGATTTGTATGTGGTAGTGTAGTGTATACATCATTTTTTCTCTTTGAGGAATAATTTGAATGTTAAAATGGTGGTAGAAGTGAAGCCATATTCATAAAGTAATTAGAGTTCTTTTGAAGCTGTACCAGTATACTTATGCAGAGCCTGTTTATGATAGGTGGTTTTAGTTTAGATTTTATAGGCACCTGAATTTGTTTGGTTTTATATATTTAGAAATATTTAATGTCTAAAACTTGTACGACAGTCTTGCTTAAGACCAGCATTAATGGTAAAGGAAGTTAATTTTACTTATTTTATGCCACCAAGGCTCCTTATAAAAAAGATATAATATCAGTCTGGGTTTTATAGAGGTTTTCTTCCCCTCTGACAGCATTCAGAGAACTTCGATAAATACAAAATTAAACATATACATGTCAGTCACCATTTTGAGTGATTCAGTATATTTTCATTGAAATGAGAAAAATATATTTTATAGCTCAGAATAAAGAAATGATATGCTGTAATTTATATTGAAATAAAAACACATGGCAAAATAGCTAAGTTGTTTTTATTTATTTTTTTTCCTTGTGATAGAACAAGTAAGAAGTTTGCGACAGAGCACTATTGCCAAGCGTTCAAATTCATCACCTTTAAGTAGCACAAAAAAAACATCTGGGAAGACTGTATCTGCCCCTAAAGCAGGAGTAAGACAACCAGAAAAGTGTCAGATTAAAGAAGAAGTTTGTGCATCACTGAAACCTGAGTACCATACAGAGAGCAGAAGGAGCAGCCGACATATTGGACACATAGAAGTGGTACCAGAAGAATCAGTGTCTTCAAGTCATTCTTCAGTGTCATCTTGTCTTGAAATGAAGGATGAAGCTGAACTAGATTCTAAGCATAAGTGTAATAATCAGGGAGAAGCAAATGTGCCATCTCATGAATTAAGTTGTCCACTTCTTTCAGAGACTTGTGTCAGTATTGAAGAAAAGAAAAATGACATTCTGATGGAATGTAAAATCAAGACTGTCAGTAGCCCATTGTTTAAGTTTTCAGGTAAAGAAGAGCATGAACAAAATGATTCCATTTCAGATAAAATGGATAGGATTATTGTTGAAGAAATGAGGGCAAAGGGAAAAACTGAACAAGAATCAAAGGGGACAGTAAAATTATCCAGTGAGGGTGACCAAATTGTTGAGGAGATTGGATCTGCTGCTGCGCTTTCTGGTGATACTGCTTGTACAAATCCAAATAAGACAGAAAAGAACCTTGAAGGTTTGTCTACTTCTGTTGGTGAGGCAACTGAATGTAATTTGGAATTGAAGAATGCCGTGGAAGTTGCTGATAAATCTAAGAACTCCATTCTAGGAAATAAAATAGAACCACTGGGTTATTGTAAAGATGCAGAGTCTAATGATCAGCAGTTGCAAAGTACTGAATTTAATAAACCAAACTTAGAGATTATTGATACTGCTGCTTTTGAGCCAGAAAGTAATATTTTAGAAAGTGCTATTTGTGATGCTCCTGACCAAAATGCAAAAGAGCATGTTGAAAGTATTAAAACGGAGCCCCATGATACAGCAAACCTTCAGGACGATAGAAACAGCCAGTCAAGTAGTGTTTCTTGCTCAGAGACAAAAAACATGAAATCCAAACATACAAAACCTACAGTTCATTCTAAGCAAAACATGACAACAGATACTCCAAAGAAAATTGTTGGGGCAAAGCATGAAGTAATGCATAACAAAAACAAAGTTAATGTTAAAAGTGTGAAACGAAATGCTAATGAATCAGAATCTCAGCAGAATTTTCATAGGCCTGTCAAAGTGAGAAAAAAACAAGTTGATAAAGATTTAAAGATTCAGAGTAGCAATTCTGGGGTTAAATCTGTGAAAAGTCAAGCTCATTTGGTATTTAAAAAAACATCACAGGATCAAAATTTAGTGCAGACCTCTAAATCCTTGACCCATTCTTTGAGTGATAAGACTCATGGTCATCCTGCTTGCTCTAAAGAACCTCATCATCCATCACAAGCTGGATATTTGCTACATTCCAGCCAGAAGCAGTGCCATAAGCCCCAGCAGCAGGCTCCCACAATGAAAACCAATAGTCATGTGAAGGAAGAGCTTGAACATGCAGGTGTAGAGCATTTTAAGGAGGAGGATAAACTGAAACTAAAAAAACCTGAGAAGAACCTACAACCCCGCCAAAGAAGAAGCAGCAAAAGTTTTTCTTTGGATGAGCCACCATTATTCATTCCAGACAACATAGCTACTGTAAAAAGAGAAGGCTCAGATCATGGCTCCTTATTTGAAAACAAATATGTGTGGACTCCCAGCAAGCAGTGTGGTTTTTGCAAAAAACCACATGGCAACAGGTGTGTGTGTGTGTATGTGTGATGTGTGTACATTTAAGAGAAACTGCTTTTTTGGGGTGGGGTAATGTGAGAACTGTTACACACACAAAAATAAATTATTTAACATACAAAGGCTTTGCAAAAATAACCCCCCCCTTCATCAATCCTGGATAAATGATAGAAAGATGGAGCCATCAAATTTACAAATAAATCGTTGTAGAACATTTTACAAAATATAATTTAACCATTAACTGGTATCTTTGGAAATGTTTTGTCATTGTAACCAGTTAGGGAGTGTAATTTAGTGGTTGCCTCTGAAAAAACAAACTTTCTGCTACACAAAAAAATGTTATACTTCCAGGGATCTGTAAGTTATATATCATTTTATTTGGCTTGAAAAGAACTAGTAATAAAGTATGAAGGTCATAATGGAAATTCTATTTTTCTTTTGAAAAAATGAAGCACACTTACTATGACTCAATGCCACCACTTTATAACTATCAAACTTGACCTTGGAATTTAATAGCTAAGATAATTGTTAGATTATCCAAGTGAAATTTGTATGTAACATGGAACAGAGTGAAAAATGTGTTTATTTTCTAATGTTCACGTATCTGTTAAAATTTTAGCAGCGTGCCCTTCATAATTTTTTCCTTAGGATTCAGTGTTTTGTAGTTTCAGACACTGTTTCCTTCACCTCCCCTTCCCCAGTGTATTTTTTGTTTATTTGCTTTAAAGAAAAGAGAAACAAGATGAAGTGGAGTTTGCAGCTACAAGATCATCCTGTTCACGTGTTCAGATTGCTGTTGGAGCGTCTATCAACACTGATATGATAAAAGAACATTATAACTTGTACACTATAATACTATTCTTATTCATGAAAGTAAATGTTAGAGTGACTTCTCCAGCCACTATCAGATTACATGAAAATGAAACTCTTTAGGGAGGGACAGTTTACTAAAGTGTGCTGTAGAACATTCTTTCAGTGGTGGGACGGCGGTTGGAGAATAGCTGGGAGATGTTGTGGGGCTAGTCTGTCAAAAATAACCTGAATTTTATCTTGAGGGGTTTCTTTGTGATTCAGCCTGTGGTCTTATTTTTAGTGTCAGAGATTCCTTTATAACATATTCCAGTTTTTTAGAAATTACAATTGTTGGAATATAGTGCTACATTTGCCCTCACTTATGTGATCTTTATGGCTTTTGGTTTAAAACACCTTATTCAGATATTCTAATATGGGACCTGGCCTAAGACAATTAAGGGTTGAGGTGCTTTTTAGTGCTCTTTTAAGCCAGCCCTTTTCTTGCCAGACTCTTTTAAAACCCACCAGTGATACTTGGTCAGAGAAATGGAATAACAGCCTTAAAGTGAATGAGTTTGTAATATTGAACTGGCATAGAGTTGGAAGCCATGTTAAGTATATTGTACTGTCGCTTTTTGTAGGTAAACTTGTATTCTGATTGCCCAGTCTTCAGGGTTTTGCCCAGGCTTTTTAATGATTACTGTCATTTTACCAACATCAATAATTTTCCTAAAATGAAGATTAGGTGTTTCGTCAGTGTCTTTTACCTAGTGCCTCCTTTTGGATCTACTGTATAAAATCTGTAGTTTCTTTGCTCCAGCCTGGAAAATGACTTAGAATGTTAAGTGTGTAGGAAATTTGAGTTCACCCTGTGTAATTGACCTGGGTAATATATAATATTATTGGAAATGGTCAATTTTGGAAGCAACATTTAAGATTACTTCAATTTTGTGAATAAAGAAGCCTAAGTAATTGATTGTTTTTTCTTTACATATTAACTATCCATGACTGCCTCTTTGATACAGTGTTCTTGTATATACATTGAATTTACTCAAAAAGGAAAAAAAATGTGCTTGGCATGCAGCATGAGGTTTTTCTATTTTAAGCCATGTGTAAGAATATGAATTTATAAGAAGGGAATATCTGGAAGTAGCACTAGCCACATTGAAAGCTGTTAATATGACATATTTCCTAGCACTTGTAACAGCTTTGCTTCTGAAAAGCTGCTTAATTTTTTGGCATTTTACATGCATTGCAATTGAGGTTAGCTTCCTTGGATGTGCTTCTAGTGGAAAATTATATTTTGTAATAGTAGATTTAGTCATAGCCTGGCCACATGTTGATATTTGACCATAGGCAGATATGTACACATCATAAAAGACAGTAGTTATTGACTTTAATAATTTACATGTCATGCTGTTTTGCTTCTATTTTCCTGATTTCAGCTTTACAACAAAGTTACATTATTTAAAAAAAGAAAAGACCATTTAATAATCTTTTTTTTTAAATAATGTAATCTTTGCACTTCCTAAAAACATAAGGCAGTTGGCATTTTGGAAGGAAGAAGAAGCCTTTCCGTATTATCTACCTTGTAGTTTTTGTTACTTCCGTATCTTTCCAAAAGACCTTTGTATCTTTGGTCTGCAATACAATCTCTTGACCTTGTTGTAGAAGGATAGCATAGTAGGTGAAATTAACAAACAAAACTAAATAAACCTCGCTAGCAAAATGGATTCAGAGTTTTATACTCAAACAAGAATTCCTTTTTTGAGAACGAAATTTCTAGAATAAATTGTTCTGGTTTTTCTCAGGTTTTTAAGAGTTCTGTAGACAAATATTTTTCTTTGCAGATTTAGATTATTAGTAACGCTAAGATGATTTAATGTTTCTGTGGAATAGAGTCCTTTCATCAGAAAAAAGTGAGTACATATATATTTACAATAACATGGGCCTGTACTGTCACTTAAAGGAAACATCAAAATTGAAGGCCCGCCTTGTGACAGCTACAGTGTTAGCCTACAGCATGAATTGCTAATAATCGGAGTTCTCGATGTTGTCTCTACCTTACTTTGAAGAAGTTAAAAATTTTCTAAGAATATTTTTTGGCTCATACAAAGTTAATATTAGAATTTTAAATTAGTTTCTCATGGTCTTAGGTCAAGATTTTTATTTTTACTATTTCGTATATGAATAGGTAACACTAGGAGAAGGCAGCATGAATATTGTTGAACTCTTCAATTAGCTTATTTGTATTGCTCTGTTTCAATTAGTTGATCAAGAGCTGAACTCCACACAACATAGATTTTTTAGTAAAAAATTTAACATGCAGATTATCTATTTTCCTTAAATGATTTTTGCCTGTTAGTAATGAGAAACTGAGTGACAAGGTAGAAAGTGGGAGAGTAATTCTGTTAGCTGTATGGCCCATATGTTTTTAAACTATGAGAAATAACATGAGAAGGAAAGAAAATATATTCTCTCTTTGTGATAGACCGTCTTTTAACATGATTTGTTAAGTTCATATTACTGTTCAGTTTTAGATCTAAGAACAATCCATATTTACATCAGTTGCATTAATTTTTATTTTAAGGTAAAATACATCACCCAGGACGTGTGGAAAAATTTTTTATCAATACTCTTTTTTCTTTTTTTTTTAAATACTCCTTTTTTCTTGATTTCTCAGAAAATTTTATCTCACATAAAATCTAAACTATATTAAGGTGAATCTGTAGATGGTACTAAGAGATTTGCTTTTCAGAGTCAAGTTTGCTGGACACATTTCCAAAATAAGCTTGAAATATTCCTTAATAAATTTCACAATCATAAAACCACTCTTCCCTGGTCAAATAAAGATTTAAAAAGTTCTTAAAATGATCTTTATAATTTTACATTTATATTTGAGTTTGGGGCAGAAGTGTAGTCAGTGTAGGTTTTTAATTAAGCAGTTCCTTACTGAGACTATTTCAGATTTGCTTTGAAGAAATGATAATGTGGCTTTGATTAGGGAGGTAAAGGGAAATCACAATTAGCTTTCCTTCAGTATTTCAAAAGACATCAAATTAGACAGTTGCTTTCCAGAAATAGCAGTTCTTGTTACTTTGCAACGTGAAATCGAAGCACTTTCAAGCACTGCATTAGTCAAACCTTTTATTTTTCTATTGGCAGGAAGATCTGTATCTGTAACATGGATCCATCAAAAATCTCCTCAAACCTTGAGAAACCATTTCTGTCTTGCAAACAAATATTGCATTGTTTGAAAGTTTATTAGGCATGTAGATCCAGAATATTTTGTATTTTCTGGACACAGGCATTGAAGCTTTTTTTGTTTTTTTAACCAAATCATTGGGAAGATGAGGATTTATAAAGATAGCAAAGGCATCACAGTGAGAGTGAAGAATGATGAATTGTAGGTATGAAGTCAAGTCTAATTGCACAGTAGTAGTTTGATACACAATAGAAAAGCAGAAGAAGAAATTACTGCTATTCAAGAATGGAGTGTTGGGTATGCCTTTTTTAAGATGCCCTTTAAGGATTGAAACTCCTTGTTTTAATTTTTATAGTTCGTTCCACTATTAAAAGAGATTCACTTCTGGTATATTTAGAGAGTGTTGACTGTATCTCCTTTAACATCCTCCTGCTGGACCACTGGTTTTTAAAAGAAGTTTTGACGCTTACGCAGTGTCGTCCAAATCAGTAATACAAGTATCTGTTAGATTATTAAGGAATTTATATTCCTAAACCCTTCTATCTTAATCTTTTTAACATACCATGAATTGCTAACCTAAAGACAGAAAAATGAAAATGTTCAACATTTTTATTTCAAATGAGCTTTGCAGTTTTTCTAACAATGGGTTTAAAAGTATATTAAAAAAAATTCTCAGATTACTATTTTATATTGTTTTGATTTGTCATTCAAAAGTAATTCCAGATACTCTTTCTAAGAAAAAACTTAAGGTCATAAATCTTGTGTCTTTCTACTGTTCCTGTTGGTTAGTGGAGTTAATTCTTAAATAAAATGCAGTAAGGAGAAATTTTTTTATAGGATTGTTTGTACTGAAAGATTAAAAAAATTAAACCTGTATATTAATATCTTCATGTTAGGAGATTATACTGATCTTTATTTTGAAAAACAAGTTTATTGTCTAAAACCCATGGTCAGTAGTAAGAAGTCTTCACACACAAAAGTATATCAAAAGAGTCTTCAGTTGAATGTGAATTCCTGAATCCGAATATTTTGAGCTTAAAGAATAGTCATGTAGTTGTTTAATAATCAGTTTATTAGTTTTTGAGGTACATTTTTTATTGCTGCTTTTTTTGGATTTTTTTTTTAATAGTTTGTTGGATAAACCTCCCCCCTTTTTGTGTATGAATTCAGGTCTGTGTGGTAATGTAGCTGTAACTTTGATGAATTGTCTGTAATCAGATTATCACAGAGAGCTTCTCAGTGGAGAAATAGTCTATATTTTGGTCATTATCTTTTATTTTCATCTTTGTGGGATGTTGTTTGATTTTTGTTTTGTTTGTATTCATACCAGAGGGGAAGTATTTTAAATCTTTAAAGATTCTATTTGTATAGAATACTCTTTCCATTGAAAACTTGCTTTTTGTTGGACTTACAGAATGAGGAAACTTGGAGAACATGTACAGTATCTCAGAAAATCAAGTATTGGAAATTTTATTTAGATGCACTTTTGACATTGACTTTGTAAACCTGTATCAAATCAAAGTTTCTTTTCCCCCTCTCCAGGTTTATGGTTGGCTGTGGGAGATGTGATGACTGGTTTCATGGTGACTGTGTTGGGTTAAGTCTTTCCCAAGCACAACAAATGGGAGAGGAAGACAAAGAATATGTGTGTGTGAAATGTTGTGCTGAAGAAGATAAAAAGACTGAAATATTAGATCCAGATATTTTGGAAAACCAAGCTAAAGTTGAAATTCACAGTGAAGATAAAACAATGGAGTGTGAAAAGCTTGGGTTATTAAAACACACACCAACCAATGAAAAAAACAAATATATAGATGATACAGTGAAACACAAGGTCAAAATTTTGAAACGGGTAAGCTCATGAATACATTCTTTTGTTATTTAAGAACTTTATATGGACTGGCCAAGAATTTCAAAATTTTTCTTTAGGTATCAGTGTTCCACTGTACATTTTAGAATTTATTTTTCCGTAAAAATCTATGGATTTTTATTTAAAATTGTTCGGCAATCCTTGTGAAACTAGGTTGTGACTAGGTTGTGACATCTTCAGAATATTCAAGTCTTATTTCTTACAGTCTTGTTTTGTGCTGTTTCAGTTTCTAGTTTGTTACTTGGATTTTCTGTGTGTAAAATATATGTGTGATCTTGTGGTCTTAAGTATAAAATGTACTTGCCATTAAGTTTTTCAGAAAGTTTTTAGCCTGTAAATCTCTACCAGTTCTTAACTCATTTGGTCTTATTATTTTGCCGGGTGAGTTATTTTTTTCGTGTAAGAAAAAGTAATCTTTAATTCTTTTGACCTTTGTTCCAGTATTTGCTTTGAGCCTTCACCTCATAATTTTTTTTCTGAAAGGGTGGATTCTGAAAGTTGTCAGTTTTCTCTTATTTTATATTTCTAACTACTTTCCAAAAGTGTTTTCTAAATGGAAATTTCAAGATATTTAGTCTCTAATAGGAGAAAAGTATAAAGGACAAACATTTTATGGTGCTAAATTTTCTTTATTTTCATTGTTTATCTTTTCTTACCTATGATTTTTATAATCATTGCTTTGTTATTCTTGTATAGTCAGATTGATTGTAAAGATTAGTACTAGGGAGGAAACACAATAACAAATGTATGTAAATATGCAAATATTGTAGTCCCAAAGACAACATGAATTTCAAAGTTGGAAGGAACTTTGGACCTTGTTTTGGTCTAACATTCTGATTCATTAATATGCAGTATAACATTTCTAGTAAGGGATGACTTAGATTCTGTTTGAAAACCAACACAAGGGAATACGTGCGTCTTAATTTTCAAGCAGCTAATTGTTGGAAGGTTCTTCATTGTGACCTAAAATTTGCATACTAGAAACGTTTTTAGATTTGTAGTTTCTCAGATGAATAATTCATCAGATTGAAGACCATGATCATGTAGTCTCCATTATTTACAAACAGTTCTCAGACGCTCTTTACATGAAAAAAATCTTCTAGAGTAAGCTCCAGTTTGCCAAAATCCTTGTGGCATCCAGTGTTTTCTGTCTTCTGAGAATTTTTGAGGATCAAGTTCTGTCCTTCTGATGTTTGCTATCGCTATATCTGTGTTTTTTTTTTTTTTAATTGTGCTTTAGGTGAAAGTTCACAGTGCTAATTAGTTTCTGATTCAAAAATTTATACACAGACTGTTTTGTGACATTGGTTGCAATCCCCGCAATGTGTGAGCACTCTTCGCTTTCGCTTTACACCCTCAGTTCCCCGTGTCCATTTATCCAGGTTTCATGTCCTTTCCTGCCTTCTCATCTTTGCTTTTGGGCAGTTATTGCACATTAGGTCTCCTATACTTGATTGAGCTTAAAAGCACGTTCCTCACATGTGTTATTGTTTTATAGGCCTGTCTAATTTTTGACTGAAAGGTGGACTTTGGGAGTGGCTTCAGTTCTGAGTCAGCAGGGTGTCCAGGGGCCATAGTTTCGGGGGTCCTTCCAGAGTCTGTCAGATTAGTAAGTTTGGTCTTTTTTTGTGAATTTGAATTTTGCTCTACATTTTTCTCTCACTCTGTCCAGAACCCTCTATTGTGATCCCTGTCAGAGCAGTTGGTGGTGGTAACCAGGCACCATCTAGTTTCTCTGGGCTCAGGCTAGTGGAAGCTGGAGTTCATGTCCATTAGTCCTTTGGACTGATATTTTCCTTGCGTCCTTGGTTTTCTTCATTCTCCTTTGCTGTAAACGTGATGGGACCAATAGATGTTTTTTAGGTGGCTTCTTGCAAGCTTTTTAGACCCCAGACACTATTCACCAAAGTAGGATGTAGAACATTTTCTTTATTAACTATGTTATGCCAGTTGACCTAGATGTCCCCCGAGACTGAGATGATGATGTGATTCTTTTCCTTTGTTCTGTTTATTTAGTGGATTACATTGATTGATTTTCTAATGCAGAACCATCATTGCATACCTGGTACAAATTCCATTTGGTCACGGTGTATTATTTTTTTGATACAAAGCTGAATTCTGTTGGCTGGAATTTTGTTGTGAATTTTTGCATCTATATTCGTGAGAGATACTGGTCTGTAATTTTCTTTTTTTGCAGTGTCTTTGCCTGGCTTCAGTATCAGGGTTATGCTGGCTTCATAAAATGGATTTGGGAGTTTTCCTTCCTTTTCTGTGCTCTGAAATAGTTTGAGTAATACTGATGAGACCTCTTCTCTGAGTGTTTGGTAGAATTCTCCAGTAAAGCCACATGATCCAGGTCTTTTTTTTTTTTTTTTTTAACTACCTCTTAAATCCCTTCTTGTTACATCAGATTTTCTGTCTCAGTTTATGTTATTTTAGGTAGGTTGTGTACTTCTAGAAATTTGTCCATTTCCTCTAGGTTCTCAAATTTGTTGGAGCACAATTTTTCATAGTATTCTGTTACGATCCTTTTTATTCTATTTGGGTCAGTTGTAATCTCCCTTGTCTCATTTCTTATGTAGGTTATTTGCTTCCTCTCCTGTTTTTCTTTTGTCAGTTTGGCTAGTGGTTTGTCGATTTTGTTTATCTTTTCAAAGAACCAACTTTTGGTCTTGTTGATTGCTTCTGTTCTGTTTTCTATTTCATTTATTTCTCCTCTGATCTTTATTATCTCCTTTGTTATGTGGCTGTGGACTTCTTTTGCTGTTCTCTTTCTATTTCTTTTGAGTTGTAGGGCTAACATTTTGATTTTGGCCTGTTTTTCATTTTTGATGTGTGCTTTTATTGCTATAAATTGATCTCTGAGTACTGCCTTTGCTGTGTCCCAAATGTTTTGGTATGATATATTTTCTTTCTCATTTGAATCTAAGAATTTTTTAAAAGTCCCTCTTTGATTTCTTTTATTACCCAGTTGTTTTAAAGCAAGGTGTTATTCAGTTTCCATGTAATTGATTTTTTTTTCCTTGATCTTCTGTTACTGATTTCTACTTTTATAGTATTATGATCAGAGAAGATGCTTTGTATTATTTCCATGTTTTGGATTTTATTGAGGGTTGCTTTGTTGCCTGAAATGAGGTCTGTTCTGGAGAATGTTCCATGTGCATTTGAAAAGAATGTTGTCTTAGTCATCTAATGCTCCTGTAACAGAAATACCACAAACGAATGGGTTTAACAAAGAAAAATCTATTTTCTCACAGTAAAGTAGGCAAGAAGTCCAAATTCAGGGCGTCTGCTCAAGGGGAAGGTTTTCTCTCTGTGTCGGCTCTGGAGGAATGTCCTTCTTGTCAGTCTTCCCCTGGACTAGGAGTTTCTCTGCACAGGAACCCCAGGTGCAAAGGACATGCTCTGCTTATGGAAGTGCTTTCTTGGTGGTATGAGGTCCCCATGTCTCTCTGCTGGCTTTTCTCTTTTATATTTCTAAAGAGATCGGCTTAAGACACTACCTAATCTTGTAGACCCCATCAATATAACTGCTGCTAATCCATTTTATTACATCATAGTGATAGCATTTACAACACACAGGGAAATTGCATCAGATAATGAAGTGGTAGACAGTCATACAGTACTAGGAATCATGACCTAGCCAAATTTACAGATATTTTGGGGGGACACAATCCGTGACAAATGTGTACTTTGCTTTTGGTGGGTGGAGAGTTCTGTATATATCTGTGTGGTCATATTGGTTGATTTTGGCCTTTAGATCTTCTGTGTCTTTGTTGAGTTTCTGTCCATCACTGAGGGTGGTGTGTTGTGTCTTCTGCTATTATTGTGGAACTGTGTATTTCTCTTAAATGTTGTTAGAGTTTATTTTTTGCATTTTGGAACCTTGTTGTTGGTGAGTAGATATTTATTATGGTTTTGTCTTCTTGGTGGATTGTCCTTTTAATCATTATATAATGTCCTTCCTTGACTTTTATGGTTGATTTTTGCCTTAGTGTACTTTATCTGAGATTAGTATTGACACTCCTGTCCTTTCTTAGTTACTGTTTGTTTGATATTTTTTTCCACCCTTTGATTTTTAACATATTTATGTCTTTATGTTTTGGCTAACATGTGTCTCTCATAGACATTATATTGGTGGGTCGTGTTTTTTTTTAATCCATTCTGCCAGTCTCTGTTTCTTTACAGGCGTAATTAATCCGTTTACATTCAGTGTGATTATCAATAGGTATGACTTTATTCCTGTCATGTGCTTTTTTTTTTTTTTTTTGGTTCTAATGTTTTCTGTGTTCCTCTTACTCTCCTGTGCTGAGTTCCTTTTGCTTGTGGATTTTCTTTTCTTTTGTTATTATAGATTTTGTGTTTATTGAGCTTTATGTTCTTCTTTTTCATTCTGATGAGTAGACTTGTTAGCTTCCTTTGTGGTTACCTTGAAATTTACCCTTAGCCTCCTAAGTTTAAACCAGTCCTTTATTACATGATATCACCTTGACTTCCTCTCTATTTGAAAGTTTTATACCTACACTGTTTATTCCCTTGTGTATTGTTTTGATGTTGTCGTCATTTATAGAGTGACATCACTGTTTCCCTGTTTCAAGTCTTTTAGCTGTCTTTTATTTTGAGAATTCTTTACCTAGATTAATATCTGGTTGGTGCTGTCCTATATTCTAGATTCCAGTTCTTGTCTGATGTTGTGCATTCTCTAACTGAAGGACTCCCTTTAATATTTCTTGTAAGTTTGGTTTGGTTTTTACAAATTCCCTTAATTTCTGTTTTTCTGGAAATGTCCTTCCTAATTTCACCGAAGTATTTAAGAAAGAGTTTTGTTGTTTATTATTCTTGGTTGGCGGTTGTTTTCTTTTGAGGTTTTATATATGTCATCCCGTTGTCTTCTTGCCTGCATAGTTTCTGCCAGTAATAATAGTTTAGTCTTACTGTTTCCTCTTTGTAAATGGTTTGTTTTTCTAGAGCTGCTCTCAGGATTCTTTCTTTGTCTTTGATTTTGGCAAGTGTGATTATGATATGTCTTGGTGACTTTCTTTTGGAGTCTATCCTATATGGCTTTCATTGAGCTTCTTGGATGGTCAGCTTTTCTTCTTTCATGATATTTGGGAAGTTTTCTGCCAGCAAATCTTCAATAGTCTTCTCTGTGTTTTCCTTTTTCTCCTCCTGTTCTGGAACTCCTATTACATGCACATTTTTGCTCCTCATTGTGGCACACATAATTCTTAGGTTTTCTTCATTTTTCTTCATTCTTTTGTCCGATTTTTCCTCAAAGTGACGTCCATGGGTTTGTCTTTAATGTTGCTGATTTTATCTTCCATTGTTTCACATTTGCTCCTAAAACCTTCTATTGAGTTGTCCATTTCTGAAATTTTGTTGTTTATCTTTTGTAGTGGTACTTGCTGTTTTTATATGATTTCCGCTTGTTTATTCATTTTGATGTTTTGTTCTTGTATTATTTTCTTGAATTCTTCTATTTGTTATTCTTGATTTTGACTGTTTTTGTTAGTTTTCTATATTTTTTTTCTATTTTTTTCTTGGTTTTCCTTGATCTCTTTATCTATCTCTTGGAGAGCCTTAAATATTAAACTTTGAATTCCATATCAGGTAGTTTTACTGCCTTTTCTTGTACTGGAAGATCATCTGTTTCTTTATTTTGGTTATTTGCTGGAGCCATCTTGTCCTGCTTTTTATATTTTTTGATAATTGTTTGCTGTCTCCAAGACATTAAGACACTGTTTTCTGTATTTATTGTGTGTTTGTTTTTTTCATCCTGCTTCTTTGTTTTGTTTTGCTATATCAGGGCAAGTGGGCCAGGCATGCTTTGCTACTTGTTCGTCTGTGGGCACAATAACTCTGTACAGCAGCTGACAGGACCCGCCTGCTTTGCTGTATACTGGTTTGACAGGGTGGCTGAGGACGGACTGGGTGGTTGCTGTCTGCCTCCTGGTGTTAGTCGAGTGGTGTGGGAGCATTCACAGCCCCTTGTCAGAGAATTGAGGGTGTTGGACGGGGAGTGGTATGGGCTTGCTTCTCTCCATTCAGCAGCCGGTCAAGTGGCAGGAGGGAGGGGATATGTGAGCCTGGTGTGGCTGCAGGCCTGAGCCGAGCATGCTGTAGCCACGGTGGCACCATGAAGGCCAGCAGGAAGGGAGGGGTGGTGTATGAGGTTAGGTAAGGAGAACAGAAAGGATAAAGAATAGCTGGTGCATTGGGGTAGAGCAGACATGGGGGTCTGTGGAAGGGGGGATGATGTGTTGTACAGAGTAGGTGGGAGGGAAAAAGAAAAAAGGGAAAGAAAAAGAAAAAATGGTGCAGTAGGATATGGCAGTGGGGGTGAGTCAGTCCCAGGGTGGCACTGGGCCTCTGGCTCCCCAGCCACAGCAGTGTGGCGTAGCTTGACAGAAAGAGAGGTGGCGTATGGGTGTAGGTGGGAGGGAGAAAGAAAAGGAAGAAGGGGAAAAAAAGAAGAATGGTGTGGTGGGAGCCAGTGGGGGTGAGGTGGGTCCAGATTAGCAGCATGCTAGTGGTTCTCTACCCACAGCAGTATGGCGTGCCTTGGCAGGAGGGGGTAGACATGGCATACAGGGCTAGGTGGTAGGGAGAAAGAAAAGGAAGAAAGGGGGGAAAATGGCGCTGTGGAAGTTGGCAGTTGAGGGTATGGGGTACCCATGGTGGTGGCGGGTCAGTAGCTCTCTACCCATGGCGGTGTGGCAAGGCCCGGTGGGAAGTGATAGAGGTGGTGTACATGGCTAGGTTGGACAGAGAAAGAAAAAGAAGAACAGGGAAAAAGAGAAACAAAGGATAGAGCAGCAGCCAGCAGGTGGGGGGCAGGATAGACCAGGGGTATCGATTGGCCAGTGCTCTCTAGCCAAGGCACTGTGGTGTGTTGCCCTGTGGGAAGGGGTAGAAGTGGGGTACAGGGCTAGGTGGGAAGGAGAAAGAAAAGGAAGAAAGGGAAAAAATAAAAAGTGGCATAGCTGGAGCCAGTGGGTGGGAGAGGTGGGGATCGATTTAGGCTGGCTTCAGGCCATTAGCTCTCTACCTCTGGTGGTGCAGCACAGCCTGGCGGGAAGAGGTGCTGTATGGGGCTAGGTAGAAGGGAGAAAGAAAAGGAAGTATGGTAAAAAAAGAAGAATGGCATGGTAGGAGCCAGCAGGTGGGTGCAGGACAGATATGGAGTAATGGTAGGCAGGTAGCTCTCTAGCTGAGCTGTACAGAGTTGCTCATCTGGAAGGGGTAGGGGTGGCATATGGAGCTAGGTGGGAGGGAGGAAGAAAAGCAAGAAAGGGAAAAAATGGCATGACAAGAGCCAGTGGGTGGGGATGGGGTTGAGGAGGAAGCCGAAGTGATGGCAGGCCAGTAGCGCTGTAGCTGAGCGGCACAGCACGGCCCATCAGGAAGTGCTGGGGTGGCGTACAGGGCAGAAGGGTCGGGGTGGGAAAGCGTGTTTTCCTGATGACCAGGTGCTCTGTCTCCTATTGGGAGCTCCATGGAGTTGCCTTCCTATATTCCCTGTCCAGAGTTGTTTCTGACTGTGCTGCAAGATGGCAAAGCTGTGCTGTGTTAGTTGACAGGTGACTTCCACTCTGTATCTCTCCTTGGTCTCTGTTTTTGTTTGGTTTCTTCTGTTCTTTGTTGTCTTATCTAATTCTTTATCCCTTCATTTGATGCTTAGGGTTCCAGGATTGACGTTTGTATTTGTTTTACTTAGTTTTTTGGGTCTTTGCTGCAGAGGGACAGCATGATGCTTCTGTTTAGGGTGCCGTGTTGGCTCCGCCCTATATCTGTTTTGATTAACATCAAATTAATTGATAAAATGGATCTGAGAGCCCCCTCAGGAACAGTTTTTAGCATGTTTTGGAAAGCTTTTATTTATGATTAACCATTGATCATCACTTCTTGTATATGATTTCTTGACCATTTAGACCATCGTCGTATTGTCGTTTAGTTCAGTTATCTCCATCTTGCCAAAAAAGGGAGTATAAAATATTAACATTGTTAACATTTTGAGAAACTTCCCTCTGTATACCAGTCTGAGACTTGATATCAGAAAAGAAAATGAAGTTAATCTGATTTTGAAATGCATGCCCTATCCAAGTGATTGTTTCCTTTTCTTTTTGATGTTGGACTGCTCAATTTTATTGAGACTTGTCTGATTTTAGTTTTTGGAATCTGTTTTTCAGTTGTCACTTCTTATCCTTGGATTTTATGTTGAACTATTTATTGAGGTCTTTTTCTGTGCCAAGTATGGTATTGCAGAAAATAGGTGCTTAACAAATGGATTTTGAATAAAAGGGTCAATCTTTTGTGCTAGTAATTGAGAGCTGTTTTCATAAATCTTTTTAAAAAACTTTTAAACAATTGCTGGATTAAAGAATAAAATATGTTTGATATCTTCATTGGTTTTTAATATTAATTAGGTTTAATTTTTTTCCCTCCACATACCTTTGAGGTTTGGTTTATATTTAAAGATGGTTTAATAGTTTTCTTTCTAATGAATTACATACTATTTTCCAGGAATCTGGTGAAGGCAAAAACTCATCAGAATGCAGAGATAGTGAGATTAAAAAATGGCAGCTAGCTCCTGTTCGAAAGATGGGACAACCAGTTTTACCTCGGCGATCTTCAGAAGAAAAAAGTGAAAAAATAACAAAGGAGTCTACTACCGTTACTTGCACAGGAGAAAAAGCTTCAAAACTAGGTTGTGAGGTTAAAATATATTATCATACAGCTAATGTATTTATATTTTATGTCGTACACAGTCTATTAGTATATTTAGGGAATTTTTTTTAATGGCAATAATTTTTTTTTAATGGCAATATAAATAGTTCAGGTGACTGACCTTACTTGAAATTAAAAAAAAAAAAAACTATTGCTTTAAATTCTGAGAACTCACTGGTAAACCTAATAAGGTTCTTGCCCTCATGACACTTAAATACTAATGGAAGAAGACAGACAATAACTTGACAAAAAAAAAAAGACAATAAGTTGACAAAAGAAAGTGATACATCATTTTAGAGAGTTTAGGCATTATGAAGAATAACTAGTGTAATGGAATAGAGAGTCACTGTCGGGGAGGAGTGGGAACTTCTGTTTCAGATAGAATGAAGGAGGTACAGTGTACTGAGTTCACAGGTTCTTAGTGTGAAGAACCATTTAGAGCAGAAGACGGGCCAGACATAATTCTAATGATGTGATCAACAGGTATTTATTACTCACAGAGTAAACAGGACAGGAAAGAGTAGAACAGCAAACATCATCCTCATCCAAGGTTCCCCGAAGTTAGGCTCTCGTGCTAGGGTGGGATGTTACGGTCAGATACCAGTGTGCCCCACTTAACACCATGGACAAGGAACCCAAAAGCTCCTCTCTCGGGGTTAATATACTAGCAAGCTAGAATGATTATGTGCCAAACAGCATATACAGAAAGAGAATAGGGTAAGAAGGTAATAAAAGGGAAAGGCAACCCTGCAGGCAGAGGCGCTGCGCATTTCCCTCTCCTCAGGGTGTGTGACCATCTCCTGATCAGCTATTCTAGACTTAACTGATGTCAGTGAACAATCCTTCTTCCTTTATCTCACTAAGGTAGACAAATGTTTTGTGTCTGTCAGAAGACAATCATCTCCCCCTAAGGCATATACTTTCTGTTCATTAGTAGCTATTATGTCCGTTAGTAGCTACGAAGAAGGTGGAGGGCAATTATAGTATAGCACATCTATGCAACGAGGAGGGAGTAACTTATGAGGTAGGATTTGAAGGGATGCAAATTTCGGAGGTAGAGGGACTAGGGAGGGAACTTACGTTGGTAGGCCTTGAGGTAGAAACAGTCTTGGCATTCAAGGAGCCAGAAGGTCATTTTGGAGGGAGTGGAAGGTAATACATGAGGGATAGAGTTGTAGAAAATGAATTCAGAGAAAATTATATAGTACTTTTGGGGCCATGGCAAAGAATTTATGTTTTATTCTGAATAATGGAAAGCCTTTAGACGATTTTGTACAATCTGGTTGCTCTGGAGAGTGACTGTAAGCAGGGGGGAGGGTAGGAGAGACAGTGAATAGACCAGTTAGGAGTCTGTTGTAGTATCCCAGGAAGACATGATGGTAGTTTGTACCAGAGGTACAATGGAAGTAGTGAGAAGTGGTCAAATTCAGATATATTTTATAAGTAGAGTTGACAGAACTTGCTGCTGGAATAGATTTAGGTAGATGAAGGAAAGAGAGTCTTAGAGGATGATTGGGTAAATGTTGGTGCCATTTACTGAGATGAGAATGACTGAGAGAAGATTTGGGGAGGAAAATTAAAAAAAAAAAAATGTTTTGGCTGTTTTAACTTTGGTATGCCTATTAAACGTCCATGTGGAGATGTTTGAGTAAATCCTTGGCTCATGAGTCTCGTGCTTAGAGAAGACTTCAGGGGCTAGTATATAAATTAGGGATTTATCAGAGCATAGTTGTTATTTAAAATCGTGGACATAGATGTAAACACCTACAAAGAGAGTTCAGTAGTGAAGAGGCAGAAACAGAACCCTTGGGAAGCACCAGAGTTTAGAAGTCGGGAAGAGGAGAGGATCTAGCAAAGGAGACTAAGATGGTCTGTGAGGTAAGAGGAGAACCAAGAGATTATATGGCCTAGAAGTCAGGTCAAGTTTCAAGAAGGAGGGAAAGATCAACTGAGTCAGTTGTTGTCTGGCCAAATAATATGATGAACACAGATTGGTAAATCTGTGACATAGCAAGTAGAGACCATTGGTGACCTTGACTAGATGGTTTTAGGGGACCATGGGGGCAAAAGCCAGTTATACTGGCTTATGGAAGAAGGGAAGGGAAAGAACTACGTATATTGATTACAGATAACTCTTTAAAGGAATTTTACTGTTTAGGGGATCAGAAATGATGTAGCTAGAGATGGATATGGGGTCAAGGGATTTTTTTTTTTTAAGGAGATATTGTAGCATGCTTTTAAGATTGATAGGAATGATCCAGTAGAGAAGGAGAAATTTATAATGCAGGACAGTGAGGTGATAGTTGAAGAGAAGAATCCCTGAAGACACAAGATGGGATGAGATGCACTCCATGGAGGGTTTGGTCATAGAGCAGGGGTGGTTCATCCATTGTAGCAGGAAGGAAGACTGTATATGGTAGGGGGAAAGACAGATGCAGGTAGGTTAGATTTGGTGATGGGAAGATGCGGTAGCTGACATTTTTCTCAGTGTGTAAATATGAAATGAGAAAAATCAGTCAAATGAGATTGAAGTTGAAGAAGGAAGTATTGTTGATTTAAGAAGAGAGGAGAAAAAGTGTGAAATAAGTACCTTGGAAAGTGGGAGAATAAATATACTAGGAAATATAATATGATTAGGGCAGCAGATTGAGGTACCTACTCGAGACTTGTGATTATAAACTTAAAGTGAGATCTGTCAGCACCAGTGCTTGTTTTTCTCCAGTCGCCTTCACCTGTTCGTAGAATATTTGGGTGAAGGATGAAAGTTGACTTTCACTAGGGTTGTGGGTTTGCCAACACAGATGTTTAAAGTAGAGGGAATTAAAGGTGTTAAAGTATGCAAGGAAGTGGTAATAGTGTTGGACTATCTAAGTTGGGTATGTGGGTAAATGAAGATGATAAAAATGATAGATGTAAAAATTATTGGAATGAGAGAATTCTAGAATAAATGAGGTAGTATAATAGGAGGTAGTAGTGAGAGTAGTGGAATATTTGATATTGAGATTTTGGAGATGCTTAGGAATTAGCAATTACGGAATAAGAAAATCATTAGGAAAGTTTAGCACTGAACTTAATAACATCAAGCACAATTAAACCAGAGGAGATTCATGCATTTTTGGTGTTTGTAAGGTCAGTAAATTATCTGCTCAACTAAGAAGTTCAGATGAGATTTTCTAAATAGCTTTTTTTTAAAGTTAATTAATATATATATCTGAGAAGTAACCAGCTATGAAAGCTGTTATGTAAAATGGGGAAAAAGTATATACATTTTATAGCTTTAAGGACCACTTTTTATTCACGATTGAGTTTTTTTTTTTTTTTTTGGTGACTATTCATTTTAATTAAAATTTCAGTGTTGGATATTTTAATATGGAATATGGATTCTGATCTTAGTGACTTATAGTTAAGAGCCTGGCCAGCTACTGATTAAAAGGTCGGCAGTTCGAATCCACTAGCCACTCCTTGGAAACCCTGTGGGGCAGTTCTACTCTGTCCTGTAGGGTCACTATGAGTCGGAATTGACTTGACAGCAGTGGATTTGGTTTTGTGGCCCTGGTGGTGAAATGGTTAAGAGCTGGGCTGCTAACCAAAAGGTCTGCAATTTGAATTCACCACTAGCTCCTTGAAAACCCTATGGGCAGTTCTGCCCCTGTAGAGTCACTATGAGTTGGAATCGACTCCACAGCAACGGGTTTGGTTTGGTTTGGTGTTTGGTTTTAGTCAGTCAATTTTGTTTATAACATACTTATGCAGTATAATGGAAAAATAACTTTTTATAAACAATTTCATGACTTTGAATTAGGTACTCATGAAAAGCAAGAGATAAAAAAGAAGAAAGTTGATAAAGGGGGAGTGCCTAATGTGCATCCATCTGCTGCTTCTACTTCTAAACCTTCTGCAGATCAGATCAGACAGAGTGTCAGACATTCTCTCAAAGACATTCTTATGAAAAGGTAACAAATCATTATTGTATAAGATTGAATAATATACTGTTCAGGTGTTTCAAAAATAATTGAATTGTTTTAATTTTTTAAGACTTACAGACTCAAATTTGAAGGTACCAGAGGAAAAGGCTGCAAAAGTTGCCACAAAAATTGAGAAAGAGCTTTTCTCTTTTTTTCGGGACACAGATGCTAAATATAAGAATAAATACAGAAGTTTGATGTTTAACCTGAAAGACCCTAAAAACAGTGTAAGTATGTTTTGTTCATGTCTGTGGATATTTATACTTCAAACTTTCTTGAATACAAAGGAATCTGAGAATGTAATATAATAGATCTATAATTTATTCTTTGGAGTGAGACTTTGGAATTGCCTTTTGAATTAGAACATGTAATTTTAATAAAAATCCTTTCGCTGCTCACCAGGCTGAATTCTGCATAGTAGTGAGTAGTATTACAGAATAGGTTTAAGTGACATACTAGATATAGCTTAACCTGAGTTATGTCAGTTCTCTATTCTTCACTGTCCTTTTCTTTAATCCAGTTTATTAAAAACTTTATTCATATGTATTCTTAAAAAGCTCTGTTAAACCAAAATTCAACAATATATTATTACTTTTAAGTCTGAATATAGAGCTGAAAGAAAGTAAATTATGTTTAAATAAAAACGAAATCTACTTTAAAACAGTTTTACTAAATTGAATATAACTTTAGTTCTGAATATCTTTTAACAGTGGAGTAAACATTAATTGGACCCCAAATCTTTCCTGGAGTTTCTTGTTTGAGACTTAGTGGAATCTAAAAGCTATGTGTATATGTGTGCGTGTGTGTGCACGCATGCATGCTTGCACCAAAAGTAGGCCTTTGATTAATGCACAAAACATAACTGATGCCATTGAACATTTTAAAAGTTCAGAGCACGACTGATTTCTTCTGTGTAAACTTACCTAGTCCCAACAGGAGTTTTTGCTACAGGTGACTCTAAGTAATAGTTACAATATAATTAGATGCAAACCTCTGGCATATTTGCTTCAGTAATATAAGCTTTTCACATAAGTGACATAAATTTGTAAATTTATATAATGATATTTGCTGGGGTATGCAATATGAGATAATTTTTTTAGAGTATACTAACAGCTGCTTAAGGAGAATCTTTGTGCAGTACCTGCCATCATGGTCCTGGAGGATCAGATACTTCGTGATTATATAATTTGGAAGCTTTTCTTCAGTAAGCAAATAAAGACTTACTTCCTTTAGGATTCTTTCTTGCATTTGGTTCTTTGCTCTGGAATTCTCTCCAAGCCTATCAGAGTTTGGACATAAAATCTTAAAAATATGAAAGATATTACATTCGGTAAAGCTGAATAGTATAGTACAGCAATACCTGGCTATACTATAGATGGTTTATTGTGATGGTCAGAGTCTGTCCCAGACATAGTAAAACTTCTGAATAGGTATTATAATGGTTCCCCTGTGTATGGTTTTCCATTATGTGTTGATTTTCTATGAAATGTGTGTCTTATCTGCCTTAGATGATAAGCTCTTAGAGTACAAGACTGCCATTTATTCTTTGTGCAGTAGGTAATATATAAAATATTAAACATCTGTAAATCAGGATTCAAAATTACAAAATTTATTATTACAAGTTCCTCTACAGTAGCTCCTCTTTTTTAAAATCTGTCTCTCCTTTCCTTCCCATTTTTAAACCTTTCCAGATATTATTTAAAAAAGTGCTAAAAGGAGAAGTAACCCCGGATCATCTTATAAGAATGAGTCCAGAAGAACTAGCTTCTAAAGAGTTAGCTGCTTGGAGACGAAGAGAAAACAGACATGTAAGATTATCTGTGAATATGCATTTGACTTTATCAAAACCCGTATTTTTCAGCCATTGGGGAAAAATTATACAGAGGTAATTCAACACAGATTTGCATAGTAACCAGACTTTCTATTCTGTGGTCCTTCTGATTACTTATCCTCCATTCCTCTAGTTCTTAAATTCTGTCTTTTATGTTTCCGAATCTTTGCAACTTTTCTCTTTATTTCCTCTCGTTATCGGCTTATGAATTACCTTGAGTTTTGTTATTATATTTTGTAAATGAGAAGGATAGAGAAAAGAACTACATTTTTTCAGGAACACAGTTTGAAGGTATTATAAATATTGATAATTTGTGGAGTCTTAGAATGAAAATTTATACAGGTTTACAATCCTTTATTCACAATTTTGAATGCCACATGTCTGAAAAATAAGTTTTTTTCTTAACTTATTCATTGATAAAACCTGACCTGAACTGATGTCTGTGAATGTTCATATTCATAAAATATTGTGTGTTTAATTATGGGGTGCTGCTCCAGACCCAACTAAAGTGTTATGTAAGTAATAAGTGCCATGTGCATTCTATTGCATTTTTAAAACCAAAAAATTCTGAAAGTCATCGATGCCAAGAGTTTTCATTTCGGGATTGAGGGACTGTGAACTTGAAAGATTAATTAAGTGATATGTGACTTACTGTGATAGTGAGATAGCCATGTTATCTGACATTTTTACTGCATTACCTCAGAATATTAGCCCTTTATTCTAGAAAATACTGGTTACTGAACCCTGACATTATATTCATATTAACTTTATATTATTTTACCTCATTCTTTTGTCCATAATCTTTACTTGAATCTTAGACGCTAATCCTCCGTGTAGATCCTGTGCCACGTCTGGTTTGAACCACAGTATTCACATGTTTCTTGACCTTCACCTTGTGTACTTTCTCCTCTTTATCCCTGTTTTGAAAATAGTATCACCACCTTTTCTTTCTTTCCATACCCCAAGTGTGACATGTCTCTTTTCTGCTTTGAAACTGTTGCTGCAAGGGTCATCTACATTAAAGGCCAAGTTGTACTTCTTTTAGGCCATGTGCTTGATTTCTTTCTTTAAAAGAATGATTGCTGCTTAACAAAGGGGAAATAAACTAGACCCTTCTTTACACTCCTTACTCCATCCTACTCTCAACTCTCTTCCTACTGCTTGCTATAGTTGCTTCATTTTTAGGTTTTACTGCTGAGCTTGTTCAACTGTGAATTATTACTGCCACTAAGCAAACTCAGCCAGGAGACAACTGATACAGGACTACCTGATTATTTTTGATGTTTGAGTATACCTCTGCTATTTTGGGAGATGCTGTAACATCAAGTTAGAAACCTAAGAGCAACATAGATCTCATTTCTTTGTGGCATCTGCTAAAGTACTAAACTAGAAAGCAAATTTTAAATATAAATATCATGTTTCATAACTTTGAAAATTACATTGCACTTTAATTGCTTCCTGTTAATATATGTGTGAACTACTCAAGCTCAGGTATAGGGCCTTTTTCTTATAACTCCACCACTTAAAACAGTATCAGTCATATATATAAACACTCGGTAGATGTTTGTTATACAAGAGACTACCTAAAGATTAAAAAATCATCTGTGATAATTCTTTTATTTTTAGGTAAGCTCTTAATATTATTTAAACTTGTAGATTTGGAAATATATACTTTAAATTATGAAATAAATTTATTTTAAAATATTTCCTGTTAGACCATAGAGATGATTGAGAAAGAGCAGAGAGAAGTTGAAAGACGACCAATCACAAAAATAACTCATAAAGGTGAAATAGAAATTGAGAGTGATGCCCCAATGAAAGAGCAGGAAGCTGCCATGGAAATACAGGTAAAGATAAAAATGTCATGTTTTGTAGTACTCTAAATGTGAAAATTCAGACCAAGATTTATTTGCTTAATGCTCTTAAAATAGAAGAATTTTTAAGAATGTATACATTTTGAAATAGCCTATTTCATCGGTTTAATGGTTTTTGAGATGTTCAGAGTATCGTTTGTCTGTTTGTAGATCACACACACAGTATGCAGGCTGTCTGCGTTACAGACATCTGCTAAACACTTGTTAAGTGTAGATTCCTGAGCTCTCTCACTGACTTCATGAATTTCCTGGTAGGCTTGGAAATCTCTAGGCACATTTTAGGCAGATTGCAGTTTGAGAGCTGGTGCAGCATTTCTTATTTTCAAATATTAGTGAGAAAATAATTTGAAAATCTTGTTAGAAACCTTGGAGAATGAGGAATGTTTTAAGTTTTTGCTCTATTTTATGTCATAATTAATATCTAGCTTTTTTTTTTTTAAGAAATAGTGAAAACAACCTATGAATGCAACACTTTCAGTTAGGGAAAAACCCTAACATGAAATGTAGAATGATTTTATGAATTGAGGCCACATTTTATCAACTAAAACTGATTTTTACTCTCTTTTGTTAGGAACCTACAGCTAATAAGTCATTGGAGAAGATAGAAGAATCTGAAAAACAAAAAGAGGAGATTGACTCAATGTCTAAGGATACCACTAGTCAACATAGACAGCATCTTTTTGATCTTAACTGTAAAATTTGCATAGGTAATCAGAAATTTTTCTTCCTAAAATTGTGCCTTCATTTTGAAATGGAGATACTTGTGTTTGCATAACAGTATTTGTAATTTAAGTAGGTTTTTGTTTTCCTAGTGTTGGTTTGATGGTCACTCCCTACTACTAATGATCTACAAGGAAGACTAGTTAATACAATTGTTATTCAAATTTACCCACCAACCCTTAAGGCCAAAGATGAAGAAATTGAAGATTTTTGCCAACTTCTGCAGTCTGAAATTGATCAAACATGCAATCAGGACGCATTGATAATTACTGGTGATTGGAATGTGACAGTTGGAAACAAAGAAGAAGGATTGTTAGTTGGAAAATACGGCCTTTGGTGACAGAAACAATGCCGGAGATCGCATGATAGAATTTTGCAAGACCAATGACTTATTCATTGCAAATAACTTCTTTCAACAACATAAACAACCACTGTACACGCGGACCTCACCAGATGGAATACACAAGAATCAGATCGACTATATTTGTGGAAAGAGATGATGGAAAAGCTCAGTATCATCGGTCAGAACAAAAACGGACCAACTGCGGAACAGACCATCAACTGCTCATATGCAAGTTCAAGTTAAAACTGAAGAAAATTAGAGCAAGTCCATGAGAGCCAAAGGTACAACCTCGAATAGATCCCACCTGAATTTAGAGACCATCTCAGGAATAGATTTGATGCATTGAGCACTAATAACTGAAGACCAGATGAATTGTGGAATGACATCATACATGAAGAAAGCAAGAGGTCATTAAAAACACAGAAGAGAAAGAAAATACCAAAATGGATATCAGAAGAGACTCTGAAACTTGCTCTTGAACATCAAGTAGCAAAGGCAAATGGAAGAAACAATGTAGTAAAAGAGCTGAACAGAAGATTTCAAAGGGCAGCTCAAGAAGACAAAGTACAGTATTATAATGACGTGCAAACACCTGGAGTTAGAAAACCAAAAGGGAAGAACATGCTAGGTGTTTTTCAAGCTGAAAGAACTGAAGAAAAACTTCAGGCCTCAAGTTGCAATAGTGAAGGATTCTACAGGGAAAATATTAAACGACCCAGGAAGCATCCAAAGAAGATAGAATATACAGAGTCACTGTACTAAAAAGAATTGGTCGATATTAAACCATTTCAGGAGGTAGCATATGATCAGGAACCGACGGTACTGGTGGAAGAAGTCCAAGCTACACTAAAGGCATTGGTGAAAAACAAGGCTCCAGGAATTAACGGAATACCAACTGAGATGTTTCAGCAAACGGATACAGGGCTGAAAGTGCTAACTTGTCTGTACCAAGAAATTTGGAAGAATGCTACCTGACCAACTGACTGGAAGAGATCCATATTTATGCCTATTCCCAAGAAAGGTGATCCAGCCAAATGCAGAAATTATCCAACGATGATATTAATATCACATGCAAGTAAAATTTTGCTGAAGATCATTCAAAAGCAGCGGCAGAAGTACATCGACAGGGAACTGCCAGAAATTCAAGCCGGATTCAGAAGAGGACATGGAACCAGGGATATCATTGCTGATGTCAGATAGGTCCTGGCTGAAAGAGAATACCAGAAAGATGTTTACCTATGTTTTATTAGTTATGCAGAGGCATTCAAATGTGTGGATCATAACAAATTATGGATAACATTGTGAAGAATGAGAATCCCAGAACACTTAATTTTGCTCATGAGGAACCTGTACGTAGACCAAGAGGCAGCCGTTTGAACAGAACAGGGCCATACTGCGTGGTTTAAAGTCAGGAAAGATGTGCATCAGGGTATTGTATCCTTTCACCATATGTATTTAATCTGTATGCTGAGCAAATAATCTGAGAATCTGGACTACATGAAGAAGAACGGGGCATCAGGATTGGAGGAAGTCTCATTAACAACCTGCGTTTTGCAGGTGACACAGCCTAGCTTGCTGAAAGCAAAGAGGACTTGAAGCACTTACTGATAAAAATCAAAGACTACAGCCTTCTGTATGGATTATACCTCAACATAAAACATAAATTCTCACAACTGGACCAATAAGCAACATCATGATAAACGGAGAAAAGATTGAAGTTGTTAAGGATTTCATTTTACTTGGATCTACAATCAACACCCATGTAAGCAGCAGTCAAGAAATCAAAGGTCGCGTTGCACTGGGCAAATCAACTGCAAAAGACCTCTTTAAAGTGTTATAAAGCAAAGATGTGACCTTGAAGATTAAGGTGCACCTGACCCAAGCCATGGTGTTTTCAGTTACCTCATAGCATGTGAAAGCTGGACAATGAATAAGGAAGACTGAAGCAAAGAATTGACGTCTTTGAATTGTGGTGTTGGCAAAGAATATTGGATATACCATGGACTGCCAAAAGAATGAACAAATCTTGTCTTGGAAGAAGTACAGCCACCATGCTCCTTAGAAGCAAGGATAGTGAGACTATGCCTCACAGACTTTGGACATGTTATCAGGAGGGACCAGTCTGTAGAGAAGGACATAAGGCTTGGTAGAGGTCAGCAAAAGAGAGAAAGACCCTCAACAAGACAGATTGACACAGTGGCTGCATAACTGATTGTGAGGATGGTGCAGGGCTGGGCAGTGTTTTGTTCTGTTATACATAGGGTCACTATGAATAGGAACTGACTTGATGGCACCTAACAACTTACTAATGAACCAGAACATGAAGTCTGAAAAACAGTCGCTATACAGCAGTAAAGAGCCCTGGTTGCTCAGTGGTTACTCTGCTGCTAACCAAAAAAGTTGGCAGTTCGAATCCACCAGCTGCTCTTGGGAAACTATGCGGTAGTTCTACTCTGTCCTATAGGGCCACTATGAGTTGGAATTGAAGGCAGTGGGTTTTCTTTATTTTTAATATGACAGTACAAATTTTGATCTTTAAATATGTCTTCCGTCAAATCTGTACCTTTCTCCTCTTCCTGATTCATCTCAAGCTCACACCATTCGTATTAACTAGAATGATTTTCCCCTCTGTCTTTGCAGGCACACACATACACGAGAGAGTGTGTGTGTATGTGTACAATGAGCGATGATATAAAATATTTAATGTAGTTCATGATCAAAAACTCTGAATATCTACTTTTGTAGGCCATGTTAGAGATTATGATATTTTATCTAAGAGTAGTAGATATTGATGGAAGGATTTTTAGCAGGAGAATAATACAGTAAGATTAAAATTTTATGAAAATCCCTGGGACTTTGGGTAGAGATTATATTGGAAGAAACCAAGAGAGGAAGGAGGGAGTCTAGATAGGAGGCCTTTACAGTAATCCGGGTGGGAGATGATAGTAGCTTAAATTAGAGTGGTAGCAATGGAGACGTAAATAAGCAGAGGCTTTGAGATACACAAGTTCAGCGCTGTTGACAGGTTTTGGAGGTTGACTGGATTTTGGTATAGGGAATAGGAATATGTCAAGGAAGAGTTTCAGTTTATATTCAGTTTATTCTAACGATGGAGTATTAGCAGTTTTTAAAACCTCTAGAGTCATGGTTCACCTTTTTTTAAAAATTTTTTTATGCTTACGGGATGAGACATACTTTGTTCAGTAACTTGAAAAATCCTTCAGGGTAGTTTATACGCTGCCATTCAGCATTAAGCTAGAGAATAAATGAAATATAAATTGAGTAAATTTACTGCAGATGAAAATAGTTGATGATATCGTCAAAATTGTGTTCACATATTTTGAAAACTATCTGCTGGTATCGAATGAGAAGCCATAGTGTTTTAGAGATTAATAATTATCCCGAAAGAAAATTTTCCATGGTGTTACAGTATTTTTAAAACATACTCATTTAGTTGTTTTCTGGGGGAAATCTTAAATAAAAATAACTTTTGGTTATTTCTGTATAATTTTAATAATTTTTATGATAATATTTCAGTAAATTTAATGGTAGTACAGAAGAACATTTGTTAAATACTACTTACGCTTGACCTATTTTTAGAAAATTTGAGTGATTTTTTCCTTGATGCTGTAATTTAAAACCAGTCATTTTCTAAACTTTACTAATGTTTTTCATGTTTTACAAACCATTGTAAATAAATAGTACTACACTGTGCATACATAGTCACGAACTGCTGCTGCGTATACACAAAGTAGGAGACATTTGTTTTACTCATTTCTTCAAGTTACTTCTCAAGACTTGGAATTTGGTATAATTCAGTTAAATATTTGTCACGAAATCAAGAAACCTATTTTGGGTTCTAGTTATAAGACTTTTGTTGCAGTTTATCTGAGGTGCTTAACATCCTCTTTTCCTAATTCTTCACATCAGTAATCGAGGAATTATACCATCTATTCCATATTTTGGGTCCCTGGGTGGCACAAATGATTAAGCACTTAACTACTTGCTGAAAGATTGACAGTTCGAACCCACCCAGAGGTACCTCCGAAGACAGGCCTGGCAGTCTGCTTACAAAGGTCACAGCCTTGAAAACCCTAGGGAGCAGTTCTGCTTTGCACACATGGGCTTGCCATGAGTCGGAATTGACACAACAGCAGCTAACAACAACATTACATATTTACTTATGTTTTGTATTTAGGCGAGAATATTTGTAAAATGATTTGAAAAGGGAACTTAAGTACAGTACAGGTAGAACTCTGCACAGTATGTCATGAATTGCATTTCAGATAAGCTTAGGTCCTTGTATATAAAAGAGGGCTGGGGATGGTGAGGACACTAGTAAATTCCCTGTTGATTCTTAAATACAGGTGTAATATAACTCATTATGAATAATGATGATAGTAAAAAATGTAGGGTTACTCAAAAATTGAATCAAGAAAATAGTTTTGAAAGTGAAAATTAATCAAATTATAGAAATTGCAGTTTGCAAAAATGTTTTATTTTGGTGTCTTCTGTTTTTTAGGTCGAATGGCACCACCTGTAGATGATCTTTCTCCAAAAAAAGTGAAAGTTGTTGTTGGAGTATCTCGTAAACATTCAGACAATGAAGCAGAAAGTATAGCAGATGCATTGTCTTCAACCTCAAATATTTTAGCTTCTGATTTCTTTGAAGATGAGAAGCAAGAGTCTCCAAAGTCAACATTCTCTCCTGTTTCACGGTAATTTTCTCTTAGTGATAATTTCTATAATAGTAGTTAATAGATCTTTGCCAAATTATACTAGGGGGGTGTTCAAAAACAGAGAAGTGACATCTCTCTTAGGGACCTTTCTTTTGAGAAAGTAACCATACCTTCCTGTACTCTAAACTAATTGGGAGAAAAGAATAAGACTCTGAAAGTTAATTCAGAGATTTGAGTATGTGAAGACATGACTTTAAAACACTTCTTAATTATGCTGGTCCCAAGAGGCAGGAAATAGGTTATTGAAGAAAAATTGCTTGCACTTCTCTGGGCCATATTCCACCTAAACTAAGCAAGATGACTTTGTACAACATGTTTAAGTAAATGTGAGGATAAATTTGTAAAGTGAAAATGTCCTCTCTAATCAATAGCCTTTGCATATTTTGACCTTTTTTTTTTCCTTTTAAAAAGTTTATTATGGAGAATTTCAAACATACACAGAAGTAGAGAGAAAAGTATAATGAAATTACATGTACTTTTCATGAAGCTTAAGCAGCCAACTCAAGGCCAGTCTTGTTACATCTATACCTCTTCCACTTCCCTCTCTCCCAGATTATTGTGAATTTTCTCCTGTATGTCATGTAAGTTCATCAATAAACGTTTCAATATGGATCTCTAAAAGATAAGAAATTTTAAAAATCCACAATACCATTATCATATCTGAAAATTCCTTAATATAATCAAATATCTAGTCAGTGTTCAAATTATGAATAGTATCATAAATGTCACAATTTTTTTTATAGCCTGAATCAGACTCCAAATAAAATCTACATGTTGTGATTAGTTTTTGTGTCTCTTAAGTCTCCTTTTAGTCTAGGTTCTCTCTCTTTTGCTGTCACTTTTCTCCTCTTTCCTTGACTTTTTTTGTTGAAGCAATCTGCTTGTTCTTGTAGATTTACCCATAGTCTGGTGCTGATTACCTCATCCTGGGTTCCTTTAATATGTTTCTCTGTCCTTTAATATGTTTCTCCGTCCTTTGTATTCCCTGTGGACTGATAGTTTGTCAGATTCAGCAAATAAAAATACAGGACACCCAATTAAAATTAAATCTGAGATAAACAACGAACAATCTTTAGTATAAGCATGTCCCAAATATATTGCATGAAACATACTAAATATTGCATGGGACATACTTACACTAAACTATTCATTGTTGATCTGAAATTCAGGTTCAACTGGGTGTCTGTTTCATCACTAGCCTTTACATATTTTGGCCTTCTTGACATGCTAAAATAGAAGTAACTGATGGCTTAGTAGAAAATGGATTTATTAATGAACATGTCTTCAGGCTGCTAATTTTTTAATGTCATTTTCTAGTCCTGAGATGCCCGGAGCTGTTGAAGTTGAGTCTACTTTCCTGGCTCGTTTGAACTTCATCTGGAAAGGTTTTATCAACATGCCTTCTGTGGCAAAATTTGTTACCAAAGCCTACCCGGTGTCAGGCTCCCCCGAGTACTTGACAGAGGTACTGTGAATTTCTACCCTCTTGTGCCTGGGTTGGCATGTGTGTTTCTGAAAGCAGCAGGCAGGGAAACAACATAAAGTTCACGGTAAAAATGTTTATTAACAGTGATCCTTAAACAGCTTAATTAATGGAATTATGAATTCAAAAATGGATTTTTAGAATTGTGAAAAACCGTACTTTTGAAAAATTCTATCATATGTTCTACATGTTTTCCAATATGTGCTTCACTATGTCAGAAAATTAAAAATTAATGAGACCCCTGAGACTGTCATCCTAACATACCCTTTGAAGTTGGAGCAGAAGTCACTTTCAGGGGTCACCTTTCTTCCATATAATAGATTTGCTTATAGAATAAACAGTATCACCCATGATGAATGTACTTCCTTAAGTAATCAACTGTATGAGACCAAATGGTCACCATTTACCCTAAGGCAAAGATGAAAGAAGGTCAGGAGGGGCTGGGAGCTAGATTAATGGAAATAGAACAAACAAGATGGAAATAATGAGAATGCTGACACATTGTGAAAAATGTAACCAATGTCACAGAGCAGTTTATATAAAAATTGTTAAATGGGAACCTAATTTGCTGTGTAAACTTTCACCTATAGCACAATAAAATATTATTAAAAAATTACAGCCTGCAGTAGATAGCTAAGATCCTTTTAAATAAGGACTTACATGAAAGATTGACTACTTATGGTCTTCAGTATTAGCCCATCAGGAAGATTTTTCATTGTTAAACAGGTCTTCTAATTCCCCCACTTTTTACGTTTCCCTAGATTTCATAACTGTAGTTCTCACCTGCCTATTTCTGTGAACTCTAGACTGAAGTTGAAGCTTTGCAGCTAATTGATAGCCCAGTGAGACCCAGTGACCGTAGTTGTTGAAGTGATACTCTTGTCTGGTTTTATACCTGAGAGAATGGGAAAGAACTCTTGTGCAGTGTTCGTGGGAAATAAGCAACAGTAGTATAATGTGATAAATGAAAAAGTATGACATTTTTCAACTATTTTGAAGAAAATGTGTATCTTTTTGTGTGTGTAGAAGAAAAATAAGTCAGTATATATGTACTATATGTATGTTAAGATTTTATTTTGCTGTTTATTTTGCTTATATCTAACATTAACATTTGTTATTCATTCTTAGTCTGGTGACCATAAAGGCAGATTTTTTTTTTTTTTTTAAATGATTTTAGTATTTCATATGCCTCTTCTTTTTTAAGGCTAACAAAGTCCACATTTCTTTGAATTAGGCTAAAATTAGTTCAGTATAATGTTCATCAGTTTATTTACAGTTGTGTTTTTGATGAGTAAACAACCTAATTACTACTTTTATATACAGTTTGGTTGATAAATAATATTTTTAAAATGTGGATTTTGTAAGAGACAAATGGACTCATGATGTTCTTTTTTAACAAATCGATTTATAAATTTAGTCTTTGATCAGTTTATGGTGAAAGTTAACTTTTTTTTTTTTTTAAATAGAGAAGTAAGTCCTTTTGACTTTAAACAAAATTATTTTCCTCTTTGAAGCTTAGTTTCTATATGGCTGCTTTCTAGAACTCTACCTCTGCTCTCTACTTACTTTTAATTTGATTAGGACTAAAATTCCAAGTAAAATATTTAAAGCAATCAATAACTTAAATAAACTTAATTAGATTTAATATTATTTGTTTCTTCTGATTTTTCTCAGTCTTCATGGGAAAAATAGGAACATACTGATTAAAGTTGTAAATGTTCTTAATGGCACAGTTCTTAATTGGTTTTGTGTATACTTATCTGTTTTCAGAAATACTGTGCTTTGTTAAAATGTAAATTTTACATTATAGCAGTGTACTGTTTTCTGAGTAAAAATATACTATATATAAATTTTATAGCCTCTGAAATCTAGCTGTTAATAATTAAGGAATACCCCTGCGTCTACCACCAAAAAAATGGAAGGGGAAAAATAGTCTTCCTTAATATTCTGAAATGTGTTGTACCCTTCGTGGATTGCTAATGTGGTATGTTTACTATCACTTCCCTTTTCTGTTCCTGTCTTTTCTGCTGCGACCTGGTATGACTTCAGTTCTCTTTCTTAATAGCTATATTTTGGGCATCCACTTCATTCAGTTGGAGTTGGCATTTGAGATAAAACCTAATGGTTATCCTGGTACTATATTGTATTTTCTAATCTATTTCATAGGATTTTTATTTACTTGTTTTCATTGTCATTTCAAATTAGTCTTAGAGCTAAATTTGTACAAATTATGAATATTGTAATAAATATATTCTGTATACATAATCACCTTTGTTTTTTAACCACAGGATCTACCAGATAGTATTCAAGTAGGTGGCAGGATATCACCTCAGACAGTTTGGGATTATGTGGAAAAACTAAAAGCATCAGGAACCAAGGTAAGGAAAGCTTTTTTTACTGTACCGGTACAGGTTAATGTTTGGAAGTAAACCATTCATAGTTCTTATGCAAGGTCCCAATACAGTCCCAATGCAAGGGAGCCAATACAGATTCTATAGCTACATGATATGCCTCACAAAACTGATCTAAAGTCATTTGCTAAAGCTTGAAACAACCCAGTATTTCTTATTTTTTTCTGGTATGCTTTTTTCGTGGCTTCTGTCAAATGTTTTAGAAGAAATACTTTAAAGTAAGTACTGAAATTTATTCTGGAATTTTGCCTTACTTCAACTTATAGGCAGTTGTTTTCATTAGGTCACAGGCTAAGCTGCTGCAACAAGGAGACTCTGAAATAGAGTGACTAAAAAATATAGAAGTGTGTTTTTCTCTTGTGTTAAGTAGGCTAGTCATTCAGAGTGATTAGGTGGCTCTGATTCTACAAGATCATCCAGAGACATCAGGCTCCTTCTTTGTTGTTATTCTCCTGTTTCCGAGAGTGTTGCCCTTATCAGTCAAACATTGTCAGAGCTGACTCATTAGCACCAAGTGGGAAAAAATGAGGAATGCATGTCCAGTTGTTGTAAGGGGAAGACCCAGAAATTACAGTCATCACTTTACTTCCTATAACTTCTATTCATAAGAACTTAGTCACAGAGCCTTACCTAGCTACTAGGGAGACGGAAATGTAATCGCTATTGGATGGCCATTTGCCCAGCTAGACATGAACGGTTGCTGTTACTAAGAGGAAAGGAGGAGAATCGATACCTGGAAATAGTAGCCTCTATCACAGTACTTCTTTTTTTTTTCTCTCTCTCAGTGTATTTTTCTGTCGTTTCTTTAATTCATAGAACATTATATACACAGGGAAATTAAATCATTAGAAGAAATCATTTTTCCTTTCAAAGGTGATAGTACCTAGCATATTATAGGCATTCAATAAATAAATCTTGAATTAGTGTTAATTTTCTGCTTCTCTTCTTGAAGGTAAGATTAGAGGCCTCTGGTTTTTCTTTAGGAGCCCTGCCACAGTGGTTAATTGCGTGAATGCTAACTGAAAGGTCTGTGGTTCGAATCCACCAGTCACTCCATGGGAGAAAGATGTAGCAATGTGCTTCTGTTAAGACTACAGCCTTGGAAATCCCATGGGACAGTTCTACTCTGTCTTATATGGTTGCTGTGAGTTGGAATCCACTTCACAGCACATAACAACAACAGTTTTTCTTTGGAATAATCCAAAATAGATGATCTTCAGCTGAAACGATTTTTTTTTCCAGTGTAGATTTTAGATTTTAAATTAGTACAATGTTAAAGTACAAATACACTTTGAAGCACTATAAAAAAGTTAAACCACGTTTATTTGCTGCTACTTTTCGTGGCAGTGAAAATGGGGAGGTATTATACTTAGACGTTTTGGAAATCATTCTTGTGTATACTCACATATTACTGTCCAACACTTCATTATGTCCCTATCTTGAACTGACTAGAACCCTGTAATACCAAAACCAGACCTGTTGCCATCGAGTCAATTCCGGCTCAAAGCGACCCTATAGGACAGAGTAGAACTGCCCCATAGGGTTTCTAGGGAGCTGCTGGTGGATTGGAACTCCTGACCTTTTGGTTAGCAGCTGACCTCTTAATCACTGTGCCACCAGGACTCCTGAACCCTGTAATAGTCATCACTAGTGTGTGTGTGTGTGTGGGGGGGGGGGGGTATATTTTTAAGATTTTTTTTTAGGGCAGTGTAGATGACAGACCTTTTATAAGAGGCAAAGCCATCATTCAGCTTATTCACATGTTTTCTTTAGGATCCTGCATGAGTTTTAAACCAGGTGTTCCCCATTTTGATTGTATACTTTCATGCAGAAGCGTTTACTTCTTACACTATGAAGTCAATACCAGTGTCTTTTGTATTTAAAACGAAGTCATTAACCCAGAGGCAAGCAAAAAATTTCTTGAGTAAGCCAAATAATTTTACAAAATTTATGACCCACGTGCATTAGAGGTCTTTTCACCCAGCCCCTCTTAATTACCTAAGAGCAGTCCTGGTAAGCTCAGTCATCAGTAGATTTTTGTGTTTGTGTGTATGTGTTAGTTGTGGGTGCTATTAAATCCCAGTGTGCCAAGAGCACAGGCATCCCCCTGTGGAGATCACAGCATTGGAAATCAGGATGTAGTATAGATGTCAAAAAACTTGGGTTTCAGTATCTTCTCTGTCACTGACAAGTTGTATGACCTTGAACAAATCACCTTGGACTTCAGTTTCTTATGGGAAGCCTTCACGTAAAACAAACCCATCAAAGGATCAGCAAAGATCTTTCCCTAAGGGGTATTTTCTTTCTGTATTCTTACCTGTATTTAAGTTGGTAAAATAGATACTTGGCAGGCATCATTATAAAATTTGATAGATTTTTTTCTTTAGGTTATTTTTTTAACAACCATTTGTTATTTTTCTTGAATAGGAAATTTGTGTGGTTCGCTTCACACCAGTAACTGAAGAAGATCAAATTTCTTACACTTTGCTGTTTGCATACTTCAGTAGCAGAAAGCGCTATGGAGTAGCGGCCAACAACATGAAGCAGGTTAAGGATATGTACCTGATTCCTTTGGGTGCCACGGATAAAATTCCACACCCTCTTGTGCCTTTTGATGGACCTGGTAGGTGTACATTTTAATGATCTGATATGATTTAAGTAAATTGGGAGGCAGGACCAAAACGAAAAAACTAACTCCGCTTTCTTTTTTGGGATCCAGTCCTGTAGGTGGCTTGACAGGGACAAGTACCCATTTGATCGCCTGTAGTAAGCTAGATGCAAAATGGTACACTTATTGTAATGATCAAAAATGACTAATAATTGATGTTTTTGATTTTGTACAGGGCTTGAACTGCATAGACCTAATCTACTGTTGGGCTTGATTATTCGTCAAAAACTGAAGCGACAGCATAGTGCTAGTGCTAGCACAGGTCATGCAGCTGAAGCTCCTGAAAGTGTACCAATGTCATTGCCGCCTGATAAAAAAAGTAAAATAGAAGTTTCTGCAGAGGAAGCACCAGAGGAAGAAAATGACTTTTTTAATTCTTTTACAACTGTATTACACAAGCAGAGAAATAAGCCTCAGCAGACTCTTCAGGAAGACCTTCCAGCAGCAGTTGAACCTTTAGTGGAAGTCACCAAACAGGAGCCACCAAAACCTTTAAGATTTCTTCCTGGGGTATTGATTGGCTGGGAAAATCAGCCTTCTACTCTGGAATTAGCAAATAAACCTCTTCCTGTGGACGATATACTTCAAAGCCTCTTGGGCTCTACTGGTCAGGTATACGAACAGGCTCAGCCAGTGATAGAACAGAATACTCTTAAAGAAATTCCGTTTATAAATGAGCAGACTAATCCAAAAGCTGAAAAAATAGATAAAATAGAAGAAGTAGCTGATGGTGAAGCCAAGGAGGTAAAAGTTAAAGTAGATAATCATTCAGAAGCTACAGGTAATTCAGTAGCAGTAGAAGAAGAGACGTCTGTACCGGGGTCCTCTTCCATCTCTCCAGGACTTTTAACAAATCTTAGTCTCAGAGGTAAACCACCAGATATTTCTACAGAAGCATTCTTAACAAATTTATCAATCCAGTCAAAGCAAGAGGAAACTGGGGACAGTAAAGAGAGGACATTAAAAAGACAGCTGCTGCAAGATCAAGAGAATAATTCACAAGATAACTGGACTTCAGATACTGGTTCTCCAGGCAGGTCTAATGTAGGAAAAGGAAGCACAGATGGTAATATGAGCTGCAATGACAGCCTTGTTGCTAACACAAGGTCCCCACAGTTTATCAACCTGAAAAGGGATCCCAGGCAAGCAGCAGGACGAAGTCAGCAGATAAGTACGTCAGAAAGCAAAGATGGAGAGAATTGCCGGAATGGAGAAAAACACGCTCCTCCTGGCCTGTCACAGAACAAGGAGCACTTAACAGAGCAAACCAGTGTAGATGAAAAGTCATCTTCTGTAGAGAAAAATTCATGTGTTCAGCAGAGTGATAATTCAAGTATTCCACAAAACTCAGCTTCAGAAGAAAATATACACACTTTTCAAACAGAACAAGCAAAACCTGTACAGGAGGATGTTTTAATGCAAAATATCGAAACTGTGCACCTGTTGCGAAGAGGATCAGCAGTAACAACATCTCATTTTGAAGCTGGAAACACATGTCAACCAGACTTTCCTTCTAAAAGCATCAACTTTACCTCTAGAAGCACCAGCCCCAGAACAAATGCAAACTTTTCACCTGTGAGGCCACAGCAACCCAACCTTCAGCATCTCAAGTCTAGCCCCCCTGCATTTCCATTTCCAGGACCTCCTAATTTCCCCCCACAGAACATATTTGGATTTCCACCACATTTACCACCCCCATTACTTCCTCCCCCAGGCTTTGGCTTTCCTCAAAATCCCATGGTTCCCTGGCCACCTGTTGTTCATCTGGCAGGCCAGCCGCAACGTATGTTGGGCCCCCTTTCACAAGCTTCAAGGTTTATAGGCCCACAAAATTTTTACCAGGTTAAAGACATTCGGAGACCAGAAAGACGTCATAGTGACCCTTGGGGTAGGCAAGACCAACAGCAGCTGGATAGGGCATTTAATAGGGGCAAAGGGGACCGCCAGAGATTTTATAGTGATTCACACCACTTGAAAAGAGAGCGACATGAAAAGGAATGGGAGCAAGAATCTGAAAGGCATAGACGCAGAGACAGAACCCAGGACAAGGACAGAGACAGAAAAAGCAAGGAGGAAGGGCACAAAGATAAAGAGAGGGCACGGTTGTCACATGGTGATCGAGGAGCAGATGCAAAAGCAAGCAGAGATGGTAGGAATGTAGACAAGAAGCCAGATAAACCTAAAAGTGAAGACCATGAAAAGGACAAAGAACGAGAGAAAAGTAAACATAGAGAAGGTGAAAAGGACCGGGATAGGTACCACAAAGATAGGGACCACACTGACAGAGCTAAAAGCAAAAGGTAAAATTTGCAGGCTGTTTCAAGATTACATTTAAATAGCTATTAAATGTTGTATCAAAAACTGTAAGATTGCCTGCTACGATTGTGCCATCTTTTAAATTTTTAATCTCGGTGGTTTGCAGAAAAATAAAATTCTGTGTGTTGGTGCAGAGCATCTGTACCAGTGCTCATCATCCCTTCTTCATACCAACTGTCTCTAGTTGTAGGAATTTAATATTTTTAAAAGTTTTACATTGCTGTATATTCAAAGATTTGTTTAATTAATAGGCAATAAAGGCTTAGAAATTTTAGTTTTATTCCATAATTGATAAATATGGTTAACTATGGAATATATTTACTGCCTCTAGTGAATGTCCTTTATATAATGACTAATTTGAGAGTAGTGTGTGCTCTGTAAGTTTGTTTTAAATTGCACTGTTTTTTTTAAAAAAAAAAAAAAACTCCAGGAGAACTACAAAAGCCAAGCAACTTCATAATCAGATTATACTAATCATTTAGTTGAGTAATTTTGACCAAGAATCAGAAGTCCAAGGAGTACATTTATTGCTTTAATCTGCATTCATTGAAGGCATTTTATTCCCATATACTACAGCTTTGTAGTGGGTCATTATTTTCCTTTCCATTTTGGCTCTGCAGAAACTTGAATACTTAAGCTTGTACATGATCTTGTGTTTTGCTATCCTTTTTACTGTAAAATGTAAATATTTTAAGGGATATTTTGATTCTAAATATGATAAAAGACTTTCTCACGTATTTTGTGTGTGTGATTTAAAATTCAGTAGTAAAAGAATTTCTTCTTCAAAGCTTTAGTTCCTTCAGACATTGTTCTTGTCTAACTCAGACTAGATGAGGAGAAACACACTTTTTAAAAATCTTAGATTATAGGCCATTGAAGTAAATAGAGAACTACCAATAAAAAACTGTGCAGCTATAGCCCACTCTATAGATATGTTTGTGAAAACTTACACATCATCAGATTTTGGTACACTGATTCACTAATCATTGTAAGACCACAGAACTTTTATTTAAGAGAAGTGTGTTGCAAATCTTTTTGTAAAATGTGTAACCCTAATTTGTTTTTAGGGTAACTGTACAGTTTCATATGCCACATTTGTTTGAAATAGAAAGCACATGGATGCTATTACTAATCCAGATCTAAATTTATTTACACCCAAAAGTAATACATCTGTATTGATTGCTATCATTTAAAACTATAGCTACCAAATGCTGCTGGCACTTGAGACCAAAAAGAAAAACCAATATTTTTACTTACCTGTACTAATGAAGAAAAATATAAATGACCCCACAGAATTAAGAAGATTGTCTGTTTTCCTAAAGAGTCTAAAGATTAGAGATTAACAATAAGTTTTGAAACTAAATTAGCCTTGCTATTCTAACTGGAGGGAAAAGAAAAGGGAATTCAAAACCAAACGTTTTGTCTAATTTGCAACAACTTGGCAACACTTTTTTTTTTAATCCCTGTCCTCTCAAGTTAATTATAAAAGTTCTGAAACACAGGACTTGTATTTAAATAAAATACGTTTAACTTTGGTCTGCTTTTCTTTGGATATTCACTTCTTTGAATAAAAGTCAGTTATTTCTCCAGACAAAACCTAAGGTCAGTCATCTTTTGCACTGTTAGGAAGAAATTGTCAGGTTTTATAAAAGAACATTATCATTTTTATTTCAGATATGTATGTTGTCATTAAGTCTGCTTTCACTGATTTATCTGGTTGGGGGATTGATCAGGCACCAGATTTCTCTTGCAAGGTACAAGAATGGATTAGCCAGTGAAAGAAAGCCTTGATGTCCGTTTCTGACTACCTCTCAAGTTAATAGCTTTGTATACACATTGTGAGGCTTAACTTAAAATTGTTCATGTCTTGTTGGATCTTGATATATATCCTTTTAAGAGAGGCAAGGCAATAGCCCTCTATTACTGATGACCATCCCCTGGAGTTACAGGGCTACTAAATGTTAGAACCAGGTCTTTTAACCCCTGAAATGCTGTAGAGAGTAAGGAAAGAATGGACATACTTTGAGGTATTCTTGTGAGGAAAGAGAAAATGATAGAAGTTTTCTGTGAGTAGATCCAGAGCCATTCTCAGTCTTTAAATTGTACCTACAGCTAACCTTTTACACAAATATGAATTAAATGAAGTTCATCTCTTTCAGTGTCTTCTATTTTAAGGAAAATTACTTATTTAAAAAAAGTTTGACATCTTTTAAAATTTAGAACCATTTTAAGATTCAGCTTATACGTAAACCTCTATTGAGTAACGTAGCATGGTGTCTCTATACCTTTAAAGTCCACCCCTTGTAATCCTTGTGGCAATAAGAAAGCCTTTGTGAACCCTCTGTGTGGCAGGCCTGTGTTGAGTGCTTTACATAAATCTTGCTTATCACTGAAAAGTGAAGACTTAGAACTAAGGAAACTGGTACTTAGAAAAGTGGAAAAACTTACCCAAGATTAGACTGCTATTGACAGAACTGGAATCCTAGCCTGTTTCCTTTTTTTTTCTCTGATGTCTATGTTCTTGGCCATTGTGCTCTGAGAATTGAGAAAGGGAAAAAGGAGCAAAAGTCTCCGTAGCATATACACCCTTCACAGTCCTCTTTCTCTGCATCCCACCAACCTGTCCAAAACGCTTCACTTAGCAACCACCCTTCCCCCACAAAAAAGAAACAACCAAAAACCCATTGCTGCTTTTGTACAGATGTACAAAGTTATTTTGACTACATCTTCCTGTGTTAGCTCCTTGATGGTGCTGTGACATATTACCAAAAACTTAGTGACTTAAAAGAATACACATTTATTATGTAGATTAGAAGTCTGCCATGAATCTCACTGGGCTGAAATGAAGGTGTCAGCAAGGTGGATTTCTTTCTAGAGGCTCTAGGAGAGAATCCGTTTTCTTGACTTCCAGCTTCTAGAGGTCACCCACTTTCCTTGGCTTATGGCCCCTTTCTCCATCTTCAAAGCCAACAACAGGGCTAAGTGTTGTTTTACATTGCCATCTCTGATTCTTCCACTTCTAAGGACCCTTGTAATTACACGTCCCCCCTTGATAATCCAGGATTATCTCCCTGTTTTAAGGTCAGCTGATGAGCAAACTATCTGCAACCTTAATTCCACTTTGCTGTGTAGCTTGTTTACAGGTACCAAGGGTTAGGACATACACGTCTTTGAGGGGCCTTTCTGTCCACCACAGCTCCTGATTCACAAATTGTAGCTTAGTGGTAGGTGAACTAATAAATTTTTGGAGTTAGAGAACATCTAAGGCAATAGTATGTGTTTATGCATGTATGTTAAACATGGAAAACTAGTTCCTTTGTAATAGCTGTCTTAAAGTTTATAAATTACACTTCAATGTGTTACGAGAGCTTGCTAGTGAACCAAATTTTATTAATACGAATAATGTACTTAATGTTTGGCTATACCAGTTGCACTATCCCTGTCTCCTCAAATCCCTCTGAAAGAGTAGTCAGGTTACTACTTACTAATGACTGCAGCTGGCTCCCTGGTGGTGTAGTGGTTAAGAGCTCGGCTGCTAACCAAAGGGTGGTAGTTCAAGTCCTCCAGCTGCTCCCTGGAAACCCTGTGGAGCAGTTCTACTCTGTCCTGTAGGTTATGAGTTGCAATCGACTCAATGGCCACGGGGTTTTTTTTTTTTTTTTTGGTTTAATGACTGCAAAGAGCAGAAAACATAATCCGCATTTGATTTCTGTCTCCCAAAGCAAAGTGCGTAAAATTCATTACTGCTTTTAAAGAGGTGCCAAATAGCCTGAATGTTTGATTCCCGTTTCACACAGAATTTTAGTAATATGTATAGCAAGAGGGTAGTAGGTGGGTTGAAAAACAAATATTAGATCAATAGCTAACTGTGTCTTGAAAACGAGTCTGCTGTTTAATTTTATAGATGCAGAAGAGTTACAGGGGAGTTCTCACCATATGTACTTAAAAGGGCAGTGAATCCAGTGTATCTCCAAACATCCCCTATCTATGAAATAATTCACACCAAAACTGTCTTAAAATATTCCTTATTTTAAAAGAATACTTTTTTCCAAAGTAATTTTTTCAGGAATATTCTTTTAAAAAGCAGTCCCTGGGTTGTGCAAACAGTTAAGCCCTTGACAACTAACTAAAAAGTTGGCAGTTTGAACCTAACCCAGAGGCACCTTGAAAGAAAGGCCTGGTGATCTACTAAAATATCACAGCCTTAAAAACCCTATGGAATGCAGCTCTACTCTGCGACACATGGGGCCGCCATGGGTCGGAATTGACTCAATGTCAACTTGTTTGGTTTTTGGTATTTAAAAGGGATCTTTGAAAAGTTAAATACTATTGTCATCCTCTGGTATTTAGATATTTTTTAAAAAGTTCTCGTTTTACATTAAACTTTCAGAATCATCATAACATTTGTATTAAAATTGCTTTAAAGGGTCTATTATTAATCTTTTTTTATTTTGTGTAGGAAAAGCATATCACATAGGAAACCTTCGACACCATTTTTACTAGGATAGCAAAAATGAGAATGTTAATACACCACATGAAATTTCTGAAGTTTTAAGGTGAAAAATATTTTCACCAGTTCATTTTGACTTAAACAGGAGAATCTCTAGGTAGCTGTTTTCAGATCTTTAACAAATATTTATTGTGTGCCTATTCTGCAGGCATTTACTAGATGGTGAGCAAAATAGGAAGGTTCCAGCCTGTTGGAGTTTGTAGTGTGATGTAACCAAAAACCAAACCCGTTGCTGTTGAGTTGATTCCAACTCATAGCGACCCTATAGGACAAAATACACTGCCTCATAGGGTTTCCACGGAGTGGCTAGTGGATTCAAACTGCCGACGTTTTGGTTAGCAGCTGTAGCATGCCATAGCTCTTAACCACTGTGGTAGGAGACTAATAAATGATCACATCTGAACATAAAATTGCAGCTATGAGAAGAATCTTTAAAGCAGCAGTTCTCAAACTTGTTAGTTTCAGGACCCTTTTACTTTCTTAAAAAATTTTAAGAACCCTGAAGAGCATTTATTTATATGGGTTATGTCATTATTTAGCATATTAGAAACTAAAATAACCAACTTTACAAATATTTCATACAATAATCCCATTACGTGTTAAGTAACATTTTTATGAAAAATTCCAGACTAAATCTAATTTAATGTGTCATTTTTATTTTTGCACATCTCTAATATCTGATTTAAGACATTCTTGTGACTGCTTCTGCATTAAATATATTGAAATATGTCATTTTATTTGAAATGGGAAATACTGACTTAACATGGATTTGTCGTTGGGAAAGGGAAGACCTTGTGGATGCCCTAAAAAGATGTGGGGGATTCTCAGGTCCGTGGACCACACTTAGGAAAGTGCTGCTTAAGTTAAAGACATACTGTTGTATGAGAGAATGTATGGGACCCTAGCCTAGGGAAATAGATCCCTCATCATGACGGAAGATGGTTCAAGCAAAGTTTCCCTGAAACTTCTGTAACCTTTAGACTGTCTGTCTTAGCTTTATACATAAGAAGTGTATATCTTTAAAATTAGATTTGATTACCAGCTACTAACAGGAATTTTTTTTACAGCAGTTATCTTCATAATCTCAGTATTTCCTAAGTCAAATGAAACTATAGATCAAAACAAATTTAGGTCAAAGTTTTTCAGCAGATATTGGGTAGAGTTTTATTTTGAGTGGATTCTGCTTAAAATAAAAAAAAAAAAAACCTTCAAATCAATGAACAGACACTCTGCAATTATATCTTACATTATATTCTGCCCATACACTTCCTAGTGTTAATAGGAACAGTATATCTGCTAGCAATTTGTGTCCCGTTAAATGGTGCCGAAGTTCTTAACTTTGGTCCTAGGGTCTTCCAAGAATGTCTGTAGATTTCTGATTGGAATGGAATGGCTAAAATAACAAGACCAAAACAAAACTAAATTTCTTCAAGTGATAAATTACTTACCTAGCCTCTTTATAAAGACTGGAATCTACGCATGCAGAGTTTGCTTATTAATAGTATTGAGAAGAAAAATCTATTCCTCAGTCTTTACATCTGTGAACCCTTTTCTCCTTTTACTTGATGGATAATTCCCTACTTGTAAACTTTAAGTGCTGCTCTTGTGAAGATTTTTTTTTCCCCACATAGATCTAGATGTTAGTACTCTCTGTCAGTCATGTGCTATAAGATGCTTTCTTGGTGGCAAAACAACAAACTGAAAATGCTAAGTAACAACCAAATACTAATAGCCATTAATACTAATAGCCACTAATACTAATAACAGTTTGCATTGTTTGGGCGAAGGGTGTAAATACTATTCTTAGTTATACCAATAACTGGTTTGGGCAAAATAGACTTTCTCAAGTTACACTTTTAAAGGTACAGATATTATCAGGACAATCATTTAGAGCCTCTTCTGTGCTCCATTTTACAATCTATAGGCTTGAAAATGTAAATGTAAATGTAAATTTTATTTCTTACATTTAGTTATACAAGTACATGGGTTAAAAAGTCAAGTTAGTTCTACAAGGTGTATAAACAAAAAGTAACATACGTCTGCACAACTTTTCTTTCCAGAGGCAACCACTTTCAATTCTTCTAGACATTACTAAGAATATTTGCCTTCATATTTCTAATCAACATGTATGTGCCATTTTTTGAAAAGTTAACAAATACTGTCTGTTGATGTCTTGCTATAACAGAGAATTTAGCTCTCACGAGCCCACTTTCCCGTCTTTCCCACATTCACTCAATTATTTTTGTTTTAAGTCTATATTCAAGTTTTACAATATTAAAATCATGTAAATATTCATAGCTGAGCCATGTAGTATAATACAGTTACATATCCTTGTATAATTTTTCCCCCCTCTGGTTAATAACTTACTGTTTATTTTCTTATTTTTTAAGTAGCTATCACTAATTTAGTCCTACTTGAATTTGGTTTTAAAACATTCACAGATGAATGAACACTAAATAAACTCAGGAGTTAAAACTTAGGAGTCAATACATTTACAGATAAATTTAGGGAAAACAACCAAAACTTTAGCTGTATTTTACAAGTTTATCAAAAGATGTGTTAGTATTTAGGCTATTTCAGGTAAAAGTAAACAGAAGATTCCCAGTAAATAACTTACCAAATAAGTAACTATCAAAATAACTATATATATTTTGGATATTAAAATAGCCAATGTTAGCTTTTGTAACCTAATTCTGTTCATCTCCATTATAAACATTGTATCCTTCTGATTTAATTAACTCAATTTTTTTTGAATCCTGGAAAAACACAACATCTTTAATTTTGCCAACAAAATTTCTTTTAAAAGTCTCCTGAGTGACAATATTTACCCTTCGACCATATTCAAAGCCCCCTAAATAACTAACACCCTCATAGTTTAGAGCAACAAAATTTTTGCATGGGTCAGTATTTTCAGAGAGTATTAAATTGCCATCTAGGTAGGCCTTGATAAGAGTCTGATTTTGAATTATAATTACATGATGCCATTTGTTACAACAGAACGTGCCGTTGTTATGGATCACAGACGCAAAGATTCTTTCTCCTAGGTTAACTGCTATTTTCAAGGTCTGATTATGGAGACCAATTGCCAGAAAATCATTTTCTTCATTTTGAGCTTTTCCCATCCATAAAATTAAGCCCTCTGTTTCAATAGTACTAAAATTGAAGGATACAGTAGTGAACTGAAGGTTTCTCATTCTGTAATTTGGATCAATGTACTTAATGTAAGAATTACCTATAAATTTTGCTGTTGAAAATGAAATTTTGTTTTCACAATACCTTCCTACCCAACCTAAAGGACACAAACAACTGTAAGAAAATGATTCGTCGGGTACACATAGAGATTGATGGAGACATAGATTATTCAAACAGTACACAGATTGCTCACATGTATTTCCAGTCCAATGTGGCAAACATCTGCAAGAAAAAGTTGTGCCATTTACTATGCATTCACCCCCATTTCTGCACACATTGTACCCACAAGCTGTCCCATCACAGTCACCTACATTTGAACCACGTTTTGCTCCTAATTCGGTTAACTGTAATTCTTGATTATTTATAATAACTTCTCGAATACAACCTTGAAAACCTACAGGTTCATTTGCTACTGCCATGGGATTTACAAGATTCAAGGATGACACTCCTCCAATATAGAAATCTGTATTTATATTCAGGAAATTCATTTTAGTGGTAGCTTTTTCTGTTACATTTATCCCATCCAGATCCAGGTAACCTTCAGCACCAACTCTTCCTGCTTTAATCACATGCCAAGTACTTCCATTAATAATTACTTTTTGAAGAGTTTCAAGAATGATAGTTCTGCCACCAAGATTGTAGCGAAATTGAACAGAACTATTTACTAAAGAAATACATAAAAAATCACCTGTTAAGAAAGAAAGAAAGCATTAATCACGAAACAGTGAAGTATTTCATTAAAAAAAATTCCCCTTTTGATAACTTTTTTATTTTGAAAAAGCAAATCTTGATCCCAATGAGAATTGTATTTTCAATATAAGATTGATTCGTTCAGAAATCCTACCCAAAACATTTCCCCCTCCACCTAACATTTCACTTTTGGGCAGCCAATAAAAATTTCTTCCCTTTTCTCATCTACGAAGATGCCTTAGCACAGCAAACCTCTTCTTTCCTCTTCCTCCCTCCACAGTGTCCTGCTGCCTCACCTCCCTCCCAGACGGTATCCTTTTCTCGTACTCCCTTTTGTGGTCCACACCAGAACATTCTAGGATGGTGGGAAAACCTGCCAGCTCCACATTCCTACACCTCTCATTTCCATCTGAGAATAGTAGGTGAGCTCATGCAAAGAATGGTTCTCTCATTTTGATCATTTTTCTATAGAGAATTTCTAGTGAATATAATGCTCTATGTCATTACATCTGTGATTGTTTTATTAGTATCTGCCTTTTCCTCTAGCTTGTAGGCTCCGTGAGAACAAGATCTGTGTCTGATTTGGCCCAACATGTTATCCCCAGTACCTAGTACAGTGTCTGGTACATAAATAGATGCTTGATAAATAATAATTGTTGAATGAAGGAATATCTTTGTTGAGTTGTAGGGTGAGATGACTCAGAATATTTCTCAAATACTAGTTTTAGGTTGAAAGCTAAAAATACATCTTTTTTCTATGACGACATGAAAATAGTTACAACTAATGTGTGTATATAATATACATATCAACAAAAGGAAGGAATTCAGCTTATTCACATACTAATTTCTAACATGAACAACATTTTAAATATAAGGGAAAAGAAGCAGCATTACAAACTTCCAGTTTATTCAAGGAAAAATGCATATTGGATTATGTTAAATTCTTTTATTCCTCAAGAAACTTGAAAGATTAAACATAATTGATATTTTAAAAATTTATAATATCCTGAGTATGCTTTGTGGTTTACAAGTGAACACAAACCAGTTTTTTCTCAACAGCATTATGGAAGAAGCTTCTCTTGCTACATAATGTATTTTAGAATTCCCCTGTAATAAACAAACTTACAGTTAATAGCTGTATTGGAATAAAAAACATTAAAAAAATGTGGTCTATAATATTACTGGTCAAGTTGCCAACTAGAAGAAAGAGCAAGGAGAATAGCTTCCATGAAGGAAGGCTTACTTTAACAAGGCTCTTCGAATATGTTCTTGTTTTATGAAGAATTAGCACAAAAAGGATCTTCTCTCCCTCTGTGGCCCTGAAAGCTATAATTACTCTTGTAGCTGTATTAGCAGCTTCTTATCATCCAGACCTTTTATTTGAGTTAATTAAGTATGGTGTTCTAGCCATGGGTCATGAATTGGTATTAAGATAAGTAAATGTTAGAAGCCTACCACTAGTGGATAGCTCTTACAAGAAACAGAGCTCAGAAATGGGATGAAGATCATAAATGAATTTACCTTGGTTATTTAATGCCTATTTAATTATGGCTGGGACCCCTCTTTTCCTCCCTCCTGGGCTGCTACCATTGCCCATCTCATCACCTGCCACTCTACTGTGCTTTAATATGGATCTTAGAAGCTTTATAACACCTGATGTTTCAAAAAGACTATGGAAACAGCATATTAGGGAGATTTTTATATACTTACAGTCCCTGAGTTACGAATGAGATCCGTTCCTAGGTCTGTCTTTAAGTCGAATTTGTAGTTAAGTCAGAACAAGTACATGTGGTTTGGTTTCTTATTTACTGTCAGTGTGTTAAATGTTTGTTTTAGTATATAGTACATATTTTACTTTTCTATGCATATAAAGGAGCCCTGCGGGTGCAGTAGTTAAGAACTCGGCTGCTAACCAAAAGGTTGGCAGTTCGAATCTACCGGCTGCTCCTTGGAAACCCTATGGGGCTCTGTCCTATAGGGTCACTATGAAACAAAAAAACACTTCCAAACCACACAATGTTTTCATGAGCATCACATAGTAGTGTGTGCATTCATTATTATGAACCATTTTATGTATTTAACGCAAAATTTTAATATAATAAGCTTATGGCAATCTGTTCTTAAGTATGGGTTATCTGTAAATCAGATGTTTGTAACCCAGGAACTTAGTGTACTCTTTTCTCTAGAAAAGGAAAACAAAAGTAATTGATCTCTTACTATTTAATTGTTTGAATATGCTTAATTTCACAGTGAGGATGACTAGGCTTTTTTATACACATTTATTTGAGAGGATTATAATTATATTGAGATTAATTCAGGACATCTGTGATTAATTTATACTTAACACAATATTGCTAATTTTTTCACATAAAAAAACTCATTTTAAGACATTAAATAGTGATATTAAATTAAGATGAACAAGGATTAGAGTCTTGTCATCTGTTTAAAGTATCTTTCCAAGATCAGAGATCTAAAATCAATTGCAACAATTATAAAATTATTTTCAAATTTTACACCGTTTCATCTTATTCCAATTACTGACCTGTAGAGAGTTAAGAAACTTTGTTAATTAAGAATTTAACTATCCACATATGAAAAATTAATTGGCTACTGATATCCTAATTTTCAGTTTTTGACATTGTCTGTGAAGAAATTATTTTCTCAATATTGTTTTTTAAAACGAAATGTTTGGGCATTTTTTACTATTTTAAAAGAGAGTAGATTATGAAGGCTTGGTTAATTTTTTACCTCAGACATAGCTCTTAGAGAAGATACAAAGTACAGGATAGTCACCTTTATTTTATGCAACCTTAAATAAACAGGTTTCCAATAAACTATGTAATAAAGTTGTTACACCATTTAATTGAAAATAAATAAGCTTATGCCTTTCACCTGATAATTATCTTTAGGTGAGTCTAAGAATGTAAGGCTTAGAATTTTTTTTTTTTCCTGGTATCAGTGGAATTTTTTTTATGATGCTTTAATCGAAAGTTTACAATTCAAATCAGTTTCTCCTACAAAAATTTATACACACATTGCTATGTGACCCTAGTTGCTCTCCTTATACTGTGACAGCACACTTCTCCTTTCCACCCCTGATTTCCCATGTCCATTCAACCAACTCCTGACCCTCTCTGCCTTCTCATCTTGCCTCCAGACCGGAGCTGCCCATTTAGTCTCATGTATCCCCTTGAGCTAAAAAGCACACTCCTCATGAGTATCACTTTATGTCTAATCTTTGAACAGTTGGCCTCAGGAATGGTTTCAGCTCTGGGCCAACAGAGAGTCCAGGGGCCATGTCTTCTGTGGTCCCTCCAGTCTCAGTCAAACCATTAAGTCTGGTCTTTTTACTAGAATTTGTGTTCTGCACCCTACTTTTCTCCTGCTCTGTCAGGGACTCTGTTGTGTTCGCTGTCAGGGCAGTCATTGGTGGTAGCCAGGCACTATCTAGTTCTTCTGGTCTCAGGCTGATGGAGTCTCTGGTTTATGTGGCCGTTTCTGTCCCTTGGGCTAATATTTTCCTTGTGTCTTTGCTGTTCTTTCTCCTTTACTCCAGATTGGTTGGGACCAATTGATGCATCTAATATGGCCACTTGCTAGATTTATTTAAGACTGCAGACACCACTCACCAAAGTGGGATGCAGAACATTTTAAAGACTCAGATTTTTAGGTATTTTAAAAGCTTTCGTGATTTTCTTACATAAGTTTCAAATACACCATCAATCATGTCATGAAATTAATAAATCTATTTTCATCTCTCTTTGTCAATAGTATCTAATGGCAGAAAAACAGGAAAATCTTTGTTGTCTATGACCTGAAATACATGCTATTGAATAATAGATGTAAGAAAATGTGCCCTTGCTCTCCTACATGTGCTACTTACTGTGTGAGTTTTGTGTTTAATACACGCAAACACAGATACGTATGCAGTAATTATAAAACCATAGTACAACATTCCTGGCCAGTCACAATCCTGAAGATCTCTTGATTTTCTGCCCTTGTCATACAAAGTGTCCTGCTTATATGAACCTTGATTTTTTATGAGTGATAAAATTGAGATTGCTTGTCTTTTAATGTCTCTTGAATTGTAAATGGAAATTTTCCCTTTGTTTATGATTCTCCTACTTGGCATGTCATAGGGAGATTTAACTTAATCATGAATTTAAAACCAAATCGCAAATATTTTGTAGTTCAATCATGTTATCTTTTAGCTTTGAAATTATCATCTCTTCTCTTTGAAATTATTTTTGAAGGTATTTCAGCAGTACATTGAGATGAACCATTTTGTCTAATTCCCTGACATTCTCCTTACTTAGCAGAGTATTAACATACCTTTATAAGAACTACTTAGATTATGAAAATCAGAGCACTGTTTTGTTGACTATAAGAAACAATATAAACCGATTTATTTCTCAATACCAAAGTTTCATTTTCTGTGAAACAAAATGAGAGAAAAGCCAAATATAAAATTAAAAAAAAATATATATTTATATTCTGCAATAGAAGTGTAACAATATATCAAAAAGCTTTTGTAATAATTCTGGGAAAATGTATTATGCAAGTGAAAATTAAGAGTAATATAATAAAAACTCAAAAATAAGTTTTTAAAACTGAGATACACTTCTTAAATATTTTTATCTCACATTGTTTTATGATACATGTGCACATTTTATAGTTCAAAAAACACTTTTTATAAGCTTATTTTGAAACATGGAGCCTAGGTTTGCTATTTGTATGACAGAAGAACTTAAAGAGAATTTTTTGAGCTATAAAAGTGGATGAATCTATATGAAACATGTCAGCTATGACTTCCTTTCATTTATCTTTTAAGTGCACATTTTGTCCCTGTTTTGATGTAGGACTATAATGCATGACTTCAACTCCTTTTTTGATGGGATTATTAAAAAGTTGGGAGTTCCTGAATGGTGCAAACTGCTAAGCATTCACTGCTTCAAACCCACCCAGAGATGCCTTTGAAGAAAGGCCTGGTGATCTGCTTCTGAAAGGTCACAGCCATGAAAACCCAATGGACCAGAGTTCTACTCTGACACACATGGGGCTACCATGAGCCAGAATTGATTTGATGGCAACTTTTTTTTTTTTTTTAATAAAATTGTGCATATACTATATATAGATTTCGCTCACTTGAGTTTTAACAATTTGGTATTTTATTAGCATTTATATTTAGGGAGTCTAAATTCATAGACATATGCTTGCAGGGACATTAGAATAGAAAAGTACGAAGTGTTTACATATTTTATAGGCCAGGTGACTTAAAAAAAAAAATGCTATTAAATATTCCTTAATAGACTATTAGGAATTCATTGGATTTTTTTTTTTTTTCCTGCAAACAATGGTCCTGCCACCCTTACCTGATTGTGCTTGTAAGTGTTGTGCCACATAAAATAGGATGCCATTTGCAGAAATAGGCTGGAACTGTAATTTAATATGTGTCTTCTTCCGAATACGAAAGGAAGCAAAGGACATCCATGATAATTCATTGCTTCTGAAAGATGGGTCAGTTATAGATAAAGCTAAAAAGCAAAAAACAAACAACAGAACACTCTGAGTTGTCTGCTAAATTTCAAAAAACAGTATTTCTCATTAAATACAACAAACTGTCCACATAATTTTCGTTTAAGAACTTACCTTATATTACTCTATTTTCCATGATTTGCTCTTCGGGGAATACACTGAGTCTTGGTAACTCTGTACATGAGTCTGTTCTAAATCCCACTAACTGTAACTTTTTCTTACAGGGCCCATTATTGAAAAGCCTTCTATTTTTTTTGTGATAACTATATCCCTTTTGGCTTGTACCTTATGGTAAAAATCCTCTGCCATAGATTGCATTATAGTGAGGCATAAGAGCCATAGGAATGTCTGACATTAATAATGCCTTCAAAGAGATGGTTCAAATAATGGAAAGTAGAAGGCATCACTATCTGAATTATTTTTCAGTTTCTGTATTTCTGATTCAAATATAGAGTGTAATGAAGTCAAGATACATTTTAAGTGATAACATAAATGGAAATAAATGTCAATTTACCTGACAATAATTCATGTCTACACAGAAAGTGATAACTCTTGGGTTTTCCCCCATCAGCATTAAGCATGTTGTTGTTAAGTGCTGTTGAGTCGGTTCCTACTCATAGCAACCCTATGTACAACAGAACGAAACACTGCCTGGTCCTGTGCCATCCTCACAATATTTGCTATGTTTAAGTCCATTGTTGCAGCCACTGTGTCAATCCATCTGGTTGAGGCTCTTCCTCTTTTTTGCTGACCCTCTGCTTTACCAAGCATGATGTCCTTCTCCAGGGATTGGTCCCTCCTAATAACATGTCCAAAGTACATGAGATGAAGTCTCACCATCCTTGATTCCAAGTAGCACTAAGACAATTTATTTTGATATGAATTGTAACAATCATTATACTGATTTATAATCACTCATACATTATTTGTTGGATATGGATGACCAGATGGGGAATTACGAGGAAGAAGGGAAGTACTGCACATTTGGCAGCTTTCCTCTCATTATGGAACCCATATTACTTCCTTCTACCTTATCTGACGATGCTTCTTAGAGTGTGTGTTGATTCACCACACATCTTGAGCCATTAATCTAGTTTTAGACTTTTCTCTCTTTGGACCGGGCCTGTGCTAACTGTTGTCTTTCACTTTTAGACTGATAGGCAACTGGTATTTATCCAGGTGGTGTTGGCATTTGGTGACTTTTAAAGCAACTGCTTTCATTCATTTTGATTTACTGCTGTTCACAGTGGTGGAAGTTAGAATTACCTGGTGTGGTTGCTAAGCATGCAAAGTCCTATACCCCATTCCTAGAGGGTCTGATTTATTAAAGCTGGGATGAGGTCCAGGAAGTATACTTTTAAATAAATACCTGAGATATTTCTATATAGGTGTTCCTTGGACCACGTTTTCATTAAAAAAATGTATTAAAGTTTATTTCAAGAAAAAGGATGGTTAAAAAAGTGGGTGACTTTTTGAAAGTTTTTTGTAAGTATTGCTAAAGTAATGCATGCTCACTATAAGACATTCAAACAACAGAATAGTGTAAAGTTAAAAAGCGAAATTTCATTCCTTCTCTCCCTATTCCCAGGAACCACTGTTAATTAATTGTATATATGGAGCCCTGGTGGCACAGTGGTTAAGAGCTCAGCTGCTAACCAAAAAGTCGGCAGTCTGAATCCACCAGCCACTCCTTGGAAACCCTATTGGGCGGTTCTACTCTGTCCTATATGCTTGCTATGAGTCTGAATTGACTCCATGGCAACGGGTTTGGTTTGTTTGTTTGTTTAATAGCCAGATTTTATTTTTTGATGCACATACAATTATTGTGTGTGTATATATAGTACCTGATTTATTTTTACATAAGTAAACACATATACAGGGAGCCCCAGTGGTGCAATGGTTAAATGCTAGGCTACTAATCGAAAAGTTGGCAGTTGGAACCCACCAACTGCTCCGAGGAAGAAAGATGTGGCAATCTGCTTCTGTAAAGATGACAGCCTTGGAAGACCTATGGGGTAGTGCTACTCTGCCCTACGGGGTCACTATGAGTTGGAATCGATTTGGTGGCAATGGGTTAAACACACATACACCATATGTAATAAACTTGCTTTTTCAGTCAATGATGTATCTTCGAGAAACTTTGATGTTAATATATTTTGCCTATTGCTTCTAAATATTTGCATAGTGTTTTATACAACGGAGATACCATAATTTCCTTAGCAATTCCCTTGTTGATGGAGAGCTAAGCTGTTTACAATTACATGCCATTTATCCTTGTTTTCCATTCTACCTCTTTGGCTGCATGTACCTCTAACAGTCTTCTAAATTTTAATAATTTCTCAGGGCTCTCCTAACCCTCTCCTCTTGTCTTTCCTTTCTATTGGTAGTTTCTCATCTAGTTCCATGGCCTCAAAATTAATAAAAAAAATTATCAAAATTTTTATCTTGGTCTAAACCTCTTCTCTGAGCTCCAATCTCATAGCGCCATCTGTCACTGATGTCTCTTCTACGATGCCTCCATCATATGAAACTGAACATGTTTGAAATTGTGCTCCTGAAAGGTATTCCTCTTCCTCACATTAGTAAATGGTCCTCCCTTCCACCCAGGATTTCATAGAGAAACTTGGGAGTCATCTTTGATTGTACCATCTCCAACATATCCTCTCCCTTCTCCAGTCTAATGCATCAGTTAAGTCTTGTAGATTTTATCTGCAAGGTATATTTCATATTTATCCATATCCTTCCATTTCCAAGGCTACCATTCAAGCTGAGGCCACCATCGTCTCTTCATTAGACCTTGCAATACACTCCCGATTGATCTTTTACTTCTTCTCGTAACTTGCTCTAATCTATTTCAAATAGTTGCCAGAAAAATGTTTTTAAAACATAAATTAATTTCTGTTTAAAACCCTTCAGGACTTTTACTTAAATGATCCAGATTCTTTACTATGGCCTCTGAGGCTTTGCATGTTCTGGCCTCCTATTAAAACCCCAACATCATTTCATCTGCAGGGCGTCCATGTACAGTTGTGCATGTTGTGCACTGCACAACTCCAGGGGGTGCTGTTCACATTGCAGTCTATATGAACAGCGTTCCCTGGAGATGGTCAATGAACAACATACATGGAAATATTGTGGCCCTGTTTGTCCACTTTTCTATTTGTTCATTATGCTCCAGATGCACTGGTCTCCTTTTACTTCTGAGTATGCCATAGTCACCAATACTGCTGGAATGAATATACTTCATTGTACCTCCTTGGAAACATGTAAAAAAAATTTCTCACATGTAAATGTGTAAGAAATAGAGCCATTGGTCATAGTGTATGTGCATTTTTAGAGTCAATAGATGCCACCAAAATACTCTCCAAAGCATCTGCACCAATTTATACTCCAACCTGCAGCGGATGACAGAATACACTTATCTACATCCTCATTCACACTTGAAATTATTGAAATTTTAAGTTTTAGGCAATCATACAGGTTTTAATTTTATTTTTAATTTGCATTTCACTGATCACACGTGAAGGTGAGATTCACCAAATTTCTTGGTCTTTTAATGTATATTTTTTATTTATGTCTTGTTTAAAAAAGGCCTTGGTTATAGGTATACCTTATATTTTATGCAAGTAATGTGCACCTTCTGCATTGGTTTGCCAACTGCATCCTTCCCCTGTGAAGTATTTTCATAAGTGCCACTGTGCCAGTGTTTTTTACATGTTGCTGTAAAAACAAAATTAGCATAGTGCGCTTACAAAAATACCTTACGGGGAAGGATGCTGTTGGCAAACAAACGTAGGTTGTGTGCATTATTAGGGTAAAATATGGTAGTCTCCTATACTTTTAATATTATAGACTTCTTAAATTTTTTTTTATGTAGCCCTTTAATTCATGTGGATATTATTTTGAATGGCTTGAGGTAGGGATCAAACTTTTGTTTTACAAGTTTATTTGTTTTACAAGTAGATAGCTAATATTAAAAAAATAATGAATAGTTTGTCCTTTTCGTTAGAGTCAGCATTAGGTCTTTATATGATTTCATCATCTTCAAATTAACATGTTACAAATAACTTTTTATCCAGTTTATCCCATTTGAAAAAGTTTGTGAGAGATATTGATGCAAATAAAGAATGTGAGTAGAAAACACCTATCAGACTAGGTTTTGTGGTGGTACCTATCTGGCTTTACTATATCTTGGCTGCACTGAATGCCTGGGAGTCATCTCAGGAATGCAAAAGGCCAGTCAAGACGATGAAAGATTTAAATAAGAAAATTAACATGTTTAATATAATGGACATATAGAACAAGAAGCTGAACTTCTCAATACACATTCTTGTCAAAAACACATGGAATATTTACAAATACTTACTACATAGTGGGCCATAAAACAACCCTCAAAAAATACCAAGGCATTATATTACACACACATTTACAGATTTTTTACAAAGCTAAGTAGCCCTGATGGTGCAACAGTTAATTGCTTTGCTGCTAACCAAAAGGTTGGTGATTCAAATCCACCCAGCAGCTCCATGGGAGAAAGACCTGATGATCTGCTCCCATAATGATTGCTCCCTTAAAAACCCTATGGGGAAGTTCTACTCTGTCACACGGGTTCGCTATGAGCCCAAATTGACTCAGCAGCACCTAACAGCAATAGCAACATGGTCAGAGGAAAAACAAGTTAATCCTATCTACCCATCAGTAACAGGTAGCACAAGGCCTTATAATGGTCAATTTAATCTGCACATTCGAAGCTTTTTGTTTTTCAGTCTACATTATGTTTGCTGTGTCTAAACTTACTTGTCCTTCATTTTGTTTTTATTATAGCATGTTTGCTTAATTTACAGGAAGCAGAAAATAAGCTGGGTCTTGTTTTGATCCAAACATTGATGTTTTAAAGATTGTACACAATATTTGTTAAAAAGAACATATAAAAATACCTAAAGTGAAAGGAAAAAAATGATGAAGTAAAAGAGCTAAACAGATTTCAAAGGTCAGCTCGAGAAGACAAAGTAAAGTATTATAATGAAATGTGCAAAGAGCTGGAGTTAGAAAACAAAAAGGGAAGAACACACCTGGCATTTCTCAAGTTGAAAGAACTGAGGAAAAAATTCAAGCCACTAGTTGCAACACTGCAGGATTTTACAGGAAAAATATTGAACAACACAGGGAGTATCAAAAGAGGATGGAAGGAACCCACAGAGTTGTACCAAAAAGAACTGGTTGACAATCAACCATTTCAGGAGGTAGTATATGATCAAAAACCAACAGTACTGAAGGAAGAGGTCCATGCCGCACTGGCAGCATTGGTGAAAAATACTAGAAATTATAAATGGTTGACAGTATCACTTTCTTCTTTATAGTCAGATATTGCCAGGTCTACAGTGATAACAAAGAACTCAGAGATGTCACTCTTACCTAATATTGACTAATTCTTTTTCCAAAATTATTTTAAATTTCACGGCACCAAAGGATCACCTAGCAATGGGAGTGTTGTCTTTCAATTTGCCTCCCATTAAATAAACTGAGGTGTAATAATATGTCGTAAGGTGTAAAGAGCAAGCCTCCTTCATAAAGAGGTAAGCAGCTTTTGAGACAAATGCACACACCAAGTGAGTGATGTAAGCATCAAAATTCAGTTCTTTTCCATTATCCACACACAGTCAAAACCTACTTCAAAACAATTTACTTGCTTCTAACAGCAGTAAGAAAACTAAGCAATATTATGGTCAACAACGTCCTTAAAATTTAGAGTAACTACAAAATGGCATTCTTTCCCCCTTAATATTATTTCTGCCATTGTTGATCTGCTCAAATTTTAGGTGAGTTTTTCCTGACATTTCTATGTTTCAAATCTTCATAGAAACCAGAAAAAAGCAGTGAAGGCTCCATGTTTCAGTCAAAAACTCAATCTCTCTGAAAATGCTACTTAACCCAGTTGGCATCATTCCCCAAGACAGTAGGGCTAACAGAAGAACTATTCCACACTGCAAATCGAAATAAACTTATCACAGGCCTAGACATTTTAACAAGTCATAAAGGTCCACCCTGAATCTAAATGTGTTCTGAGCAATCTGTGTTGTTCTGTGGCCACAACCTCACTTCTGTATCATTCTATCTTATTAACAAGATACATTTCTAGGTTAACAGTTCTACCAAACATGGATTGGAAGTTTATTTTTAATAAGACAATGTTGCAAATTACAGTCAACCAACATCTTTTCACCAATACTTCAAGCATAAAAAATGAGAATCTTTACAAAAATATACAGAGACACCACAAATTGGTAGCTGCCCATGACATTAAACAAACTGGACTTCTTAGAGTGTTTTCTCAATAGCATATCATTTTAATTATAACCATTGCCTGGTACAGTGTTTTAACTAACAAGTGTTTTTAGGAATCATTGCAACATTGTATTCCGGATAATTTAAGTAAACCAAGCTATGAGTAAATGAATGATACATGCCTAATACCATGGTTTATATACTATTAGTGGCCACTGGATGTAGGACTAGTCTAAAACCTTGATCTAGATCTTGTCCTAGACCTAGACTGTGATCTTGACTGAGATTTGGGTCTAGGTGGTTCTTTTTTCCTTTATTCCTTTTCATATCTTGAGCCAGACTTATAATATGTTTTGGAATCTGTTTTAGAGGTGCCTCTAGTTTTGGTGTGAGAAGCAGACCTAGAACGTGATTTAGCCTTCATTTCTTTCTTGGGCTGGGACTTGGACCGTGATCTTGAATTGGATTTAGATCTTGAAAAAGATCGATTTCAGTGTTTGAATCTATCATTGTCGGAATGGCTTCTGCTAAGCCGTGCTCCTCCAGTAGGTCTATTTCTAGGGCTGTAGTCAAAAGATCGCCCTCTTGATCTCCTTTCACAGCTTCGGCTTCTAGAACGTCTGTATGTGTCATAATCATAGCTTGAAGAACTGTATACATTCCTCCCTTCCTTGACTTTCATCTAATTTGGCGTCTTCTGATCCCCCTGGGCAAACTGGATTTCAATTTGACGTCCACAAATCCATCTTCTGTCCAAATTATGTAAAGCATCTTCAGCATCACGAACATCCTCAAATTGGACATAAGCAAATCCTCTTGGACATGGAGTGTAGAAACCAAGTGGGACATACAACTGTAGGACCATAACGACCAAATTCTCGACTTAAATCTTCTGACCTGGCGCAGTCAGCCACGTTCCTCACGAGCAGAGACATGCTGGGGGTGGGGGATGCAGGCAGCGGGACGTGTTGGCGCCCGTGAATCTCAGCCAGGGGTATTAATAGGCGCCGCAAACCATCCGAGGTTCTTGACACAATACTCCTTGAGCTTTTTTTTTTTTTTTTTTCAGTCTCATTGGTCTTTTTTTTTTTTTTAAT
>NW_004444019.1:1567387-1588279 GCF_000243295.1 Trichechus manatus latirostris
TTTTTTTTTTTTTTAATATTTTATTGTACTTCAGGTGAAGGCTTACAGAACAGATAGTTTCTCATGTAACAGTAACACACATGCTGTTTTATGATTGATCTTATTTTTAAAATGTTTTTAAAACTCACTTCTTCCAATAGAAATAAAGGCAGTTAGAGTGTTGAAAATGCTTATTAGAGATGTATGGTGAAAATGAAAACAGAGAAAATAATTTTTAATAATTTATTTTGAAATAATTTTAAATTTACAGAAAAGTTGTCATAATAAAAAGAGCTCCCATATCTCTTTTACCCAGATTTTCTAGTTTCCATTTTATTGAATTTCCTACCCCCTGCTCTCAATTTCTTGCTCTCCACACACACACACAAGCTGCAGACATGATGTCCCATCACTTCTAAACATTCTAGTGGATATTTCCCCCAAAGATATTTTCCTATATAGCCAGTATACAAACCTTCAGATGAGGAAATCAACATTGGTGTGACACCACCATCCAATCCACAGACCTGATTCAAATTTCATCAACTATCCCAACAGTATATCTTTTTTCTTTCTGGTTTAGGATCTTATCTAGGAATGTATGTTGCATTTAGTTGTCGTGTTTCTTCAGATTCCTTCAGTCTGGAACAGTTCCTCAGCCTTTCTCTGTCTTCCATATCCTTGACAGTTTCATAGAGGCCTTATTTTCCATAGGATGACCCTCAACTTAGATCCAGCTGATGTTTCCTCCTGAACAGACTCAAGTCATGTAATCTTTGTAGAAATACCACAAAACTGATGCTGTGCTCATCAAGATGTACATAACGTAGAATCATCTCATTACTGGTGATATTCGACTCGATCGTCTGCTCATTGGTGTCTGACAGATTTCTTCACTTTAAATTTACTTTTCCCTTTGTAATAAATTTATATTTTTGTGGAATGGTATTCCAAGATTATATCATATCCTTTCCTCAGCAAACGTCTATCCACCATCAGGATTAACCTCCATGATGACAATAGTCTGAATCAAGCACCTCAACAAAGGTCGCCAAATAATTGATTTTCTAACATTCTTTCTATGTTTACTAGTTGGTATGCTACTAATAAATGTCAGGAAGACCTTTCCTACTCTTCCTTCCTTCCTTTCTTCACTCCTTCCTTCTCTTGTGTCATTTTTAATAGAGAAGACAAGTGATGATCTATTTTCAATAATTTTTTTGGCTACAATGCATAGATAGCTGATACTTTTTACTACTGAACTGTGATTATTTTCTGCATTACACTTCTACAGTTTAAGTAGGGTACTGAAAGTTCTGATGCTTTCGAATGTGACTAAGTACGTCAGCCTCTGGAGGCAGGTATAAGCTACAGATATTTAAATGACGCTGATTTAGTAATATTTATCATCATTAAATTAGCTGCCAAACATTTCCTCTTTTGTTCATTTTGAGGTAGAATTTGGGAAAGGTCCAGGTTTTCCAGTGACTCATATAAAGTTGTTCTAACAGTAAATCATCTTTGGGAGACTTTACTAATCAATGTAGGTTAATTAAGAAGAAAATACCAAAACCTCTCTTCTTGGATAACTGATCTACTCATTTCTGGCCAACAGCTGTGCCTCAGGGCTGGTCAATGTGAGAGGCTATTTCACTTTCATCACTATATCAAAAAGAATTGGTTGACATTCAACATTTCAGGAGGTAGCACATGATCAGGAACCGACAGTACTGAAGGAAGAAGTCCAAGCTGCACTGAAGGCATTGGTGAAAAACAAGGCTCCAGGAATTGACAAATACCAACTGAGATGTTTTTTAACAAACGGATGCAGCACTAGAAGTGCTCACTCATCTATGCCAAGGCATTTGGAAGACAGCGTCCTGGCCCACCGACTGGAAGAGATCCATATTTATGCCTATTCCCAAGAAAGGTGATCCAACCGAACACAGAAATTATCAAACAATATCATTAATATCACATGCAAGTAAAATTTTGCTGACGATCTTTCAAAAGTGGTAGCAGCAGTATATTAACAGGAAACTGCCAGAAATTCAAGCCAGATTCAGAAGAGAGTGTGGAACCAGGGATATCATTGCTGATGTCATATGGATCCTGGTTGAAAGTAGAGAATACCAGAAAGATGTTTACCTGTGTTTTATTGACTATGCAAAGGCATTCGACTGTGTGGATCATAACAAATTATGCATAACATTGTGGAGAATGGGAATTCCAGAATACTTAACTGTGCTTATGCAGAACCTGTACATAGAACAACAGGCAGTTGTTTGAACAGAACAGGGGATACTGTGTGATTTAAAGTCAGGGAAGGTGTGTATCACAGTTTTATCTGTCACCATATCTATTCAATCTATACGCTGAGCAAATAATCCGAGATGCTGGACTATATGAAGAAGAAAGCGGCATCAGGATTGGAGGAAGACCCATTAACAAACTCCTTTATGCAGATGAGACAATCTTGCTTGCTGAAAGTAAGGAGGACTTGAAACACTTATTGATGAAGATCAAAAACCACAGCCTTCAGTATGGATTACACTTCAGCATAAAGAAAACAAAAATCCTCACAACTGGGCCAGTAAACGACATCATGATAAACGGAGAGAAGACTGAAATTGTCAAGGATTTCATTTTATTTGGATCCACAATCAAAAGCCGTGGAAGCAGCAGTTAAGAAATCAAAAGATGCATTGCATTGGGCAAAAGACCTCTTTAAAGTCTTGAAAAACAAAGATGTCACCTTGAAGACTAAGGTGCACCTGACCCAAGCCATGGTATTCTCAATGCCTCACATGCATGTGAAAGTTGGACAATGAATAAGGAAGACTGAAGAAGAATTGAAGCCTTTGAATTGTGGTGTTGGCGAAGAATATTGAACACACCATGGACTGCCAAAAGAATGAACAAATCTGTCCTGGAAGAAGTACAACCAGAATGCTCCTTAGAAGCAAAGATGGCAAGACTACGTCTAACATACATCGGACATGTTATCAGGAGGGACCAGTCCCTGGAGAAGGACATTATGCTTGGTAAAGTAGAGGTTCAGCGAAAAAGAGGAAGATCTTCAATGAGATGGATTGACACAGTGGCTGCAACAGTGGGCTCAAACATAAAAACGATTGTCATGATGGCGCAGGACCTGGCAGTGTTTTGTTCTGTTGTAAATAGGGTCGTTATGAGTTGGAACCAACTTGACGGCACCTAACAACACCACCACTTTCATGACCTTTTTTTTTTATCTAAATAAGAGCCCCCAAAAAATCGCTATATAGCAACTACGCTTATACTGGCACCAGCCCAGGGCAATCTGGTGAAAAAGAAAACATAATGAATGGGCTAATTAGTGGAAACACTTGGATTGCAATGATGCACCATCTGACATTGGAAGTCTATAGGTTTCTAAAACAAGTAATATTTTGAGTAAAGATATTATGTCTCTTTAAAACATTTAAGAATAGGTTACATAAGACATCAGAGGGAGACATTTTTGCACGAGCAAAGTATTGCTTCATGAAGAGCACAGACTGGCATATCAAAGATCAAGGGAAAGATGTAAGCACTTGTAATAGCTTATTGAAAAGGCTGGACTTGGTAGGGAGCAATCAGGAAGTAGCTTGATTGCTGAGTGGAAAATATAAAATCCCTACTTTTCATTTCTTTCCAAACTGTAAGGATCAATCAAATAAATTGAATTCTGTTCCATTCTGTTCTGACACCAGCTGCACACGCAGCACTTCTTCCTCTGACCCTAATCACACAGAGCCAGGTTAGATCTCACGAGCTAAGACACATTCCTCCAGAATGCTAAGTCTGCCCAAGACCTCAGATGCCAGCCATAAGCTTGGGAGTTCCCATAACACCCTCACTTCTGACCAGCTGGCTACAAATTCAGGGAATCCCTTTACCCCTCAGGATGCCAGCCATAGCTCAAGAGTTCCCTGTACTCCCTGCTTCTGATCTTCTGGCTCCCACTACCCTCTCAGGCTTAATAATTCGCTGGAACAAATCACAGAACTCACGGAAAGTGCTACAGTTACGGTTACAGTTTTATTACAGAAAAAAGGATACAAATGAAGAGACAGAGGGTGAGATATAGGAAGGCTCCCATGTCCCAAAAAGGGAAACACTACCCTCCTATGTGCATTGATGTCTTTCACCAACCAGGAAGTCATGGAACTTCCATGTTCAGAGCCTTTATTGGGGCTGCATTACATAGTCATAATTGATTGAATTAACACACCTCCCCTGAGGTTGGACTGATATCCCCTGGTAGTCTTTTTGGCCTGTCCACCACCCCCCCAGTAACTTCATTAGCATAAACCCCCAGGTGTAGAGTGGAAGCCTTATCAAAGACACTTCAATCACCAGAAATTCCGAGGTTTTACTAGGGGTTATGGAAACCCTGGTGGCATAGTGGTTAAGAGCTACAGCTGCTAACCAAAAAGGTTGGCAGTTTGAATGCACTAGGTGCTCCTTGAAAACCATACAGGGCAGTTCTACTCTGTGCTATAGGGTCGCTATGAGTCAGACTCAACAGCAACGGGTTTTATTTTTTTTTATCTCTCAAAAACCAAAGACAAAGACCAAATTCTTTGGGTAAAGTTAATGTAAATGCCACAGTTGCTCTTCAGATATGCTCTGTAGCTTCTTCCATTCTCATTTCTGATGATATCTTGAGCAAATCCCATTACTTTTTGATCATTTTTTAAGTCTCAGTGAAATGTCCTCATTTTCAGGTACTACGAAATCCCATTCGGTCTGAATCCAATCTCTTGGCTAATTCCACCTTTCTCATCTTTTCCACAGCTTAGGTATGATCCAAACTTGGCAGGTTCTAGCAGGGAAGGGGGAGAGTGGTGTGTTACTGGCTTCTGGTATCTTACCCTATGTGTCTCTTCATTTGTATCCTTTGGCTACCAACAAAGAAGGAGCCTTTATGGCCAAGACCCTGATTTGAACTTTTAGCCTCCAGAACTGTGAGAAAATAAATCTCTGTTCTTTAAAGCCACCCACTTATGGTGTTTGTGTTACAGTGGCACTAGCTAAGATAGTATGGAATCATGAATGCCTATTTTTTCGAGTGGTTTACAGTTTATTGTTGTTAGTTGTCATCAAGTTGATGGTGACCCCATGTGTGCAGAGTAGAACTGCTCCATAGCGTTTTCAAGGCTGTGACCTTTCAGAGGCAGGTTGCCAGGATTGTCTTCTGAGGTGCCTCTGGGTGGGTTCAAACCACCAAGGTTTTGGCTAGTAGTTGAGCGCTTTACTGTACCTAATTATTTTAGTGCTGAAATTATCACAGATTTGCCTAGTGGGAGCCCCTTCAAGCTGACAGATTCCTGTGTTCATGTGATAAGCTCCCATAATTTTTTTGAGCACTTTATCTTTTTCTCGTATAACAAAATGTTCCAGGCTCTATCCTATTGGGTCACAATGAGTTGGAACTGATTTGATGTCATTGAGTCTGGGTATTAGAGACCAAGTTCTGGGTGCTAGATATGTTCATTGCTACTCGGTTGTCTTTGCTTTCTTGGCCTTTTAAGCAGACAGAGATATGATATCTATGTAAGTATATACTCATATACATTCACATATAAACATAGAAACACATTCATGTACACATAAATACAGTGCAACTACTTGATAACTAAGTAGTATTTCTAAAAACCCAATATTATACAGTTTTATCTTTTTTAGTTGGATTTGCATTTAAAATATTAGGAGTGTATGCATGCTACTCTAATATACAGTAATAAATATCTATATCTCATTTAAATCAAGTTCCTGAGGTGCTTTATTTACACCTTACATTTAACAAATGCATTTTATGGTAATAATACTTGTGAATATACCAAAGGATTTATGTATAACTCGAGACAATAAAATTGACATTAGTTGTGTGAGGAAAAGGTTGAAAATTTAGAGGCCTTTAGTTTGTGTTGTGAAGAGTGGTGGGAATATATCATAGCACCATGAAGGATATACCTTTGCTTTTAAAGTGCAAATTTTTGTTCCAAACCCGAAGGCTTCCCCCACGCTTTGCCATTTTCAGCACCTCCCTACCTTGGATGCAATAACTGCTTATTTCAGCACACCTACTTAATCACTTTAAATTGAACAAGGTCTCCAGTGAAGAATCTCCAGGACGCTACCAAATCATCCTGTTTCCAGTGGTAGACCTCGAGATTTCTAAAATAAATGAACTCCCACGAGTTCCTCACAATGGACTTGAAGCATACTCTGTTCAATAAGTAAATACATAAATTTCTATCTCCATATCCTATAAATCTGAGATTGCTGTATATTTACCACAGATGTACATCAGCTTTGATCTCAACAAATTACAGATTTAGTACTCTCAATTTTATGCCTTTAATAAAAAACATTTTGACAGTTGGTTAGAGCATGGTGCTAATAACACCAAGATTGCGGGTTCAATCTCCATACAGGCCATCATGGACTTTAAGGAGTCCCTGGGTGGCACAAATGGTTATGTGAAACGTTGACAGTTTGAACTCACTGAGAGGTGCCTCGAAAGACAGGTCTGGCATATGCTTCCAGAAAGTTAACAGCTTTGAAAACCTATGGAGCAGTTCTACTCTGCAAACATGGGGTTGCCATGAGTCAGAATTGACTCAGTGGCAACTAACAACAACAATGTCGTGCTCTACCATCACTACCTTCTGTCCAGTTAGTAGAGAAAAAGAGATAAGGACAATTTAAGACTTTTTATGGCATTTGTTAATCTATTATTTGCCTTTAGTTCTATGGATAAGTGCATACGAACTCACTGTAGCTTCTTGGCTTGTAAATGCTCCTTCTAAAACTTTGTCACAAGAATTAAATGGATAGACAAGAACTTTTTCCATCTTTAATTTTGTGAAGTCTTAAGATTTTACTTCTCCATTTCAACTTTAGTTGTCTGACAAATTTTAGATTAACTAAGTATCTGTTGCTGTCAAGTCGATTCCAACTCATAGCAACCCTATAGAACAGAGTACAACTGCCCCATAGGGTTTCCAAGGCTGTAATCTTTAAGGAGAAGAGAGAAAAGATTACACTGCTTGTCTGTCAGTTTGTCATACTGTGATGGCTTGCATGTTGCTGTGATACTGGAAGCTTTGCCACCTATATTTCAAATACCAGCAGGGTCACCCAGAGTGGACAAGTTTCAGTGGAGCTTCCAGACTAAGATAGACTAGGAAGAAGAAGGACGTGGCAGTCTACTTCTGAAAAAATCGGTCACTGAAAACCTTATGAATAGCAGCAGAACATTGTCTGATAATAGTGCCGGAAAATGAGCCCTTCACATTGGAAGGCACTCAAAATGCGACTGGGGAAGAGCTGCCACCTCAAAGTAGAGTCGACTTTAATGACGTGGATGGAGTCAGACTTTTGGGACCTTCATTTCCTGATATGGTATGATGCAAAATGAGAAGAAACAGCTGCAAACATCCATTAATAATTGAAAAATGGAATGTACGAAGTATGAATCTAGGAAAATTGGAAGTTGTCAAAAATGAAATGGAACGCATAAACATCCATATCCTAGGCATTAGTGAGCTGAAATGAACTGTTATTGGCCATTTTGAATCAGACAATCATACAGTCTACTATGCTGGGAATGAAAAATTTAAGAGGAATGGCATTACATTGTCAAAAAGAACATTTCAAGATTTATCCTGAAGTACAACGTTGTCAGTGATGATAATATCCAAACACCTACAAGGAAGACCAGTTTATAAGACTATTATTCAAATTTATGCACCAATCACTAAAGCCAAAGTCGAAGAAACTGAAGATTTTTACCAACTTCTGCAGTCTGAAATTGATCATATATGCAATCAAGATGCGTTGATAATCACTAGTGATTGGAATGCGAAAGCTGGAAACAAGAAAGATCAGTAGTTGGAACCAACTCGACAGCACCTAACAACAACAATCTTTAGTGAAGTAGACTCCCAAATCTTTCTCCTGTGGGGTAGTTGGTGGGTTCAAACCACTGCCCGGCGGTTAGAAGTCGAGTGCTTAGCCACTGAACTACCAGGGCGCCTTTAACTAAGTATACATCCTGTTATAACAAAAATGGAAGATACACACCCTCTCTTTGCTGGAGGCATGGATTATTGTCACAGACTCTTGGGAGTTGTGTGAGTGAGCAATTGAACCTGTCGGCTAATTGCTAACAGAAGGAATGGTTAAGTAACAATTATTGAAAAAACAGAATCACCCCTTTAGGCAGGCTTTCCTCAGCACCCAGATGTATAATGCTGAACAACTCTATTTAATGGCTTAATTCATTTAGTTATTTGGGTGGATATTTTGATATAAATGATTTCTGGAGACACCTGAGGATGGAGTGTTTCTTCAAAATTAAGTATTTTCTAAAACTACATGATTGTTTTATGATAAGTTAGAGACATCTGGTTGTTCCAGTTATCAGAATTTTCTAGGATATGGTATTCTACTCCATATTTTGTGGAGCAGAACCTAGGGGTTTTAATTGAGCATTTGAACAGATGCCAAGTTAAACTTTTTAATTTTCATAATAAGACATCAACTTTGTCACCTATAAATCTGGAAAGTAAATCATATAGTGCTTCTTTCAATCAATAATGAGAATACCTAGACTGCCACAGGAATCTTAATTAAAAAAATTTTTTTGCTATGCTTTGACTATCAAAAATTTAGCTGACAAAATTGATATCCAGCGGTAATGCTCTAAGAAAAATGTTAAATAATTATTTTTCTAGACAATTGACTAAGTATTACCTCAGTAACATGCCAGATTGTTAGAAGCTACTTCATTAATTCAACTTATGACATAAATATCTTTACAGAACTATAACTTAGTATTGTGCCTGTAGCCTTTTTGGTCTCAATATAAGAAACGGCCATATGCATAATGTCTCTTCATTTTCTATAAAATTGTCCTCAAAGATAACATATTATGCTGTTTGATTTTTTTTTTTTTTGTAAATTGAAGCTTGCTCAGTACATTTTTATTTGAGGTCAGTGCCAAGGCACAGTTTTCTATCTTGGTGTGATGACTGGTATGCTTTGTTTTATTAAGCAATAAGTGAGTAGTAACCTGCTGTATTTTATGCTTTACTTAGACTTCTGGAAAACTCAGAGCAAGTTTTGCATTCAGTTGCATTCTATGTTTTAGGTTAGTTTTGTCGTTCAGTTACCTTTCCCTTCTTTTCTATGTTCTTATCTTTAGGGGTGGGGGAGGCCATATTTTCTCTTTCTACTTCTATCTTGGCTTCTTTTTAAATATATGTATCTTTTAGTGGGAGCTCTTTCATATGCTATTTGGAAGTGGCATAATAAAATCAGCCACTGAGTCGGGCAAATTGAATAGGAAGAACTATGGCCGTTTCTGGAATCTCAAAGACTTATTTTGAGAAGGTTCTGGGAGTCTCTGTTGATCATGTGCACGTGTCATCCAGGTTTTAAACCTCGAATAATCATTTGCTTCACAAATGTTGACCGAGTGTCATCTATATAAAAGGCACACCCTTCAGCTCAGTAAACAAGTCCTGACAATTTTTTAATCCAGTGTTTCTCATATCAGTCTCTTCTTTTTTGTTCTCACAGGTGTTTTATAATAATTCAGACCTTTACCTGGCATACATTTCCTTTTCAGATGAAGGGATTACTCAGATTTGCAAGTCCACCTGTCCATGCTTTGCAGGATTTGCTGAATTGGCTTCACTCTTAGGAAAGCTACCTCCCCATTCCATGTGAGTCTACCCAAATTTTACCCATCTTTTGAAAGCTAGTTCAATTCCATCTCTTCCTAACTTTTAGGTCCTGCTTACCAGAAGCAATGCACTTATTGTGTCATTTATCTGTCAATCAAAGCATTCAATGCCCTGGGATATTTCTTCCTCATATCCTTGAACTGTTTAAATTATATACTTTAATTTTGCTGGGTCTCCATCTAAATGTTACCTCTTTGAAAGGAGACACCTTATCTTATAGTGCTTTGGATCTTTCTATATTGTCTAGTGAATGGTTGCTTAATAAATGCTTTTTAAAATTTAATAATCTGTTATGATTCTGTAGAGAATGAGCATTTTTTAAATAATTTTATTGTGGTAAAACATGTATAACACGAAACTTGCCATCTTAACTATTTTTAAATGTACAATTCAGTGACATTAATTACATTAATCATATTGTGCAATCATTGCCACTATTTCCAAAATGTTTCATCACCCTGAAACAGAAAATTTTAAGCAATAACTCCCCACTTCCACCTCCCCCCAGCTCCTTGTAACCACTAATAACCTTTTCTTAGGCTATGTATTTTCCTATTCTAGATATTTCCTGTAAGTAGGATCATATAATATTTGTCCTTTTGTGTCTGACTTATTTCACTCAGCATAATGTTTTCAAGATTCATCCATGTCATAGCTTGTGTCAGAACTTCATTTCTCTTTATGGCTGAATAATATTCTATTGTACATATGTACCACATTTTGTTTATCCATTCATCTGTCGAGCACTTGAGTGTTTTCCTCTTTTTGGCTATTGTGAATAAGTACTGTCTCTTAAAAAAATACATTGAATTTGGTCATTTTGCCAAGTTTTTGTCTATTATATTGGTCATGATAGTTAGAAATTTTTTTCTACATCTTTTATATATTAAAAAAAAAAAGGCTTTTTAAAATGTTTCTTTGTTGTGTGCCATCAAGTTGATTTCAACTCATAGCGACCCTATAGGACAGAGCAGAACTGCTCCATAGGGTTTCCCAGGCTGTAATATTTATGGCAGCAGATTGCCAGGTCTTTTCTCCCATGGAGACACTGGTTGGTTTGAACTGCCGACCTTTCAGTTAGCAGCTGAGTGCTTAACCATTGCGCTATCAGAAAGTTTAAAATATTTTAACTTAAGAATTTATTTAAAACCAATCAATATTTTTAAAACAAAAATGGTCAACATATCTTATCTACGTGGACACAGCTTACGTTTAACACAAGTATATAATCTGACATTTGTTACTTTCCTTTGCAGGAGGTGGCTAATATTTATGGATTGAAGGTTATGTGTCAGGCGTTGTGCTGGCCTCTTTTGGTTCATTGACCTCTCATCAAAACTTTTATAGGGGTGTGCTAGGAGACTCTTAGGATAATTCTTCCTCTTGACAATTTGCCTTGTGATAGCCCTTGGTCACTAGAAGGGTATGGTTACTGGTAAACTGGGGCTTTTGTATTTCCTCAAGATAACTGATGTAGATGTTAACAGAGGAAGAAAAGAAGTAATGAGATACTCTCCAATCGTTATATCTTTCACTACAGTCATGAGAATTTTAGTTTGTCATTTTGCAATATCTCTATTAAACACTAAAGGAAGTCTTCCTCTCAGAATCCCAAATGAGAAAGGAAAGTGGTTGGATCTCATCACTGTCAACCATCTTGGGTTCAAAGAAGGTGTGCAGATATCCCTCAGGGGAAGTAGGGACCAAATCTGTCCATGGAACTTGATTGTAGGGAACCATTTTTGTCTGCCTTTTTAAAATTGGGGGGATGGGGTGGGGGGGAGACAGGGTATTTATAGCCAAACATATAAAACATTTCAAGGGAGGAAACTTTAGGAATATAGAGCAGAAAATCCAGTATGAGTGCTTTCTGTTTATTAATGTTATCTTGAATAGAAAATGAAAAGGACTTTGTAGTAGAAAAATCTCTCATAGATATCTGTCTTTTAGGGTTTTTAACCTTTCACTCACAGCCTCACAAACAATGTTAATAATTAATTAAGGACTTGACAAGGAGAATGGAATTTCTCTGGACTTTGGACAAAAATCCCAAAACTGAGATTCTTTAATATCCTCATTTCACACCTGAGAAACCTGATGCTCAGGGAAGTTCAGCTATAAAATTTGAGAGGGAGAGAATTTAGTGCACATGTAACCACATTCTCATTAATTATCACGATGGGATTAAAAGTAGGGAAATAAGCAAAGACTAAAGTTCAGCTTTTTTTTTTCCTATGAAGAAAATATGTGTATTAACTTCTGTATTCCCACATGGCCAAAAGCTCCTGAAAATGAACAGCTGAAAGCGGGTGAACATAGTAATGACTCCGTTGTGCTATGGACCCATTTCTCTATTAAGAAAACTAAAAACTTGGCAGAAAATCATCTCATCTGTTGGGATGGCTTGAGGAATTAAACTTTCTCCATGAGTTTGAATTAATTTCAGTGGAAATCAGGAACTGACTGGATCATAAAGTATCCTTGGCATCAGAAAGAACATATAAGTGGTTTGAACATTTTCCCATTTCACTCAAAATGCCAGCATGTGCATGGGTTTCTTTACTTTAGGCAATGAGAAATGAGTGAAAAGAAAATTGTATCATGGGATGGAAAGACTATAAGAAAAATGGAAATATTTTCAAAATTTGCTAGCCTAAAAGTTAAAAACTTACTCATTGAGGATTCAAATTTGACTAAATGTCAAAATGTACAGTAGCTAAAATTTAGTTGTATTAAAACTAAACCGGGGGAAAAAAACAATTCATAAATATATAGAAAACAATAAGTTGAGAGATTTTATGATTCAGGAAAGGTTATATGTATAGCTGGAAGTCATAAATTCTAACAAGAAAGACAGCTATAACATTAGAGAAATGAGAAAATGAGCAAGATTTGAGTGTAAAAGAAGAGAAGCTGGATGTCTATAAAGTCTCACAATTGTCTTTCTCACAAAATATTTCTGAACCGGAAGTCTGATAGAACAGTTTAATGATTACCCTGGATTGTGAAATAGTCTATAGCCCAGTTAAGCTTGTAATTTTTTTCCTTTTAAACTAAGATCAGTAACCCTTGTGAAATATTCGATTCAGATGCTATTCTTGCTGACAACCCTTCTTCATCTTTGAATTTTTAAATTTTTTTCCATTGTGCTTTAGTTGAAAATTTACAGAGCAAATTCGTTTCTCATTAATACACAAATTGTATTGTGACATTGGTTGCCAACCCCACAATGTGTCAACACTCTCCCCTTCTTGACCTCGGATTCCCCACTTCCATTTGTCTGATTTTCCTATCCATTCCTTCCTTCTTGTCTTTGCTTTGGGCTGATGTGCCCATTTAGTCTCACATACATGGTTGAACTACGTGTGTTATTGTTTGTTTTGTAGGCCTGTCTAATCTTTGGCTGAAGGGTGAACTTCAGGAGTGACTTCAGTACTGAGTAAAAAGGGTGTCCGGGGGCCATACTCTCAGGGTTTCTCCGGTCTCGGTCAGACCAGTAAGGCTTTTCTCAGTTTGAGTTTTTAAAGCTGTTTTAGTGTCCTCTGGAATGCCTGGGTGACACAAATGGTTAAATGCTTGGCTACTAGCTGAAAGGTTGGTGGTTCAAATTCACCCAGAGGTGCTTGGAAGAAAGACCCAGAGATCTGCTTCCAAAAGATCACAGCCATAAAAACTCCGTGGAGCAGTTCTACTCTGTACACATGGGGACACTATGAGTTGGAATCAGCTTCATGACAACTGTGTTTTTTTTTCGGTAGGGCCCTCAGGGTTTTTAAAAAAACACACATCTGAGCGTTCCTGGTTCAGACAATGTGATCTTTGTGGATTTTTGCACTTTAGGAAGTAGGCTCAGATATTTTGAATCACTTTTGGTGGTGGCTGTGACCCTAAAACCACTAGATTCAAATGGTCCGCTGATGGTTCACTTACCACAGCACTGCAACTCAGTGGAATTCAAAAGGACTTCGGGTTGGGGGCATAAATGACAAGAAAGTATATCAACCAAGAATGTTTTTAAAATGAGTTTTGTTTCTGTCAGCTATAAGGGTAACAGATGGGTGAAATCAGAATTTCACTACTTACAATACTGGGGTAGAAAATTTCCCCATGCTACTCCTGTCCTTAGAGACATACACATTTTAAAATACAGACGACTGTTTAAAATATGGGGCAAGAATATTTTATTAGCCAGTTTTGCCTGCCATGTTGTTAGTTGCTGTTGAGTTGATTCTGACTCATGGCAATTGAACATACGAATTTCCACTTAAATTATTTTTTTATGTGACTGCTAGATATTATATTTTTATTATAAATATAACCAATGTGATGTAATGGGAAGGTAACTGGGTTGGCAGTATGAAGATTTAAATTCTCGTCCCTGCTCTGCCATAGTTTTATGCCTTGATTTTTACATCTTTCAAATGAGGATTTGAGACTGGAGTGATTTTTAGTGCTCTTTTCAACCCTAATGTTTGATAACTTAATGAAATATAAATATTAATTTTGAAGTTATTTGGTTTTTAACAACTAGATTGTCCACTTATTAGGCTTTCTAAGTCAACTGGAGTATAATAGTTGTTGATAAACATGCTACCTTTAGATGGTCAGAATCTGTGCTATATTTACTTAAGAAATGGCTAATATGAGGGACTGCTAAGATGTAGAAATAAAGTGTTTTGAACTTGATAATGGTCTGGTTGTGCTTATGTTTATTAACTAATTATTAAGCACCTACTAATAATTGGAGTGGGAATTAGAAGACTTGATTCTGAGATTTTTGGCACATCATTTAATCTCTCTTAGCATTAGTTTCCTCATTTATAAATTGATATCGTTGGACTAGGGAATGATTTGTAATGTTCTATACAGTTCTATGATTCTACACCCCTGAAACCCCTTACACCAATGACAGTGAGTACTAGGTAGGGAAAACGTGGACATATATGGAAAAAATGCCCAAGAATTTAGAGAACTTTTCTATTATCTTTGGTAGGGTCCATTTGGCCATGAATGAATGTATGTGCCTGCATTTTAAATAGGTCAGTTTTTACATATTGATCATCGTTATATATACATGATTCAAAAATGATTTACACTTCTATAGTTTTTTTTAAAGTTTACAAAGGGAATTCAAATACATGACCTCATTTGGTCCTCCTAGCGTCACTGGGGTTAGCTGAGGGGTAGTCCATGATGAGTTTGTGCTATTTGGCTGCAGGAGAGCAGTAGGGAATGACATTGGTCCATCACTGTCTAGGAGGGAGGGAGTGGGACTGCTCTGTTACACTCCGCTCTCCCTACCCTACCTTGTGATATGGAGGAAACCCAGCGTTTTTTTACAAACCAGGGATTAAAGGGGAGATGCCTTAGCTCTAAGTGTATTCCTAGCACTAGCTACAGCCCAGGTGGGGGGCACTCAAGAGATTGCTGGGCTTTATCAGAGGCATTACTGTAATGTGAACAGTGGTAAGGACCTTAGCAATCATAAAGGAACAGGGAAGAACAGTGAAGCAGATGAGACATAGAAAATTGAAAACTTTGTATTATCCCTACTGACTTGGGTTATTTCACGTCTCAAATTTCTCCCATTCTCTTCTGGAACTGACATAGCTGCCTGGTGATACTCCTGATAGTTTTGAGTAAGATGGAAGTTCCAGAGAGACAAACTTAAAAATAGAGACTTGTTCTGGAACTCAGTTTTTAACATAAACTCACTGGATTCAACTGTATTTATCACAAAACATCTAAAAGAACTACATTAAATGAGCAGAGTTATTTAGAGTTAATAGATTAAAACAATTCTAAAAAATAAGCTGCATTTTTGTACCACTGAATTTTGAGTACTGTCTTATTTGTAAAATAAAACGTCAAATATATCAGGGAAAGAAGATAGTGGACTTTACTACTATTACATATCTTTTGTTTTCCAGAAGGGAAACTAAGTTAAATTGTTGGACAGCAAAATGAGTTGAAACTCGGCCTCACCTTGTTCACAGTAGATTCCAGTAGTTCCTAGAGGACAGTAGCAGGTGTATCCATCAGGCGATGAAGCACAGGTTGCTCCTTTGCTACACTGGTGTGGAGGGTCGTGCTCAGGATCACAGGTGGAAACAGTCTCTGTGCAGAATGCTCCTTTCCACCCAGTGGGACAGTCACAGCTGTAGGTTGAGAAAGCAGACAGCATGATTTGAGCATTAGAGCAGAGATGGATATACACTTGTGTATCATCATGATAAGGAACCTTGGTGGTGCAAATGCTTAAGTGCTCAGCTGCTAATCAAAAGGTTGGTGATTCAGACCTACCTAGTGGCTCCACATGAGAAAGACCTGGCAATCTGCCTCCCTAAAAATTACAGCCAGGAAAATCCTATGGGGTAGTTCTACTCTGTACCATATGGGGTTACTATGAGTCCAAAATGACTTGACGGCACACAACAACATCACCATGATATTAACTTAGCAGTTTGGCCTGAGGTTCCAAGATATAAAAGATTTTGCATACCAAAGTTAGCTGTGATTCAAGCTGCCAAGATGCACATTTTTAAAGGGAAGTGCTAATGACTGGTTGTGGAATTACTGGACCCCTTACTCATGGATTATTCCTCAGCCATACCAAGGATTTTAAAAGTTGAGAGAGTGGAGATTGTAAGAAAATTTTATGACAGAATCATTTCTTTGTTCATCGTTAGCCTTTCCCTCACCTCCATACCATCATGGACGGGGAAGGTTGTGCACAGAGTTGCCACATCCTGACCTCAAGTCTAAAGAAAAGGGGTTGTGCAGGACCGCTAGGAGAGCTTGTTATGTGTTCCGTAACATTGGGGGACACACAGGCCTAGCTCCTAGGGCTGCAGAAGGAACCACAAACCCTTCCAGAAGTGAGTCAAATGTATGTGAATTCAAAGGATGAGATGTGGCACGCTTAGTTAGGAATGTCAGCTTGGGAGCGTATAAAAATGGATCTCGTCAAGAGGGTGTCCTGCTAGGTGAGGAGACCTCAGCAGTAAGAGGTAGTCAGTGTATGATGGAGGCAGAAGCTGCGAGGTATTGGAGAACATCCAGTTGGAGCAAAGACCCTGTCTGCATTTAGACAGTGATGTTGGGAGGGGCCTAGTAGAGGAGGTTCTCTGATAGAAAAAAGCAGAACACTCAGTTGAACTTAAATATTAGATAAATAACAAATTGTTTTTCAGTATGTCTTGTGCAATACTTAAATTTCAGATAAGTAATACTTGAGACATACTTACACTAAAAATCGTTTGCTGTTTATCTGAAATTTGACTTTAATTGGCCATCATGTATTTTTGTTTTCTTTCTAAATCTGGCAATCCTACACTAAAGGGCACATGAGAGAAAAATTAGCTTTACACCCTGCCAAACCTAGAGAACACCAAACCACCTGACAATAGTGCTAGTCAAGGAAGCACATTCCAGGGTGAGGGTTGGGGCACAAAGTCAGAAACCTCTAAGTTGTGGAAAGACAAATGCAGCAGAACACACCTGTTCCCAGAAGGCCCGGGCTGGGTCAGGGCAACAGTCTTGAAGAGTGAAACATTGATGTTTTGTTGTTGTTTAGGTGCCACTGAGTTGGTTCCAACTCATAGCGACCCTATACACAACAGAACGAAACATTGCCTGGTTCTACGCCATCCTCACTATTGTTGTTATGCTTGAGCCCATTGTTGTAGCCACCACTCTGTCCATCCATCTCCTTGAGCATTTTCCTCTTTTTCGCTGACCTTCTGTCTTACCAAGTATGATGTCTTTCTCCAGGGACTGGTCCTTCCTGATAACATGTCCAAAGTATGTGAGATGAAGTCTCATCATTCTTGCTTCTAAGCAGCATTCTGGCTGTGCTTCTTCCAAGACAGATTCGTTCGTTCTTTTGGCAATCCATGGTATATTTAATAGTCTTTGCCAACACTGTAATACAAAGGCTACAATTCTTCTTTGGTCTTTCTTATTCATTGCCCAGCTTTCCCATGCAAGCGAGGCGATTGAAAACACTATGGCTTGGGTCAGGCGCACCTTAGTCCTCAAAGTGACATCCTTGCTTTGTAACACTTTAAAGATGTCTTTTGCAGAAGATTTGCCCAGTGCAATGCATCGTTTGATTTTTTGACTGCTGCTTCCATGGGGGTTAATTGTGGATCCAAGTAAAATGAAATCCTTGACAACTTCAATATTTTCTTTGTTTATCATGATGTTGCTTACTGGTCCATTTGTGAGGATTTTTGTTCTCTTTATGTTGAGGTGTAATCCATACTGAAGGCTGTGGTCTTTGATCTTCATCAGTAAGTGCTTCAAATCCTCTTCACTTTCATCAAGGAAGGTTGTCTCATCTGCATATCAAAGGCTGTTAATGAGTCTTCCTCCAATCCTGATGCCATGATCTTCTTCACATCGTCCAGCTTCTCGGATTGTTTGCTTAGCATACAGATTGAATAAGAATGGTGACAGGATACAACCCTAACGCACAACTTTCCTGAATTTAAACCATGCAGTATCTCCTTGTTCTGCTCAAATGACTTCCTTTTGGTCTAAGTACAGGTTCCTCATAAGCACAAGTAAGTGTTCTGAAATTCCCATTCTTCACAATGTTTTCCATAATTTGTTATGATCCACATAGTCGAATGCCTTTGCATAGTCAATAAAACACAGGTAAACATCTTTCTGGTATTCTCTGCTTTCAACTAGAATCCATCTGATATCAACAATGATATCCTTCATTCCACATCCTTTTCTGAATCCAGCTTGAATCTCTGGCAATTCCCTGTCTATGTACTTCTGCTACCACTTTTGAATGATTTTCAGCAAAATTTTACTTGTGTGTGATATTAATGATATTGTTCGATAATTTCCGCATTCGATTGGATCACCTTTCTTTGGAATGGGCACAAATATGGATCTCTTCCAGTCAGTTAGCAAGGTAGCTGTCTTTCAAATTTCTTGGCATAGACGAATGAGCACTTCCAGCGCTGCATCTGTTTGTCAAAAGGTCTCAACTGGTATTCCTTCAATTCCTGGAGCCTTGTTTTTTGCCAATGTCTTCAGTTCAGCTTGGGCTTCTTCCTTCAGTACTATTGGTTCTTGATCATGTGCTACCTCCTGAAATGACTGAACGTCGACCAATTCTTTTTGGTAGAGTGACTTTGCGTATTCCTTCCATCTCTTTTTGAAGCTTCCTGTGTCATTCAGTATTTTGCCCGTAGAATCCTTCACTATTGCAACTTGAGGTTGAATTTTTTCTTCAGTTCTTTCAGCCTGAGAAATGCCTATCATGTTCTTCCCTTTTGGTTTTCTAACTCCAGGTCTTTGCCCTTTGAAATCTTCTGTTCAGCACTTTTACTTCATCATTTCTTCCTTCTGCTATAGCTACTCAATGTTCAAGAGCAAGTTTCAAAGTCTCTTCTGACATCCATTTTGGTCTTTTTTTTCTTTCCTGTTTTTTTAATGACTTTTTGCTTTTTTTAAAAAAAAATTTTTTATTGTACTTTAGATGAAGGTTTACAGAACAAATAGTTTCTCATTAAATAGTCAGTACACATATTGTTTTATGACATTGGTTAACAACCCCAAGACAGTCAACACTCTCCCTTCTCCACCTTGAGGACTTTTTTTTTGGTGAAAATGTACATAACCAAAGTTACACCATTTTGGAAGTTTCTGCATGTACAATACAGTGACATCGATTACATTCTTCCAGTTGTGCTGCTATTCTCACTATCCTTTCCCAAATTATTCCATCACCATTATCTTCAATTCACTGTCCCCTAGGCTTCGCATCAAACCTTTTGAGTTGCTGTTGTCAATTTAATCTCACATAGATAATTCTTTTTTTTTTTGTACCTTAGATGAAGGTTTGCAGAACAAATAGTTTCTCATTAAACAATTAGTACATATATTGCCCTATAACAATGGTTAACAACCCCATGACATGTCAACACAGTCCCTTCTCACCCTTGGGTTCCCTATCACCAGCTTTCCTGTCCCCTGCTGCCTTCTAGTCCTTGTCCCTGGACTGCTGTACCTCATTAGTCCTGTTTTGTGTTATGAGGCTGTCAAATCCCTGGCTGAACAGTGAACTTCGGGAGGGGCTTCATCACTAAGCTAAAACGGTGCCCGGGGGCCATACTCTCGGGGTTTCTCGAGTCTGTCAGGCCAGTAAAGCGGATCTTTTTTTTTTTGTGAGTTAGAATTCTGTTCTACATCCTTTTCCAGCTCTGTCCAGGACCCTCTATTGTGATCCCGGCCAGAGCAGACAGTGGTGGTAGCCAGGCACCATCTAGCTGTACTGGACTCAGTCCGGTGGAGGTCGCGGTAGCTGTGGTCCATTTGTCCTTTGGACTAATCTTTTCCTTGTATCTTGTTTTCTTCATTCTCCCTTGCTCTGAAGGGGTGAGACCAGTGGAGTATCTTAGATGGCTGCTCATAGGCTTTTAAGACCCCAGACACTACTCACCAAGGTAGAATGTAGAACATTGACTTTATAAACTGTGTTATGCCAATTGAGCTAGATGTTCCTCAAGACCATGGTCTCCACAGCCCTCCGCCCAGCAATTGGGTCCCTCAGGAAGTTTGGAAGTGTCTATGGAGTTTCCATGACCCTTCCTTGTACAAGTTGTGCTGGCTTCCCTAGTAATGTGTACTGTCTTACCCTTCTCCAAAGTTATCACTTATCTATTTAGTTCCCCCCAACTCCTCCCATCCCTTGTAACCAACAAAGATTGTTTCTTTTTGTGTGTAAACTTTTACATGAGTTATGCAGTAGAGATCTCATACAATATTTGTCCTTTTGTGATTGACTTATATCACTCAGCATAATGTCCTCCAGTTTTGTTCCTCTTACTCTCCTGTGCTGAGTACCTTTTGTTTCTGGATTTTTTTTTCATTACTTTTGTTTTTGTAGGTTTCGTTTTTACTGAGACTTTATGTTTTCCTTGTTTATTTTGAAGAGTAGGTTTGTTAACTTTCTTTGCGGTTACCATGAAATTTACCCTTATCTTCCTAGATTTGAACCAGTCTATTATTACTTGGTATCTACACCGTTTATTTCCTCTCTTATTGTTCTGATGCTGTTGTCATTTACAGATTAACCTCTCTGGTTCCCTTTTGTAATTCTTTTGGTTTT
>NW_004444019.1:1589289-1642631 GCF_000243295.1 Trichechus manatus latirostris
CTTCTACTGGAAAGTCATCTGGTGTTTTATTTTGGACACCTACTGGAACCATCCTGTCCTGTTTTTGTAAATGTTTTGATATTGTCTGCTGTCTTCAGGGCATTCAGTAGTTATTTTTCTTGTTTATTGATTGTAGATTTTTTTGTTTTGTCCTTTTTTTTTTGGCTATGTCTGAGAAGGCGGGCTGTGTGTTCTTTGTTGTTTGCTTGTCTGTGGACACAACACTTTTCACATCCTTCTCCAATTGGCAGGGTCAGTTGCTCAGATATGGTACAGCAGGGCAGGTCTAGCTGAAGAGGAGTTGCTGGGATGGGTTGTTTGTGGCACTTACTACAGCCACCGGGGTGGGTCGGTAATCAGTGCAGGGCAGGTTCCAGTAGACCATACTTGTGCTGCTTGGTGGTGTGATGTTAAGTGCACGGTACAAGTGGGCAGGATGGAGGGGGGAGATTGTGATGTGTGGAGCTAAGATGGGTATGGGAGAGAGGAGAGAGAAGCAGGAGTCAAAAACATAAAAACAAACACAAAAGAGTGCTAAGGGAGCTTTCTGTTGGAGTGGAGAGATGAGAGACTCTGAAATGGAGAAAAACAAAAAGGGGAAGAAGAAAAAAATAAAATAAAAGAATGAATAAATGAAAATTAGAAAGAAAAAAGAACAGCAAAGCTTCCAGGGATCCCACCGGTGCAGCTACGAGGTCTGGGGAAGTTGTTCCCAGGTGTTGAAGTACAGCCTGGCTAGGAGGCGTAGAGGTATTCAGCACCAGGTATCCAGGGGACAAGAAGAGAACGAAGGTATAGAGAGACAAGAAACTGAGTAATGAAGAAAGATGAAAGGGGAAAAAGAAGGAAAAGAAAACAAGACAAATCTTAAAAAAAGAAAGAACAAGAAAAACCCCCAAATAAAACAGAGGAAAAAAAAAAACCCACGAGAAAAGAAATGCGCTCAGGGATCCCTGTGCGCATCTGTGCAAGCTGAGGGGTTAGATCCCAAGCTGCATAGCACTGCCCAGCCAGAATGGGCTCCCAACTCAAGAAAAGAAAAAGAAAACAAACAAACAATTGAAAACAAACAAACAAACAAAAAGCCCCTGGATCCCACCAGCCCATCAAGAAGAAGATAAGATGGCACACGGAGCCAGGTATTTGAGCAAAAGGAGGGGGAGGTGGTGAGAGGTAAGGAAGAAATCAAAAGAAGTGGAAAAAAGCAACACCCGCAGCCAACAAATGGCCCTCAGGGTGTTGGCCAGTGCGGGTGTGTGGAATCCAAGCAGCCGGTGCTTCCTGGCCAAAAGACTGTAGCCGCGGGAAGCAGAGGAGGCCGAGTCAGGGTGAAGAAGGGTGGGGGGTGGGAAAGTGTATATTGCTGTTTACCAGTTGTTCTGTCTCCTGCTGGAAGCTCCGTGAAGCTGCCTTCTTGTACCCCCTATTTGCTTGTCTCTGATAGGAATCCAAGATGGCGGATCCGTGCTGCATTAGCTGATAGGGGACCTCTCCATGTATGTCTCCTCGCTCTCTGTTCTCTGTCAGTTTCTTATTCCATTTGGTGCTTGGCTGAGTTCTTTATCTCTTCATTTGATGTTTAGGATTTCAGGATTGCTATTTTCTCTGTTTGGCTTAGTTTTTCGGATCTTTGCTGTGGAGGGACGGCATGGTGCTTCTGCCTAAAGCACCACGTTGCCAGAAGTCTTGCTTTCTTCATGTATGATGTCCTTGATGTCATTACACAACTTGTCTGGTCTTCAGTCATTAGTTTTCAATGTGTCAAACCTATTCTTGAGATGCTCTCTAAATTCAGGTGGGATTATACTCAAGAATGCACTTTGGCTCTCGTGGACGTGTTCTAATTCTCTTCAGTTTCAACTTGAATTTGCACATGAGCAATTGGTGGTCTGTTCCGCAGTCGGCCCCTGGCCTTGTTCTGACTGATGATATTGAGCTTTTCCATCATCTCTTACCACAGATGTAGTTGACTTGATTCCTGTGTATTCCATTTGGCGAGGTCCATGCGTATACTTGCCGTTTATGTTGGTGAAAAAAAGGTATTTGCAATGAAGAAGTAGTTGGTCTTGCAGAGTTCTATCATTTGATCTCCGGCATCATTTCTATCACCACGGCCATATTTTCCAACTACCGATCCTTCTTTGTTTCCAACTTTCGCATTCCAATCACCAGTAATTATCAATGCATCTTGATTTCATGTTCGATCAATTTCAGACTGCAAAAGCTGGTAAAAATCTTTAATTTCTTCATCTTTGGTCTTAGTGGTTGTGCATAAATTGGAATAATCATCTTATTAACTGGTCTTCCTTGTAGACGTATGGATATTATACTATCACTCACAGCGTTGTACTTCAGGAGAAATCCTGAAATGTTCTTTTTGATGATGAATGCAATGCCATTCCTCTTAAATTTTTTTGTTATAGTAGACCATATGATTGTCGAATTCAAAATGGCCAATACCAGTTCATTTCAGCTCACTAATGCCTAGAATATCGATGTTTATGCGTTTCATTTCATTTTTGATGATTTCCAATTTTCCTAGATTCATACATCATACATTCCACATTCTGATTATTAATGGATGTTTGCAGCTGTTTTTTCTCATTTTGGGTCGTGTCACATCAGCAAATGAAGGTCCCGAAAGCTTGACTCCATCCAAGTCATTAAGGTCAACTCTACTTTGAGGAGGCAGCTCTTCCCCAGTCATATTTTCAGTCACCTTCCAACCTGGAGGCTCATCTTCCAGCACTGTACAGACAATGTTCTGCTGCTACTCATAAGGTTTTTACTGGCTACTTGTTTTCAGAGGTAGACTGCCGAGTCCTTCTTCCTAGTCTGTTTTAGTCTGGAAGCTTAGCTGAAACTTGTCTGCTATGGGTGACCCTGCTGGTAACTGAATACTGGTGGGATAGCATCCAGCATCACAGCAACATGCAAGCCCCCACAGTACGACAAACTGACAGATACGTGGGGGAGCTTTATAATAGGTCTTGATATTTAGACTGACAAGTTCTGCCACCTTGTTTTTCTGTTCAGGAGTGTCTTGGCTATTCTTGTCCTTTGTACTTTCATGATTTTTTCCTTTTAATGAGTCCCAAGTTCATTATAGGCAAGTTTCCTTGCTTTTTCCTTGCGGTGATAGCTGCTTGGAGTCCAAGGCCTATATGGAGTCCCCTATTAGATTCCCAACCTCAGGCAGTCCTGAGACTTTAAACCTGGTCCATTGTACCCTGCAGAACGCTCAACATTTGGAAACATGTTTCTATATTCGTTGACTTTTTAAAAAATTAATATTTTATTGTGTTTTTGGTGAAAGTTTATACAACAAATTCGGTTCCTGTTTAACAATTTCTACACAAATTGTTTAGTGACATTGGTTACGTTTTTCACAATGTGTCAACATTCTCGTTTTTTCCGTTCTGGTTGTTCCATTTCCAGTAGTCTAGTTTCCCTGCCCCCTTACCTTCTTATCTTTGCTCTAGAGTGATTGTTGACCATTTGGTCTCGTATAGATGATTTTTTAAAGGAGAGCAGTACTCATGGTTAATATTCTTTTTTTTATTGTACTTCAGATGAAGGTTTACAGAGCAAACTCGTTTCTCATTAAACAATCAATACTCATATTGTTTTGTGACATTAGTTGCCAACCCCATGACATGTCAACACTCTCCCCTTCTCGACTTTGGGTTTCCCATTACCAGGTTTCCTATCCCTCCTGCCTTCTAGTCCTGGCCCCTCTGTGGGTGTGCCCATTTAGTCTCGTTTTATTTTATGGGCCTGTGTAATCTTTGGCTGAAGGGTGAACCACAGGAGACATCATTACTGAGCTAAAAGGGTGTCCTTGGCCATACTCTTGGGATTTCTCCAGTCTCTGTCAGACCAGTAAGTCTGGTCTTTTTTTTTTTTTTGTGAGTTATAATTTTGTTCTACATTTTACTCTGGCTCTGTCCGGGACTCTCTGTTGCGATCCCTGTCAGAGCAGTTGGTGGTGGTAGCCACTCCACTCAGTCTGGTGGAGGCTGTGGTACTTGTGGTCCATTAGTCCTTTGGACTAATCTTTCCCATATGTTTTCTTCATTCTCCCTTGCTTCAGATGGGGTGAGACCAGTGGAGTATCTTAGATGGTTGCTCACAAGTTTTTAAGAGTCCAGATGCTACTCACCAAAGTAGAATGTGGAACATTTTCTTTATAAACTATGTTATGCCAATTGAGCTAGATGTTCCCCAAGACGATATTCTTTATTTTATGAGCCAGTCTGTTATTTAGCTAAAAGGTGATCTCAGGGGATATTTTCGGTCCAAGGTTTAAAGAGTGTCTCAGGATGATAGTCTCAGGAAGTCCTCTAGTCTCATTTGGTCTAGTAAGTCTGAGCTTTTTAAGAATTTGAATTCTGTTCCACATTTTTCCACCATTCTATCAGAATCCATCTATTATGGCCTTGATTAGAATGGTGAGTCTGTAGTGGTAGCTGGGCACCATCTAGTTCTTCTGATCTTAAGGTAGATGAGGCTGTGGTTCATGTAGACTACTAGTCCTGTAGACTAGTTCCTTCTCTGAGTCTTTGGCTTCCTTCTTTCTCTTTTGTTCTGGATGAATAAAAAACAGTAGTTGTATCTTAGATGGCTGCTTGCAAGCTTCTAAGACTCCAGACACTACTCACCAAACTAGGATGTAGAACATAAACTTTATGAACTATATTATGCCAACTGACAGAGTTGATCCATCATTGACTTCTACAACCTCATATTTAATAATTGAATGCTAAGCCACTGAATTGATGAAATATATATATAGTCACTCATAAGATATTGTGTGCTTTTAATTTTGTGCTTTCTATAGACATAAATATGCTATAACTCTTGTAGCTAAATATTTGTGCATATCTATGAAAATTTCCTTAGGATAAATTCTTGAAGTAGAATCTATGTTTGTTTGCCTACTGTGCCCTCCTCCTGAGAGATATTTTCCTAAGTGTGGTATGCTAAGTTATTTTTTACAGAAAGATGTAAAATATGCTGTGAAGCACTTAAGAAAATATCTTTCGGAGGGAGGGAGCAGTTGGTAAGAAAACATGCATGCTATTTGCATAAAAATATAGTAATTTCAGGGAAATTACATGTATTTTGATTATTGTCTGAGGATCACAAATAACGTAAAATGTATAAAGACCTTTTATACATAATAGAACCAAAAATTAATTCTATAGAAGAAAAAAACTATAGTAAAAAATTCTTATTAAATAAAACGCTCTAATTTTTTAATGATTATTACACCATCTAGTGGTTCATTTTTGTCTACTTGAAAAAAAGACAAAGCTAAGAACAAAATTAGTCTCACTGCCTGATAGACAGGCCTGGCAATTGTAAAATATTTATTTTAATATTAAGAACAGCTTAAATCATATTAAGAATAAAATAATACAGAGGCTATAAACTTATCTGAAAAGTAAGAGCTTAAATAGAATAGATCCTTATATGGTTCCTCTCAGACTTTTTAGGTCTGAAACAATTAGCTATATGTAGAAAGATTTAAAAAATTACCTTCAAATACCATATACTACTTTCTTTCACAATATATTTTCCTTTTTGTATTGTTGTAAAAGTATATATAACACAACAGTTCTCATTCTATCATAAGAAAGATTTTAATTAGAATGATTTTGTGCAAGGTCTCATTTTTGTTTTTGTTTCCTATTTCTTTCTTTTTTAAATTTTATTGTGTTTTAGTTGAAAGTTTACATTACAAATTAGTTTCTCATTAAAACATTTATACACAAATTGTTTTGTGACATTGGTTGCAATTCCCACAGTGTGGCAGCCCTCTCCCCATTTCCTGTTGCATGCTGGGTTCCCCGTGTCCATTTGTACAGGTTTCCTGTCCCTTCATGCCTTCTTGTTTTTGCTTTTGGGCGGGTGTTATCCATTTGGTCTGGTATGCTTGATTGAACTAAGAAGCACATTCCTCACATGTGTTAATGTTTGTTTTATAAGCCTGTCTAATCTTTGGCTTAAAGGTAATGTGTTAGTCATCTAGTGCTGCTATAACAGAAATACCACAGGTGTATGGCTTTAACAAAGAGAAATTTATTCTCGTACAGTCTAATAGGCTGCAAGTCCAAATTTAGGGTATCAGCTCCAGGGGAAGTCTTTCTCTGTCAGCTCTGGAGGAAGGTCCTTGTTGTCAATCTTCCCCTGGACTAGGAGCTTCTCTCAGAGTAACCCTAGGTCCAAAGGACGCGCACTGCTCCTGGTGCTGCTTTGTTGGTGGTATGAGATTCCCATGTCTCTCGCTTCCCTTTCCTTTTTATCTCTTGAGAGGTAAAAGGTGGCGCAGGCCACACCCCCGAGGAAACTTCCTTTACATTGGATCAGAGATGTGACCTGGGTAAAGGTGGTGTTACAATCCCACCCTAATCCTCTTTACATAAAATTATAATCACAAAATGGAGGACAACAATACTGGGAATCACGGCCTAACCGAGATGACACATATTTATGGGGAACACAGTTCAATCCATGACAGGCAGACTTCGGAAGTGGCTTCAGTTCTCAGTTAGCAGGATGTCCAGGAACATAGTCTTGAGGGTTCCTCCAGTCTTTGTCAGGCCAGTAAGCCTGGTCTTTTCTTGTGCATTTAAATTTTGTTCTACTTTTTTCTCCCACTCTGGAACCCTCTATTGTGATCCCTGTCAGAGTGGTCAGTGGTGGTAGTCAGGCACCATCTAGTTCTTCTGGGCTCAGGCTGATGTAGGCTGTGGTTCATGTGGTCCATTAGTCTTTTGGACTGATATTTTCCTTGTGTCTTTGGTTTTCTTCATTCTCCTTCACTCTGAATGTGATAGGCGCAATAGATATATTTTAGATGGCTACTCTCAAGCTTTTAAGACCCCAGTTGCTACTCACCAAAGTAGGATGAAGATTTCCTTTATGAACAATGTCATGCCAGCAGACCCAGATGTTCCCTAAGACCACTGTCCCTAGCCCTCAGCCCCAGTAACTCAGTCCCTCAAGGTGTTTGGATATGTCTAGGAAGCTTCTATGATTTTGCTTATGTCAAGTTGTGCTGACTTCCCCGGTATTGTTAGTTGTCTTTCCTTTCACCAGTGTTAACATTTGTCTATTATCTAGTTAGTGATATACTTCCCCCCCACTCACCTAACTTGTAACCATCAAAGATTGTTTTTGTGTGTGTGTAAACCTTTTCTTGGGTTTTAATAATAGTGGTGTCATACAAGGTTTGTCCTTTCGTGATTGACTTGTTTCACTCAGCATAATGCCCTCCAGATTCATCCATGTTATGAGATGTTGTTTCGAACATTTAACATCGTTCTTTATCATTGCGTAGTATTCCATTGTGTGTAGGTACCATAGTTTATCTATTCATCTGTTGATGGGCACTTAGGTTGTTTCTATCTTTTTGCTATTGTAAATAATGCTTCAATGAACGTGGGTGTGTATATGTCTATTCGTGTGATGGCTCTTTTTTCTCCAGGATATATTCCTAGGAGTGAGATTGCTGGATCGTATGGTATTTCTATTTCTAGTTTTTTAAGGAGGCAGCATATCGTTTTCCATAGTGGTTGTACTATTTTACATTCCCACCAGCAATGCATAAGAGTTCTAATATCCCTGAAACCTCTTGAACATTTGTTATTTTCTGTTTTTTTTATTAGTGTCAGTAATGTCGGGATGAGATGGTATCTTATTGTAGTTTTGATTTGCATTTTTCTAATGGCTAATGATTGCTAGCATTTCCTCATGTGTCTGTTTGCTGCCTGAATGTCTTCTTTGGTGAAGCATCTATTCATATCTTTGTCAATTTTTTAATTGGATTATTTAGCTTTTTGTTATTGAGATGTTGAAGTATTCTATAGATTTTAGAGATTAGACCCTTGTTGGATATGTTGTAGCCAAAATTTTTTTTTCCCAGTCTGTAGGTTCTGTTTTCACTCTTTTAGTGAAGTCTTCTGATGAGCGTAAGTGTTTAATTTTTAGGAGCTCCCAGTTATCTAGTTTATCTACTGGTGTTTGTGCATTATTAGTGATAGTTTGTGTTGTATTTATGCCATACGTTAGGGCTGCCAGCATTGTTCTTACTTTTTCTTCTATGATCTTTATCATTTTAGGTTTTATATTTAAGTCTTTGATCTATTTTGAGTTATTTTGTGTGTGTGGTGAGAGGTATGGGTCCTGTTTCAGTTTTTTACAGATGAACATCCAGTTTTGCCAGCACCGTTTGTTAGAAAGACTGTCTTTTCCTCATTTAACGAGTTTGGTCCTTTGTAAAAGATCAGCTGACCACAGGCAGATGGATTTACATCTGGGTTCTCAACTCTGTTCCATTGGTCTATGTGTCTGTCATTGTAACAGTCCCAGGCTGTTTTGACTACTGCGGCTGTATAGTAGTTTCTGAGATCAGGTAGTGTGAGGCCTTCATCTTTGTTCTTTTCTTCAATAATGCTTTGCATAAATGTCAATATCCTAAGTATTAGTAAGCTGAAATGGACTAGTTTTGACCACTTTGAATTGGACAATCATATGGTCTACTATGCCAGAAATGACAAATTGAAGATAAATGCTGTCACACTAATCGTCAAAAAGAATATTTCAAGATCCATCCTGAAGTACAATGCTGTCAGTGATAGGATACTATCCATACGCCTACAAGGAAGATCAGTTAATACAACTATTAATCAAATTTACACACCAATCACTAAGGCCAAAGACGAAGAAATTGTCCAACTTGTCCAAGGCAAGGTCGTGGAAGCTCCATAGACACATCCAAATGCCCTGAGGGACTGAATTACTGGGTTGAGGGCTGTGGGGACCATGGTCTCAGGGAACATCTAGCTCAATTGGCATAACAGTTTATAAAAGAAAATGTTCTACATTCTACTTTGGTGAGTAGTGTCTGGGGTCTTAAAAGCTTGTCAGCGGCCATCTAAGATACTCCACTGGTCTCACCCCATCTGAAGCAAGGGAGAATGAAGAAAACCAAAGATGTAAGGGAAAGATTAGTCCAAGGAGTAATGAACCACAACTACCACTGCCTCCGCCAAACTGAGTCCAGCACAACTAGATGGTGCCTGGCTACCACCACTGACTGCCCTGACAGGGATCACAAAGGAGGGTCTCGGACAGAGCTGGAGAAAAAAGTAGAACAAAATTCTAACTCACACAAAAACACCAGACTTACTGACCTGACAGATACTGGAGAAACCCTGAGAATATGGTCCCTGGACATCCTTTTAGCTCAGTGATGAAGTCACTCATGAGGTTCACCCTTCAGCCAGGATTAGACAGGCCCATAAAACAAAACAAGACTAAAGGGGCACACCAGCCCAAGGGCAAGGACTAGAAGGCAGGAGGGGACAGGAAAGCTGGTAATAGGGAACCCAAGGTTGAGAAAGGAGAGTGTTGACATTTTGTGGGGTTGATAACCAATGTCACAAAACAGTATGTGAATAACTGTTAAATGAAAAACTAATTTCATAAAACTTCATCTAAAGTATAATTAAAAAAATCACACAATACTAATAAATAAAGTCTTGTATAAGAGACAAAAAGAAAAGAAAGTGAACATTTTTACGAACTTCTGCAGTCTGAAATTGAGCAAACATGCAATCAAGACGCATTGATAATTACTGGTAATTGGAATGTGAAAGTTGGAAACAAAGAAAAGTTGGTAGTTGGAAAATATGGCTTTGGTGATAGAAACGACACTGAAGATTGCATGATAGAATTTTTCAAGACCAATGGCTTATTCATTGTAAATAACTTTTTTCGACAACATAAATTGCAACTATACATGTGGACTCACCAGATGGAATACACAGGAATCAAATTGACTACATCTGTGGAAAGAGACGATGGGAAAGCTCAGTATCATCAGTTCTGACAAGTCCAGGGAACAGCTGTGGAACAGACCATCAATTGCTCATATGCAAGTTCAAGTTGAAGATGAAGAAAATTAGAACAAGTCCATGAAAGCCAAAGTACGATCTTGAGTATATACCACCTGAATTTAGAGACCATCTCAAGAATAGATTTCATGCACTGAACACTAATGACTGAAGACCAGATGAGTCGTGGAATGGCATCAAGGACATCATACATAAAAAGCATGAGGTCATTAAAAAGATAGGAAAGAAAGAAAAGACCAAAATGGCTGTCAGAAGAAACTCTGAAAGTTGCTCTTGAACGTAGAGTAGCTAAAACAAAAGGAGGAAATGATGAAGTGAAAGAGCTGAACAGAAGATTTCAAAGGGCAGCTCAAGAAGACAAAGTAAAGTATTATAATGAAATGTGCAAAGATCTGGAGCATCCTGCAATATTGAAAGAGTCAATGGGGAAAATATTAAATGATACAGGAAGCATCATGAGAAGATGGAAGGAATACACAGAGTCACTGAACCAAAAAGAAATGATCGATGTTCAACCATTTCTGGAGGTAGCATATGATCAAGAACTGGTGGTTCTGAAGGAAGAGGCCAAAGTTGCACTGATTGCACTGGTGGAAAACAAGGCTCCGGGAATAGACAGAGTAACAATGAGATGTTTCAAAAATGGATATAGCGCTGGAAGTGCTCACTTTTCTATGCTGAGAAATTTGGAAGACAGTACCTGGCCAACCAATTGGATTCAATCCATATTTATGCCTATTTCAAAGAAATGTGATCCAACCGAATGTGGAAATTATCGAACAATATCACTGATACCACACACAAGTAAAATTTTGCTGAAGATCATTCAAAAGCGGCTGTACATCAACAGGGAACTGCCAGAAATTCAATCTGGATTCAGAAGAGGATGTGGAACATGAAATATCATTGCTGATGTCAGATGGAGCCTGGTTGAAAGCAGAGAATAACATAAAGACGTTTACCTGTGTTTTATTGACTATACAAATGTATTTGACTGTGTGGATCATAACAAATTATGGATAACATTTCAAGAATGGGAATTGCAGAATACTTAATTGTGCTCATGAGGAACCTGTACACAGACCAACAGGCAGCCAGTTGAATGGAACAAGGGGATACTGCATGGTTAACAGTCACGAAAAGTGTGTGTCGGGGTTGTATTCTGTCACCATACTTATTCAATATGTATGCTGAGCAAATAATCCAAGAGACTGGACTATATGAAGAAGAACGCAGCATCAGGATTAGAGAAAGACTCTTTAACAACTTGCATTATGCAGATGACACAGCATTGCTTTCTGAAAGTGAAGAGAACTTGAAACACTTATTAATGAAGATCAAAAACCACAGCCTTCAGTACGGATTCCACCTCAACATAAAGAAAACAAAAATCCTCACAACTGGAGCAATAAGCAACATCATGATAAATGGAGAAAAGATTGAAGTTGTCAAGGATTTCACCTTACTTGGATCCACAATCAACACCCATGGAAGCAGCAGTCAAGACATCAAAGGGCACACTGCATTGAGCAAATCTGTTGCAAAAGATGTCTTTAATGTGTTAAAAAGCAAGGATATCACTTTGAGGACTAAGGTGCGCCTGACCCAAGCCATGATGTTTTCAATGGCCTCATATGCCTGTGAAAGCTGGACAATGAATAAGAAGGACCAAAGAAGAATTGATGCCTTTGATTTATGGTATTGGCGAAGACTAGTGAATATACTATGGACTGCCAAAAGAATGAGCAAATCTGTCTTGGAAGAAGTACAGCCAGAATGCTCCTTGGAAGCAAGGATGGTGATATTTTGTCTCACATACTTCGGACATGTTACTGGGGGGACCAGTCCTTGGAGAAGGACACCATGCTTGTAAAGGAGAAGGTCGGCGAAAAAGAAGAAGACCTCCACGAGATGAACTGACACTGTGGCTGCAACATAGCAATGATTGTGAGCATGGTGCAAGAACGGGCAGTGTTTCGTTCTGTTTTATTGGGGTCATTATGTGTAGGAATTGACTCAATGGCACCTAACAAGAACAACAATGCTTTGCTTATCCGGGTCCTCTTTCCTTTACATATAAAGTTAATGATCAGTTTTTCTATCTCTTTAAAAATGTTGTTGATATTTGGATGATGTTTGCATTATATCTGTAGATTGCTTTGGGTAGAATTGACATTTTCACAACATTTGAGTCTTTTTATCCATGAGCATGGTATTTTTTTCCATTTATGTAGGTCTCTTTTGGTTTCTTGCAATAGTATTTTTTAGTTTTCTTTGTTATAGGTCTTTTTTGTTCCTGGTTAGACTTATTCCTATGTATTTTATTCCTATGTATTTTTTTTAGGGGCTATTATATACGATATTGTTTTCCTGATTTCCATTTTGAAATTCTTGTTGTTTGTGTATAGGAATTCAACTGATTTTTGTATGTTGATATTCTATCCTGGTACTCTGCTGAGTTTTTCTATTAGTTCCAGTAGTTTGCTTGTGGAATCTTTGGGGTTTTCTATGTATAAGATCATATCATCTGTGATTATGTATAGTTTTCTTCTCCCTTTCCAATTTGGATGCCCTTTATTTCTTTTTATTGCCTTATTGCTCTAGCTAGGACTTCCAGCACAATGTTAAATGGGGTGAGGAGAAAGAGCATCCTTGTCTTGTTCTCATTCTCAGGGGGAATGTTTTCAGCCTCTCTCTGCTGAGAATGATGTTGGCCATTGGTTTTGTATAGATGCCGTTTATTATGTTGAGGAATTTCCCTTCTATACCTAGTTTATTGAGAGTTTTTATCAAGAATAGGTGAACTTTATCAAATACCTTTCCTGCATCAACTGAGATGATCATGAGATTCCTTTTTTCTATTTATGTGGTGGATTATGTTGATTGATTTTCTAATGTTGAACTATTCTTGCATACCTGGTATGGATCCCACTGGGTTATGGTGTATTATTTTTTTGATATGATGCTGAATGCTATTGGTTAGAATTTTGTTGAGAATTTTTCCATCTGTATTCATGAGTGATATTGGTCTCGAATCTTCTTATTTTGTGGTGTCTTTGCCTGGATTTGGTATCAGGGTTATGCTGGCTTCATAGAATGAATTGGGGAGTATTCCTTCCTTTTCTATACTCTGAAATAGTTTGAATAGTACTGGTGTGAGCTCTTCTCTGAATGTTTGGTAGAATTCTCCAGTGCAGCTGTCCAGGCCAGGGCTTTTTTGTTGTTATTGGGAGTTTATTTTTATTTTTATTTTTTTTATTACCTCATCAATCTCTTCTCTTGTTATGAGTCTGTTCAGATTTTCTACCTCAGTTTGTGTTAATTTAGGTAGAGAGTGTGTTTCTAGAAATTTGTCCATTTCCTCTAGGTTCTCAAATTTGTTGGAGTACAGTTTTTCATAGTATTCTGTTATGATCCTTTTTAATTCAGTTGGGTCTGTTGTAATGTCACATGTCTCATTTCTTATGTAGTTTATTTACTTCCTCTATTGTTTTTCTTTTGTCAGTTTGGCCAATGGTTTGTTGATTTTGTTGATCGAAACAACTTTTGGTCTTGTTGATTCTTTCTATTGTTTTTCTGCTCTCTATTTCATTTATTTCTGCTCTAATCTTTATTATTTCCTTTCTTCTGGTGCCTGTAGGCTTCTTTTGCAGTTATTTTTCTATTTGTTCACAGTGTAGGGCTAACTTTTTGATTTTGGTCTGTTCTTTTTTGATGTGTGCATTTATTGCTATAAATTGACTTCTGAGCACTGCCTTTGCTGTGTCCCAAAGGTTTTGGTATGATGTGTTTTCATTCTCATTTGATTCTAAGGATTTTTTAATTCACTCTTTGGTTTCTTCTGTTACCCAGTTGTTTTTAAGCAAAGTTTTATTCAGTTTCCTTGTAATTGATTTTTTTCCCTTGATCTTCCTGTTATTGATTTCTGCTTCTATAGTGTTGCGATCAGAGAGAATGCTTTGTAGTTTTTTGATGTTTTGGATTTTATAGAGGGTTGTTTTGTGGCCTGAAATGTGGTCTACTCTGGAGAATGTTCCATGTGAGTTTGAAAAGAATGTATACTTTTCTGCTGTTGGTGGAGTGTTCTATGTATGTCTATGAGGTCAAGTTGTTTCATTTTGGCCTTTAGATCTACTGTATCTTTCTTGAATAACTTTATAGATGTTCTGTCGTTTACTGAGAGTGGTGTGTTGTAGTCTCTTACTATTATTGTGGAACTGTCTATTTCTCTTTTCAGTGTTGTTAACGTTTGTTTTATGGTTTTGAAGCCTAGTCATTGGCTGCATAGATATTTATTAAGTTTATGTCTTCTTGCTAAATTGTCCATTTAATCATTATATAATGTCCTTCCTTATCTCTTATGGTTGATTTTGCCTTAAAAGCTTTTATCTGAGATTAGTATTGCCACTCCTGCCCTTTTTTTTGTTACTGTTTGTTTGATATATAATTTTTCCATCTGTGATTTTTAATATATTTATGTCTTTGTGTCTAAAGCATGTCTTTTGTAGACAGCATATTGATAGGTCATGTTTTTTAATCTATTCTGCCATTCTTTGTCTCTTTACAGGGGCATTTAAGCCACTTATATTCAGCGTGATTATTGATAGGTGTGAGTTTATTGCTGTCATATTGTTGTGCCGTTTGTTGTGCTGATGTTTTCTTTGTTCCTCTTACTTTCCTGTGCTGAGTTCCTTTTGTTTGTGGATTTTCTTTTCTTTTATCTCATTATTTTAGATTTTGTGTTTACTGAGTCTCTATGTTTTTCTTCTTTTTTATTCTGATGAGTAAGTTTGTTAACTTTTTGAGGGTTACCTTGAAATTTACCCTTATCTTCCTAAGTTTCAACCAGTCGTTTATTACTTGGTATCGCCTTGACTTCCTCTTCATTTAAAAATTCTATACTTACATTGTTTATTCCCTCTTTTATTGTTTTGATGTTGTCATTTACAGACTATCATCTCTGTTTCCCTGTTTCAAGTCTTTTAGCTTTGTTTTATTATTGAGAGTTATCTACCCAGGTTGGTATCTGGCTGATGCTGTCCTGTGTCCTAGATTCTGGTTGTTGTCTGATGATGTTTGTTCTGTAACCAAAGGACTCCCTTTAATATTATTTATAAAGTTTTTTTAAATGAATTCCCTTAATTTCTGTTTATGTGGAAATTTCCTAATTTCACCATCATATTTGAGAGAGAGGTTTGTAGGATATATTATTCTTGGTTGGTAGTGTTTTTTTTTTTTTAAGGTTTTATATATGCCATCCTATTGCCTTCTTGGCTGCATAGTTTCTGCCGAGTAATGAGAACTTAGTCTTCTTGTTTCTCCTTTGGAAGTGACTTTTTGTTTTTCTCAAGCTGCTCTCAGGATTCTTTCTTTGTCTTTGGTTTTGGAAAGTGTGATTATGATATATCTTGTTGACTTTCTTTTGGGTTCTATCTTATATGGGGTTCCATGAGCTTCTTGGATTGCCAGCTTTTTGTCATGATATTTGGGAAGTTTTCTGCCAGCAAATTTTCAACAAGATTTTGTTTTCCATTTTATCCCCCTGTTCTGGAATGCCAATCATATTCAGCCTTTTGCTTGATTTTGTCCCACATAAGTTCTTATGTTTTTTCCATTCTTTTCTCTGTTTTCTCCTGAAACAAAGTGGCATCTGTGGATTTATCTTCATTCTTGCCAATTCCATCTTCCATTGTATCAAATTTGCTCCTAAATCCTTCTATTAAGTTGTACATTTCTGAAATTTTGTTGTTTATCTTTTGGATTTCTAGTTGTTGTTTCTGTATAATTTCTAATTGTTGATTTATTTTGATGTTTTGTTCTTGTATTATTTTCCTGAATTCTATTGCTTTGTCTATGTTTTCCTTGATTTTGGCTATGATTGTATTGGTTTTGTTTGAGTTTTCTGTGATCTCTTTCTTAATCTTTTGGAGAGCCCTAAATATTAGTCTTTTGAATTCCACATCAGGTAGTGCCACTGCCTTTTCTTATACTGGAAGACCATCTAACTCTTTATTTTGATTACTTGCTGGAGCCATCTTGTCCTGTTTTTTTTTTAATATGTTTTGATACTGTCTGCTGTTTCCTTCAAAAAATAAAGGTATTATTTTCTTTATTTATTGATTGTATGTTCATTTGTTTTGTCCTGCTTCTTTGTTTTATTTTGATATGTCAGAGTGTGAGGGCCAGGCGTGCTTTGCTGCTTGCTCATGATAGCTCTCACACTCTTGTCCAGGTGGGCAGGCAGCAGCAGGCAGTGTGAGTCTGCTTCACTGTACACTGGTTTGGTGAGGTGGCTGTGGGTTGACTGTGCAGGCTTTGCCTGCCTCCTGATGTTGGTCCAGCAGTGTGGGAGTGTCTTAGTCATCTAGTGCTGCTATAAGAGAAATACCACAAGTGGATGGTTTTAACAAAGATAAGTTTATTTCCTTACTTTACTGTAAATTCAGGGTGTCAGCTCCAGGGGAAGGCTTTCTCTCTCTCTTGGCCTTCTCATCAGTCTTCCCCCAGACTAGGAGCTTCTCGGCACAGGGACCCCAGGTCCAAAAGATGCACTCTGCTCCCGGCACTGATTTCTTGATGGTATGAGGTCCCCCAACTCTCTGCTTGCTTTCCTTTCCTTTTATCTCTTGAGAGATAAAAGATGGTGCAGGCAACACCCCAGGGAAACTCCCTTTACATTGGATCAGGGATGTGACCTGGGTAAAGGTGGTGTTACAATCCCACCCTAATCCTCTTTAACATAAAATTACAATCACAAAATGGAGGCCAACCACACAATTCTGGGAATCATGGCCCAGCCAAATTGATACACACATTTTTTGGGGGACATAATTCAAACCATGAGAGGGAGCATTTGCTGCTGCTCACCAAATAGGTAGGGATGTCAGATGGGGTGTGGTACCAGCTTGCTTCCCACCATTCTGGAGCTGTTGAGTGGCAGGAGAGGAAGGACAGTGCAGGCCTAGTGCCCAGAGGGTCTGAGCTCTGGAGACACTCTAGCCATGGTGGCACAGTGGGTGCCAGCGGGAAGAGGGGATGGCGTATGGGGTTAGGTTGGGGTGGGGGAGAAAAGGAAAGAAAGAGAAAAGAAAAAAGACAAAAAAAAAAAAAAAGAAAAATGGAAAAAAGAAAAAAAAATGGCAATGTGGTGGGGCTCAGCTAGTGGGATTGGGGTAGACCTGGGGCTGGTGGGAAGGGAGGGGAGGGGATGTAAAGTACTGGGCTAGGTGGGAGGGAGAAAGAAAAGAATTAAAATAAATAAATAAATAAATAAATTTGTGACATGGCGGGGGCTACATGTGGGGGCAGGTTGGATCTGGGACTGCAGCAGGCCAGTGTGCTGGTGGCTCTCTAGCCACGGAAGTAGAGCAGAGTCCACTGGGAAGGGGGAGAGGTGGTGTACAGGGCTAGATAGGAGGGAGAAAGAAAAGGAAGAAAGGGAGAAAAAATAAAATAAAACTGGCTGCATGGTGGGAGCTGGTGAATGGGGGCAAGGCATACCTGAGGGCTGGTGGGAAGGGAGGGGAGGTGGCTTATAGGTCTAAGTGGGAGAAGGAAAGAAAAGAAAGAAAATAAAGAGAAAAAAAGATGGTGGCACAACGGGAGTCAGTGGGTGGAGTGGGGCTGACCCAGGGCAGCGGTGGCCTGGTGGCTTTCTAGCCATGACAGTGTGGTAGGGTCTGGCAGTGGGGGGGAAGTGGCTTATGGCACTAGGTGAAAGGGAGAAAGAAAGGAGAAAGAGAAAATAAAAGAAAAATAGTAATAATAAAATAATTTAAAAAATAAAAATAAGAAACTGGTGGTGCTGTGGGTGCCAGAAAGTGGGGGCAAGATGGACCAAAGGGCTGATTGGAAGGGAGAGAAAGAGATGTACCAGGCTAGGTAGAAAGCAGAAAGAAAAGAAAGAAGAGAAAGGAAAAAATAAAAGCCAAGAAAAAAAAGTAGTGTCTCAGTGGGAACCTGAAGGTGAGTGTAGGGTGGATCTGGGGCAGCAGTGGGCCAGTGGCTCTCTGGCTGAGTCAGCACAGTGTGGCCTGCCGGGAAGAGGTGGAGGTGGTGTACGGGGCTAGGTGGGTGGGAGAAAATAAAGGAAGAAATAAAAAAAAAAAAAAAGTGAGTCAGGAGCCAGCTGGTGGGGTCAGGCGGACCTGGGTGGTGGTGGCAGGCCAGTGTCTCTCTAGCTGAGTGATGTGGTGTGGCCCATCAGAAAGGGGTGGAGGTGGCGTATGGGGCAGAAGGGTGAGAGGTGGGAAAGTATGTTTCTCTGGTTACTGGATCCTCTGCCTCCTGTTGGGAGCTCTGTGAAGTTGCCTTCCCATATTTACTGCCCAGGGTCCTTGCTGGCTGTGTTTCAAGATGGCAACACTGTGCTGTATTAGTTGGCAGGGAACCTCCACTGTGTATCTCTCCTCGTTCTCTGTTTTCTGTCAGTTTCTTCTTCCATCTGGTGTTTGATCTAGTTTTTTATCCTTTCATTTGATGCTTTGTGTTCTAGGATTGACAATTGTACTTAGTTTTTCAGACCTTTGATGCAGAGGGTCGGCATGGTGCATCTGCCTATGGCGTCATGTTGGCTCCACCACTGTTCCCCATTTCTTTAGCACTTAGTAGAATGTAGAGAGTCTCAAATCTTCATTCATTATTCTCTACTTTAGGTGATGATTTTTTTTGATCATTGAAGCTAATTCTTTAACATCTCTTCCTTTAATTATATTTATACAGGTTTCCCCTACTGTCTGAAAGTAGAGTGTTCCTATGAAACTTTTTTTTAAGGTGAAATGGTGTAAAGTGAAGAAACAATTACCATTAATTTATATGGGAAATATTTTTTAGCATTCCCAGGCCTTATCAAATCATGCCAAATAACACAGATACTCACAGACACAGTTCAAAGCTATGGCAGCTTGTTGCTGAGGTGCTGAGTGTAGTTCCCTGGGAAGGAGTTTGACGATGCCACTTTCACTGCTCAGGGTATGTGCTGCCTCTTTAATGGCTCACCTCAAAACAAACACTGAACACTACTTCCGTTCTTCCTTTTTTTTTGTAAAAGTGAAAATCCTCTTCAGATTTCTTTTGGTTAGTGAAAACAGATACTAAAGTAGGTCTTTCATAAAAGCAAAGTGGTGTAAAGTGAACTTTCAAAAAGCAGGGGATACCTGTATAGCATCCCTGAGTAGAGTAAATGGTTAAATGCTCAGTTGCTAACAAAAAGATTGGAGGTTTGAGTCCACCCAGAGGCCCCCTCAAAAGAAAGGCATGTTAATCCACTTCTGAAAAATCAGCCATTGAAAACCCTATGGAGCACAATTCTACTCTGACATACTTGGAGTTGCCATGAGTTGGAATTGACTTGACAGCAACTGGAATATAGTCCTGTCCTGAGGAAGAGTAGGCTTTACAGAGGTATGTACATAAGGTGAGGTTTCCATATAGCAGGAAAAGTAGAAAGAAAACAATGAGAGGTAGCTTGTTATTCATTTAAGGGAAACAATATATATGTATATAAAGCAAAACCAAACCAGTTGCTATTGAGTCAATTCCGACTCATAGCAACCTTTTAGCACAGAGTAGACCTGCCCCATAGGGTACCCAAGGAGAAGCTGGTGGATTTGGACTACTGACCTTTTGGTTAGCAGATGAATTCTTAACCACTGCGCCATCAGGGCTCCATATATATATAGATATATACCCACTCCTCACTTATCAACATGGTTAAGTTCCAAAGACCAGGTCGTTATGCAAAAATTGATGTTATGCAAAAGTGGAGGATGACCACATCAGATCACAAAATGGAGGATGATTACATCATTACATAGCTGCCAAGTTGACACATAAACTTAACCATCACAGCCACTGTTACTCTCGTCTCACATCTTGATGTTCATTACTGCCAGATGTACATTGTTTATGTTCAAAATAGTGGGATAATAAAATTTTTACTATTGTCATAAATATGAAATGTCAGATAATGAGATAGTCGATAAGTGAGAAGTAAGGGTATATTTTTGTTTTGTTTTTATACAAATATATATATATATATATATATATGTATGTATATATATACACACACACACTGGGATCATTCCATACATACTGGATCATTCATGTCATTCCCCATACCTCTGTAACTTACAAGTTGAACTATCTCAGCCTGTTTTTCAACGCCCTAGGGCTCTAGTCCCCATATGTATATATATACACACACTCACACACACACACACACACATATGCACACACTCACACACACACACACGTATATATATTTTGCATGCTAAGCATTTGCCACAATGCATAGCACCGAGCATTTCACAACACATAAGGTCCATTCTTGGACTCATGGATTTTCTGTTTTTGGAGGGATTAGATAAGTAAGCAGACAATTTTAACACAATGTGACAAGTGCTAAAATGGGTACTAAGAAGCCGACAGCAAGGATACCTAAACAATTGTAGTGAATTCAGGGAGAGCTTCTGAAATGAGAGTTTCCTACATGTATGGTACATTGAGGGGTAGGAGCAGTAGGAGATTAAACTGTTAAAGGGGACTAGAGCCTAAGGGCCTTTAATAACAGGCTAAGATAGTTCAACTTGTAAGTGACAGGGGTATGGGGAATGATGTGAATGATCTGGTATGTATGGAATGATCCCATGGTGTAACAATAAGTTTTCTAGTGATGTGAATTCAACCTTAGTGGTGCCTTATTGTATGTTTTCACTAGATCAGGGGTCTGCAAGCTTTTTCAGTAAAGGGCCAGACAGGACCTAGTTTTGCTTTGCGAGTCATATAGTCTGTCATAACAGCTCAACCCTGCCACTGTTAAAAGGAGCCATAGACATTATGTAAATAAATAGACCTGACTATGTCTTAATAAAACTTTATTCACAAAAACAGGCAGAAGACTAGATTTGGTCTGTGGGCTATAGTTTGCCTGACACCTGCTCCCATTAGTTCCATGGGAACAGAGATCAGATCTGTTTTATTCTCTATCATATTCCCAAGGTTTACAACAGTTCCTAACATAATTTTTCATTTAATATCCAGGGAACAAATGAATACATGAATGAATGAATCATACCTAGGATAAAGAAATGGGTAGATGCAGAAAAGCCTGGAAAAGAAAATAGTTATGGGGATGGAAAGGTTGAAGCAGATGTGAGAGGCATTTTCAAGGCTTTGGTAAGTACGTTGGTATGGAAGATGAAAGATTATATTAACAGCTAACGTTTACTGAGACATACCATGTGCCAGGCTCTATGTTAAGCACTTAAAATGTATTAACTCATTTAATCCTCCCAATAGCCCTATCAGCAGTACCAATACTAGTTGCCTTCGAGATGATTCTGACTCATGGAGACCCCCTGCGTGTCAGAGTAGAATTATGTTCTATAGGGTTTTCAATGGTTGATGTTTCAGAAGTATATCACCAGTTCTTCTTCCGAGGTGCCTCTGAATGCACTCAAACCGCCAAACTTTCAGTTGGCAGTGGAGCACATTAACTGTTTGCAACACCCAGGGACAATTCTGTTAGGAAGGTACTGTTACCATCCTCATTTTGCAGAAGAGGAACTTGAGGTACTGTGAAGTTAAGTAACTTATATGGCTAGTAAGCGGGAGAAGGAGTCTACACATTTAACTGCTATGCTATATCTCACAATCCTGTGGAAGTCTTTGGGGTTTCAGGATTAAATGAATGAAAAAATATGGTGTCAACAGTAGGAATAGGGACATCTGGAGAGGAATATAGTTTAAGGAAAAATATGAAGAATCCTTTTTTTAGGTACAGTGAGTTGGGGGTGAGCGTATGTGATAAAAAGGCTTTTTTTTCCTTCCTTATAAGCATCTAGTGACATGGCTCTTGAACTTGATGAGAGTTGATGATATAAGACATATTTGTAGATTAAATAAAATAGCAGGCAAAGGGCTGAAGCATATAACATCTCCTATACAATAGTTAAGAATCTTTATTCAAAAGGTACTGAGAGATCATTGACATTATACATAGAACTGTTTTCTTATGCCAAGACCATTGAAAAAAATGTTAGATGCTCTTAATGTTATATATGTAAAGAACAATTTGTGGGTTCTTATGCCTCCAAACCAGAAGTGCTGATAACACAAAAGTAAATGTTAGACAGTTTAGAAGTATGAGTAATAGCTGGTCATGATGGCAGTTGAGAGTTGAGTATAGTTAATTATTTTACTTTCGTGCATTTATTATGAAACTGATTCAAATTCCTAAATTGAAGATAAATTGATTTTTATTGTTGGTTTTATAGCTCAGAAACCTCTAAGGATTAATTTCTTTTTACCAATAGAAATTCAACATGAAGGATTTAATTTTCTTTTAATTAGGCAATTCTAAGACTACAAGGAGCCCTGCTGGCACAGTGGTTAAGAGCTCAGCTGCTAACTAAAAGCTCAGTGGTTCAAACCCACTAGCCACTCCTGAGGGGAAAGATGTGGCAGCCTGCTTCCATAAAGATTTACAACTTTTGAAACCCTATGGGGGTAGTTCTACTCTGTCCTATAGGGCTCCTATGAGTCAAATCGACTTGAGGACAATGGGTTTTTGATTTGATAAGACTGCTAGGGTTCAGGATGAGCACAGACATATAAAAGTTAAGCTAACTGAAAATAAGATAATGGACAAATTAATATTCTTTGTTTGAATATCACGCAAACATCATTCACTTATTTCCTAAATATTTGCCACAGAGGGAGTATAGTGTACTACACCACCTTGTTACTAGGGTGAATACAAAGCAGAAAACATAGACTCGCTCCCAAGGAATTGATAATTTTATTAGAAACTATGTATTTGTACAAAATATATATGATCTATGTAAAATATATTGTTCAAAATTTACTAGGGCTTCACCCTGTATCAGGCACCTTTTTAAGTACTTGGTACAGTAGTAATTCCTTTAACCCACATGTTAACTCTGTGAGGTAAATTGACTTGATAGCACCCAACAACCACCACCCTCTGAGGTAAGTACAATTATTAGTCCTCTGGGTGCAGATTAGAAACTGAGGCTCAGCAGAATGTAGCTCCTGCTTAGTTAGTCTGCTTTTTCAGTTTACCTACCAAGTACGGATTCTGATTGCTTTGGATAAAAGGGATTCCTCTATATATGTTAATAATGATAAGGGCAAAATATAAGCATCATCACTGTGAGATGAGATCAGAAAGAGAAAGTTCCTGGGGAAAATTTACTTTGAGCTGGATCTGGAAGTTATGGTTACAAATTTGTGGGTTTTCTATGCAGAAGAAAAAGCACAGGCACGGTACTGAAAATGAGATCTTTGTGGTGTGATGAAAAAGTCATACGAATAACAGAATAAATGCATGCTATTTAGCAATAAAGGATCACATAGCTTATCCCTTCAGAGGACTCCACTTCTGCACATACACCTTATTTCTCTGCCTTTTAAAGGAGAAGAGGAACTGCTGAATTGCTTTCTCACTAGACCATCTGTTGTGTTGGATGGCTTCATTCATGTCAAATTGCTTTCCTTTGTGGTATATTTCTGTCTGAGTAATAAGTTAGGAGAATAAGGTAGGTGTAATATAAAGAGTATCATTTACCTGACAAAATTTGCTGGAGGCAAATGACACGCTCAGAATTTGAGTTTGAAGAATATACAAACAAGGGCCAAAACAACTGCACCTGACTGTACACTGGAATGTGATGGCAAGTTAAGAGTCAACATGCTTACAAAAGTGTTGTTATACTCACTCCACCTGCTGACATCCCCCCACCATCTTCCCTTCTTTGCTGGTGAGATCCCTCACCAGACTTTATAAAACCGTATTTCACATAGCATAAGAAGGATAAGGTTAAACTTCTCTTTACATACTAATAGAAATAGTGGTTGTTTGCGGGCCTTGATCCTAATAGTTCTGTTCTCCAAGTATAAGAACCTGAAATTTGTATTATGTTAACAGTTGGGCTCAGAATTCCTTTTAGGGAGGTAACTGCCTTTGGGAAACAACTTTGATGAACTGCTTGGAGTAGACGGTGGACCCTGAGGGCATGAGTGTGATCGTGAACCTGGACAACAGAAAGAAGTTGGCTGAATTGCTCTGCCTAAGACCAGGAGAGTCCCTGGGTGGCACAGACGTTTATGCATGAAAGGTTGGCTGTTCAAACCCATGCACTCAGAGGTACCTTGGAAGACAGGCCTGGTGATTGGTTTTTGAAAGGTCACAGCCTTGAAAACCCTATGGAGCAGTGCTACTCCGCACACAGGGGGTCTCTAGGAGTCAGAATCAACTCAATGGCAACTAATACTCCCACCAACAAGACCAGGAGAGAAATCTGTTCTAACTAGCTGCATAGTTCTCAATTGTATGTATATGCCATAGTTTTATCACTCAGACACCTATTGATAAACATTTGAATAGTTTTCAGTCTTTTGCTTTAACAAATACAGCAAATGGAATTTGATCAAGTAAATGATAATGTCTTTTTCTGTACAGCCTCACCAACAGATTAATCATTTTTCTAGTTTTGGCCAATCTGATAGGTGAGAAATACTATCAGTCTTAATTAACATCTCTAGAGAACGGAGTCTAAAGACAATTCCAAGGATACCCTACTGAGGAAGCTTGAGTGAAAGGAAAGAAAAGTGAGGGGAGAAAAAGGGAAAACAAACACAAGGTAGTGAACTACCAAGCTGGTTAAGCTTCACAAGAAATACAGCCGGTTGCTTGGTAAGGGGGCTGTCTCTTGAGAGGCGGCATAGTGGTACACCTAATTTGACTACTATGCAGGGATGAAAGTATTGCAGGAGAAGATAGGTTGACAGTAGGTAATAATAATGACAGATGAAAGGATTTACATTTTGCTGCACTGGAAATAGAAGGAACATTTTGACAGGAAAGTGATGTGATCAAAGAGGTTTTTAGGAAGATTCAATTTGGATTAAAGTGAGGAGAGTTTAGGGAACACAACACCAGTGGCAAACAAATATAGTCCAGAGAGAAGCAATAGAGGATTGAACTAAGCGGTGTTGGATGCAATATATAGAAGGGTCAGATTGGGCAAGAGATTCCTAATCTGAAGACTCTAGGGGACCCCAGAGAGTCCATGGTTGGGCTTTAGGAAACTTGTAAACCCCGAAAGTTTTATGCAAAATTTTGCATCCTATGACACAAGGGGAAAGAGTTTTTAGATTTCACCTGATTCTCAAAGGCATATGTGAGCCAAAAAATATTTGGGAAACCCTGGATCAGCGAGATTTTAATTTATCTATCACACTGATAGATTTATGTTGTAAATTAGCCTTGTTTATGAACTTGGTATAAATCTATGATGCATTTCATATTTTATATCCATATTCTCTGAACTCCTACTGTACTTATTGCCTGTGCCAAAGTTTTGGTTTTCCTATACTGCACTTTTCTCAGTCACAGTCAAACTATGACTTTATGGTCAAACAAAGTGCAACTTATATGATATAAAAATCTGCTCTTATTCATGTGTATACCACACACATGTATATATAGGTTCAAGTTAGACTTACACAAACCTTTTATTTTTTAATCTTGGCTACTGACTAACAACAGAAGTAGTTTACTGTTTTTCTGTTGCATCACAGCTTGTCCCAGGGGTATAAAGGCCTTACATGAACTGTATCTTATACTCTGACTTGAGAAATTACATTTGAACGCAGCTGGATGTTTGTGTACTGACGTACTTGGAGCAAGAAAGCAGAGCTTTCAGCAGCCCACCAGAGCCCAACACAAGCTTGCAGCCTCATTGAGCCCCGCTTCTCACCTCTCTCTTTACTTGGCGTCCCACTTTCCCTTATGTACCAAAACAGTGCCTCCCACTTCCAGCTGAGAGCAATGAGAACAGAAGGGAGCACTTCGAGAAGTTTTTTTTTTTTTTTTTAATTTGTACAATTAAACTGTGCATTGTTAAGACATTCTGACCACCTTTGAGAGAAATAAAACCTTTGGATTTTGCTTTTAAAATTTGTTCTAAATGCCATGAAATTTATGCTTTGGGATGGCACTTGCCTCTTGAGCATTTAAAAATATTATATGTGTTAGATATTTTTCAAGGGAAGATTAAACTTTAGCTCTTAGCTCTCCATTATCTTATCTAGATATTCAATTTAATATTTCTGTGCTTCAGATGAAAAACAAAAGTTGCAGAGTCACATAAAATTAAGAGCCTGGGACTAGGACAAGGATAGATGAAAACTTCTCAAACACTTTTGAAAAGTAGATTACAAAGGAAATTTTTTTCTTTTAAAAAACTGATTCTTATTATTGAGATTAGAACAGAATTTCAAAAAAAGTGTCAAAAAGAATAAAATTCTCTTTAAACTTCAGCTGCTACTGGAGCTGAATGTTTGTGAATAGGAGCCTTAATATTTTTAACAGCTTTATTAAGGTTTAATTTACATATCATAAAATTCACCTGTTTTGAAGACAGGGATCCATAATTTTTTTTATTGTATTGTAGGTGAAAGTTTACAGCTCAAGTTAATTTCTCATACAAAAATTTATACACATATTAAAAATATGGAATGCTTCATGAACTTGCATGTCATCCTTGTTCAGGATGCTAGTTTTCTCTGTATCTTTCCAATTTTAGTGTATGTGCTGCCAAAGTGAGCACAGGACCCAAAACTTTGATAAATCATCATATAATAGTCACAAGAGCTACTTCTGACTCTAGGATGCTTCATGTATGGTAATTAATATAGTAAATATTTTGTTGTTATGGCAATAAAAAATCCCAATCACTGGTCACAATTTTGATAAGAAGATATTAGAATCCTTTAAGGAAACTTGTCAGAAGTGTCATTCCCACTGTATGTTATTACTCTAGTCTACTTGTTCAAATTAGGGCTCTCATATTAGACTTTGAGTTACAGCTTTCCACCCACATGATATTTCAGGAATTCCCAGGGTGTGTGTTATGAGGCAAGTACTTCCAATTTGAAGGAAATATGAAATGCCAACTGAAGATAACTTCTACAGTAAAACATAAGAAAAAATGAACAGATTACATTCAGCAAATAGCTTCTCTAACACTTTTGTTACTTCATTTAAATTATTAGGGGCTTTCAAATTCATTTCTTATTATTCAGGTCTTAAAGAGAATCTTGACCAACAGTCAAGAGATCTGGTTTTAGGTACTGCTGTGCTGTGCTACCTTCCAAGTCCCTGGGTGACACAAATGGTTTGCTCTGGTTCCATGGAAGAAAGGCCTGGCAATCTGCTTCCATAAAGATTACATCCAAGAAAACCCTATGGAGCTATTCTACTCTGTAACACATGGGGTCGCCATGAGTTGGAATTGACTCGATGGCAATGGATTTGGTTTTTGGTTTTGGTGCTACTTTCAAGGTGTTCACACATCTTCTTGATTCAGTCACAATCTCTAGGGCTCAGTTTTTCCATTTATTAAACTGAGTTTAGGATACCTGCCTTGACAAATTTAGAAAGCTTTAATGAGGTGCAATGAAAATAATGTATGTAAAAAAGCTTCAATAGCTACAAAGTCCTGTGCAACTGTCATATACTACTTTTATTATTATCACAATTCAAGGAAATTTTCTACATTAATCAAAAGAATCTGCAAATAGTTTAAAATAGCTATATGTATTTGACACTATGTACTCCAAGATAAACACATGCGGCTCTTAAATTCAAAGAGTTAGGCCCTTTGTTCCATATGGAATAATGAGGAGTTGGAATGGATTCCCTACCTTCACCTTCAACTTCCTATGCTTTCTTACTGCCATTGCCAAGGGTTCCTGCTTATTAAATAATCACATTAAAATATATCAAAATTTCCAGTAGTATCACCTGACGAATGACCACTTTTTTTTTAAGAACATGAGGTAAACTTGTGTTGCTAAATAATTTAGCTTTGTTTGTAGAGCAAATGAGTGCATTCGTTGTAAAGCAAATTAAAGATTTCATTAAAAATTACAAAGAAGAAATAATGATGGAAAAATTGGCAATAGACATTGGTGATTGTTGCACAACATGATTGATGTAATTGGTGTCACTGAAGTGGACACGTGAAAAATACTGAATTGGTAAATGTTGTGTTATCTATATTTTTACAACAATAAAGAAAAAGAAGCAATGGCATAAAATAATAATAGTAAAACTAATGTTAAAAAACTTGGCTTGATGATGGTGGCATTTCAAGCCTCAGACTCTATCCTCAGCTCTTTGATAGTATTGGTCAAACTATACATTTCCTCTTCAAAAACATCATTTTCCATAAAATTCAGGTAATAATTTTAACTTGTTATTGAGTGCATTAGGTGTTTTGGACATTCCAGAACATATAGAGCTTTTTCACGTCCCTGGCTTTTACTCTCTTCATCCCTCTCATGGAATGCCTTTCCCCAATTATCTACCTGGCTGAGAGCTCACACTTCTAATAAAGAAAAAACCTGTTGCCTTTGAGTCCATTCCAACTCATAGACACCCTATAGGACAGAGTAGGACCACTCCATAATGTTTCCAAGGCTGTAAATCTTTGTGGAAGCAGATTGCCACATCTTTCTCCTGAAGAGCAGCGGTTGGGTTCAAACCACCAACCTTTAGGTTAACAGCTGAGCACTTAACCACTGCATCACTAGGGCTCCCATTCTAATCAAAACAACAACAACAACAACAAAAACAAACCCATTGCTGTTGAGTTGATTCCGACCCATAGAGTGCCCTTAATAATCATTTCTTCTGTGAAGAGATGTTGACAGTTCTTTACCCCCACCACATTGCTCCTTTTACTTCACAGAGTAGAACTAACCACTTCCTCCTTTATGTTCATACTGTACCCAGTGTAGAAGTCTATCATAACACTTCTTTATATTACCTTTGAAAAGTTATAAGGATTGTGAAGACACAATACAAACGTTGCTGTTTTTTACAATCTGTATCAAGCTCCATGCTGGCATACAGTAAGAAATTACTATCTGTTACACATCAACCATTAATGCCCAAGATGAAGAAACTGAAGATTTTTACCAACTTCTGCAGTCTGAAATTGATCAAACATGCAATCAAGATGCATTGATAATTACTAGTGGTTGGAATGCGAAAGTTGGAATCAAAGAAGAAGGATGGGTAGCTGGAAAATATGGCCTTGGTGATAGAAATGATGCCAGAGATTGCATGATAGAATTTTGAAAAACCAATGTCTTATTCATTGCAAATACCTTTTTTCAACAACATACATTCAACTTTTTTCAACTGCGACTATACATGTGGACCTCGCCAGACGGAATACACAGTAATGAAATTGATTACATTTGTGAAAAGAGACAGTGGAGAAGCTCAATATCATCAGAACAAGGCCAGGGGCCAACTGTGGAACTGACCATCAATTGCTCATATGCAAGTTCAAGCTGAAGCTGAAGAAAATTAAAACAGGTCCATGAGACCCAAAATATGGCCTTGAGTATATCCCACCTGAATTTAGAGACCATCTCAAGAATAGATTTGACACACTGAACATTAAAGACTGAAGACCAGATGAGATGTGGAATGACATCAAGGACATCATACATGAAGAAAGAAAAAAGTCATTAATAAGACAGGAAAGAAAGAAAAGACCAAAATGGATGTCAGAAGAGACTCTGAAACTTGCTCTTGAACACAGAGCAGCTAAAGTGAATGGAAGAAATGATGAAGTAATAGAGCTGAACAGAAGATTTCAAAGGGTGGCTCAAGAAGACCAAGTAAAATATTGTAATGAAATGTGAAAAGACTTGGAGTTAGTAAATCAAAAGGGAAGAATATGCTTGGCATTTCTCAAGCTGAAAGAATTGAAGAAAAAATTCAAGCCTCTAGTTGCAATACTGAAAGATTCTATGGGCAAAATATTGAATGACGGAGTAAGCATCAAAAAAGATGGAAGGAATACACAGAGTCACTGTACCAAAAAGAATTGGTCAATGTTCAGCCATTTCAGGAGGTAGCATATGATCAAGAACAAATGGTACTGAAGGAAGAAGTCCAAGCTGGACTGAAGGCATTGGAGAAAAACAAGCCTTCAGGAATTGACAGAATACTAACTGAGATGTTTCCACAAAGAGATGCAGCACTGGAGGTGCTCACTAGTTTATGCCAAGAAATTTGGAAGACAGATACCTGTCCAATTGACTGGAAGAGATCCATATTTGTGCCCACTTCAAAGAAAGATGATCCAACAGAATGTGGAAAGTGTCAAACGATATCATTAATATCACACGCAAGTAAATTTTGCTGAAGATAATTCAAAAGTGGCTGCAGCAGTACTTTAACAGGGACTAATAGACAGAAATTCAAGCTGGATTCAGAAGAGGATGTGAGGGATATCCTTGATGATGTCAGATGGATCTTGGCTGAAAGCAGAGAATACCATCAAGATGTTTACCTGTGTTTTATTGACTATGTAAAGGCATTCGACTGTGTGGATCATAATAAATTACGGATAACATTGTGAAGAATGGGAATTCCAAAACACTTAATTGTGCTCATACAGAACCAGTACACAGACCAAGAAGCGGTTGTTCAAACAGAAGGGGCTACTGTGTGGTTTAAAATCAGGAAAAGTATATGTCAAGGTTGTATCCTTTCACCATACTTATTCAGTCTGTATGCTGAGCAAATAATTAGAGAAGCTGGACTATATGAAGAAGAATGCAGCATCAGGATTGGAAGAAGACTCATTAACACCCTTCGATATGCAAATGATACAACATTGTTTGCTGAAAACAAAGAGGACTTGAAGCAGTTATTGATGAAGATCAAAGACTATAGCCTTCAGTATGGATTACATTTCAACATAAAGAAAACAAAAATCCTCACAACTGGACCAATAAGCAACATAGTGACAAACGGAGAAAATAATGAAGTCATCAAGGATTTCATTTTACTTGGATCCACAATCAACGTCCTTGGAAGCAGCAGTAAAGAAATCAAACGACACATTGCATTGGAAAAATTTGATGCAAAAGATCTCTTTAATGTGTTAAAAAGCAAATATGTCACTTTGAGGACTAAGGTACACCTGACCCAAGCCATGGTATTTTCAATTGCTTCATATGCATGTGAAAGCTGAACAATGAATAAGGAAGACGGAAGAAGAATTGATGCCTTTGAATTAAGGTGTTGGGGAAGTCTATTGAATATACCATGAACTGCCAGAAGAGTGAACAAATCTATCTTGGAAGAAGTCCAGACAGAACGCTCCTTAGAAGTGAAGATGGCGAGACTTCGTCTCATGTACTTTCGACGTGTTATCAGGAGGAACTAGTCCCTGGAGAAGGATATCATGCTTGGTAAAGTAGAGGGTAGAGGGTCAGTGAAAGAAAGGAAATCCCTCAAGGAGATGGATTGACACAGTGGCTGCAACGATCGGCTCAAGCATAGCAACAATTGTGAGGATGGCGCAGGATCTGGCAATGTTTCGTTCTGTTGTACGTAGGATTGTTTTGAGTTGGAACTGACTTAACGGCATCAAACAACAATAACAACAGGTGGAAGAAGGAACAAGTGGTGAACTCTTGAATTAGATTTAGCATTGAATTTGGGACATGCAGAGAAAGCTATGGAAGCTAAGTGTTTGCTATAGTTAAGGATCAAAGCTATAGAAACATAGCCCACGTAGCACATCTGATCTTCACATTTATCTTCACCTTGTATTGCTTAATAGAGATCTAGATTAGTAAGTGATGCTTAAAAAAGATATTAATTTGAAGTGTTTTGATGGCAATGGACCCTATGAAATTCACTTGATTATAGTAGTGAACAAGTTACTAGAAGATATATAAAGGATTTTTTTTGATCATAGAACATTAGAACCTTTAAGAGTTCTTAGAGTACATCTACTTTAATAATAAAAACCATGAACATTTATCATCCATCTACTAGTTGAGGCATTATAATCTTTGCAGAATTCTATCTTTAGCAAGCTTAGGAGCAAAGGTATATACCACTAGTATGAACAAATACAAACAGGATGCAGTCAGAACAGAAATGTATGCAAATAAGAGAATCATGCACAAACTAGTATGCTAGTAATCAGTCCAATTATATATAGACCAGTTTTCACAATAAATATGAACAGATTAAAGTAACTAATAAAATGTGGAGACTTCAGATGGAATTTAAAGCAACTCTGTCTTGAACATGTTAAATTTGCTGCTAAGTAATGGTTAGTTGGACAATTTATTGATAAAATACTTCTATTTTCCCAGATTTATCCTTATGAATTAAAAACAGCCTATACTCAACGGCATCCAACAGCAACAATACTTGTTAGGGAATGTGAGATAATATTTTCTGGTATTTAGGAAGCTTTCCTAGTCTTCTAGGTAAGTGTAATTCTACTGCTCTGGTTGGGGGAGTGTTTGGGTTGTATAGGTGCTACTCACAATGTAAGTGTATGTGATAGCCAACTGGCAAAGATAAACTCATATTCTCTAATAAATTTATTCGAGAGACACGGCTCCGTCTATATGTATAAAGTCAGGGAGTAATTAAGTAATACTTTTACGTGTCTTCATTACTTGCAAAGTACTGTGTTCAATCAGTGTAAATTTCATGGAAGTTAAACGTAAGCATGTTCAGTATAAATTCAGTTTTAAGAAACCTTTCTAAAATATGAACATTGCATTACTAACTCAACTTCAAGCTGCACTCAAAAGCTTGCAAAAAGAAACAAACCTTCCAGACAATTCTCAATTCCTTGTATAGAGTTTCAAAAGTGTTCTGCAGATGTTAATAGGCCATGTTTGAAAAAAACAGATTCTGTGATGTAGTAAGTTTGGGAAACTCTGGGTTCAACATACTTCTTTGTTGCAGAACTTTTCAGTATTTTCAATATATATCATGAAAGATAGATATAAAGATAGAATATGCTCTGTTTCCCAAATACTCACAAGCCAGGAACAGTTGGCCACTCAAACCCAACTAGAGGTTTCTCAGGAGACACACCTGGCGATCTGCTCCTGAAAGGTCACAGCGTTGAACACCCTATGGAGCAGTTTTACGTTGCACATGTGGTGTTTCTGTGACTTGGAACGGACTGGACAAACAACAACAACCTTCCACGTGGCTGTTGCTCATTTGTAATACAATTAGGTTCATTTGTTGCTTTTGGTATTCCTTGTTCAGGCTCACCTCATATCCTGGTTGATGTTATATATGCGTACATATATAGTAAACATTACTATAACAATATATTTATGGTATGTGAAATATTAGTATTGTTTAAAGAGTTAAAACTTAAAAAAAGTTGGTACTCAAAAAAATGTCCCTCCTCTATTACCCCCTTACCATCCCCTCATTTTTTCCACTCTCTTCCCATACCCCCTATACATAACTAATCTCTTTAGTTTCTGATTTAATATGTTTTTTAGGTGTTCTATTATTTTTATACTTGAAAGTGATGTTTTAAAGTCTTCTATTATTAGTGTGCTGTTTAGTGCATAGATATTTATAAGTGTTTCTTTATTGTGAATTGTAGCTTTTATCATTAAAAAGTACCTTCGTTGTGAAGTTTAATGTTTTTTGACTTGAATTCTACTTTGTCTGAAATCAGGACCAGTACCTCTACTCTCTTTTTATAGCAATAGAATTAACCTATTTTATCCACTTCAGTATCACTGCATGTGAATTTCAATTCTTTATAAGGCCAAATATATTCTTTCTAATTAATTTGCTGCAGATTTCTATTAACTCTGAACCTTGTGCTATGAAATAAAACAAAATAAGAACATTACAAAAAACAATCCCCTAGAAGTCCAGTTTTATAAATTTTAATCTTTATTTACTCAATTTCTCTAATACACCAGGTTTGAATTAATTTAGACTTGACTTCCCTCTTACCTTCCTCCCACAATCTCATATTCAACAGGTCCCATGGCATGGATGTTTCTCTGCAATATCTTTTAAATTAATTCTTTCCTTTTCTTTTCTACAGCCATTTCCTAAACCCAGGCCCTTTATAAAAGACCTAGATTTCCAAAACTGTTGCCTAGTAACCCCTCCTCTCCGACCCCTGATACTGACACTGCAAAGGAATGACTTTCAAACATCTGTCTTTATCATGGATCTTTCCTGTCAGGACTGTTCATGTCTCATTCTTGGGGTAAAGCAAATTTGTTATCTGTTATGTAAGGTTCTCATCCTTCCATACTTCCTCTGTCCCATTTCTCATAACTAATCAACAGAATATTCTGTTTTAGCCAAATTGGCTTCAGTATCATGACTCCACACACCTTGCTTGTCTCTACATTTGTACCTTTGCTCAGAACCTTTAGAATAATGTTTCCTTTCACTTTTCATTGACAATCTATTCACTGATTAGTTCATTTAACAACTGTTTTCTGAATGCCTTTTGTATAGTAGGCACTATTCTAGGCACAAGGGATACAGTGGTAGCATGAGAGATCAGGTCTATTTTCAGGGAAAAATAATAACCAGTATACAAACAAATGAATAAAAAAAATCAGAGAGTGATACATTATGGAGACAGTAAAACATCATTATGTGATAGTGACTAAAGAGAGGGATAGTTTTGGGTGAGAGTTAAGAGGGCCTTTCTGAGGAGGTTAAAGTTGAGCCAATGACAAGAAGGAGGCAGCCAAATGGAGACTGGTGGCAAGGACACTGTTATAGATTGAAATGTGTTCCCCCAAAATATGTGTTGTAAATCCTAACCAGTATACCTGTGGAAAAGAGCCCTGGTGGCACAATGGTTAAACACTCGGTTGCTAACCATAAGGCTGGTGGTTCGAAACCACCTAGTGGCTCTGTGGGAGAAAAGACCTGGTGATCTGCTCCCGTAAATATTAGAGTTGATTCTGACTCACAGCGACCCTATAGGACAGAACAGAACTGATTCGTAGGGTTTCCAACGAGCAGCTGGTGAATTCGAACTGCCGACCTTTTGATGCACAGCCAGGCTCTTAACCACTATGCCACCAGGGTTCCCCCTTACACATTACAGCCTAGGAAACCCTATGGGGCAGTTCTACTCTGCACGTGGGGTTGCTATGAGTCAGAATGAACCAACAACACACAACAACAACTTACTTGTGGATGTAATCACATTTGGAAATAGGGTTTTCTTTGTTATCCTAATGAGGCCATATCAGTGTAGGGTATGTCTTAAACCAATTCCTTTTGAGATATAAAGAGCAGACTGGGCATAAAAGAAAGCAAGTGCAAATGGTGAAAGATTGATGCCATGTAGAGATCACCAAGGAACTAAGGAAGAGAAACTGAAAGACACAAGGATTTCTCTGTCCCAGAGAGGACAAAGAGCCTTCACCTAGAGCCAGCACCCTGAATTCGGACTTCTAGCCTCCTAAACTGTGAGAAAATAAAATTGTTTGTTAAAGCCACTCACTTGTGGTATTTCTGTTACAGCAGCACTAAGAAACTAAGACAGTCACCCTATAAGAAGAGACTGCACAGGTCTGAAGCAGAAACGAGCTTGATGGGTTCAAAGAGAAGAAATAGGTTAATTGGACTTGAACTGTAAGTGAGGGGTAAGAGAGGAAGTTCAAGAGGTTGCAGGGGCGAAATCATGTAAAACCTTGAAAGCTGCAGTGAAGGGTTCAGAAATTACCCTGTGTGCCCTGATAAATCACTGAAGGGTTTTTGGTAAGAAATGGCAAGTTCGAATGGTCATCTTAACACCCCTGCTGCCTCCTCCCCAGAAGACTTTGTTCACCAACCCAATGCACTGTGATTAACAGTTGTTTGAACTCTGCTTCTGATCACTTTCTAGTGAGGAGATGGTGGGGAGGGTAAGAAATTCTCAAGGGCTTTCAAAACTACACCTTCTGCCACCCATATCCTCCAGGTGAGATTCTGATACTCCACTTTGCCAGCTGCTTTGCAGTGAGCCCTTGTCTCTGGGAGAAGTGCATCATTCCTTCTGATGTGTCTTGTGGGAAAGAATTTGACAAATCACTTTCCTAGCTTTCTCATAAATGTCTGAGACATTAGAAATTCATGGATAGCTAGAGTGCAAGAAATTGAAGGACAGAGTGCTTACTTTCTCTTTCTTTGGATATATATATACTGCTTATGCATAGAACAGATGCTTAACAAAATTTGGTTAAATAAAGAAATTATAATAATCAAATATACATGTATAATATAAATATATTAATATTGTATACTATATTATAATGTATAACATATATAATATATTTCAATTGTATTTATAAGTATAATTAAATAAATATAAAAATATAAGACATAATTTACAAATTATTTATTTTCCTCCCACTCAACAGGGCCACATTTTGTTTTAAAATGAATAAAGTAGTCAGCAGTCAAGCCATGCAACTTCGCCAGTGCCCACCTAGAGAGGACCCTTTCTAAAGAAGCTCAAATCTAAATATGAAAGCAAATCCCCATCTGTAAACCTTTGTGTGGTTAATATCTCTGGAGATACTCTCAATATTTTAAGTTTAAGTTCTTTCCCATGGTAGTAACTCATTTTTATTGTTTAAAAGAATTGACAAATGGCAACAGTTGCATGCTGACCCTATTTCTAGTTGTCTTTATCTGTCCCCCAGTCATTTAGCAAGTCTGCATGAACACACTTTAAATGTGAGCATTGGTTTGTGTTCCTTGTTTTTGCGAGTGATGTTATCAGTTAGTACACAAATAACGTGCTACTTACTTTCCTAACAATGTTATACTTACTAAACAGTAGATCCACTCTCAGTGCATGTCCCACCATTGCCACATTTCATTAAACTGCAAGGAGAAGCATCACACTGGCCAACGCTGCGTCCAGAATTTGGGAGGCCCTCAGGATTTCCCAGGTCTCTGAAATGGCCATCCTTTGCAGTGCGAACTTGAACAGTGAAAATACAGCCTTGAAGAAAGGCAAAAAATACTTCACATTAAAAAGACAGAAGAAATAGATGGACTGAGAAGACAATTGTTTTCCATTTTTAAGATAACATTTTTCAACAGTACAAAAGTAATACACGTTAATTTTAAGAAAAAAAATGGAGAAGTGCAGAAAAGCACAGAGAGAAAATCAAAACATCCATAATATTATCCCTCCAGAGAAGACAACTATTAATATTTGGCATATGTGTTTACTTAAAATATTTTTATAATGCTTAGTTGTACTTCAAAAAAAAAAGGAATCCTATATTAAACTATACAATATATATCATTATCCCAACAAATCTGTGCATCATAAATACCTGTAACTCTTTTCTCACGCCATTAACTATTTTTAAATGACTCCATAATATTATATTATTTCATGATATATTTGAGCAACATTTGATGATTGCACTATTGACTCATTTCTACTTTTTTTGCTATTAGAAATTATATTGTTGCTGTTAGGTGCTGTTGAGTCGGTACTGACGCATAGTGATCTATGTATGACAAGACTACCGGGAAACGTTGCCTGGCCCTCTACCATTCTCACAATCATTGCTATGTTTGAGCCCATTGTTGCAGCCACTGTTTAATCCATCTTGTTGAGGGTCTTCCTCTTTTTTCCTGACCCTCTACTTTATCAAGCATGATGTCCTTCTCCAGGAATTGGTCCCTCCAATAAATAAGGCTATAACGGATATAATTGTAGATTTATCTTTGTGCATTTGCTAATTATTAGAAAAATTTCTGAAAGTAGAATTACTAGGTCAAAGATATGGGTGCTTTCAAGTGTGCCCAAGTATCCCCTATAGACATTGTGCACAACTATGTCCCCTCACCCTGTACCCGATTCCTCACATGTGCCACAATGCCGAGGGCTATCATTCTGTTTTATTTTTCACATAAGATGAATAATAAAGTGATCTCCTGCTAATTTTAATTGAAGTTGAAAATCTTAATATATTTATTAGCCATTTATAATTTTTCCTTCTCAGTTGTTTATTATGTACTTTTTTTCTCTATCTATTCACCATTTTTATGTTTATTTGAAAGACTTCTGTATATAACAAACATACCAGCTTTTGGTTATATATTGTAAATAGTTTCTCCAGTTTATTATTTGCTATTTGTGTGTGTGTGTAAAACATATTTGTAACAAAACATTTGTTATTTCAATTTTCTTCACAGTGCAATTTAGTGACATTAATTGCATTCATCATGTTTTGTAACCATCACCATTATCTGTTTCCCGCTTTTTCTATCACCCTTAACAGAAACTCATTGTCTCCTAAGCAGTCAGTCTCCTTATCCCCCTTCTTCCCACCTGCTCCTAGTAACCACTAATAACCTTAGGTCTGTATACATTTGCCTGTTCTAGATATTTAATGCAAGTGGAATCATGCAATATTTGTCCTTTTGTGACTGACTGACATTCAGCATGATGTTTTTGAGTTTTATCCACTTTGTGGCATTTATCAGGACTTCGTTTTCTTTATGACTGAGTAATATTCCATTGTATGTATATACCTTATTTTGCTTATCTAGTCATTTGTTGGTGAGCGTTTAGGTTGTTTCCATCTTTTGGCTATTATGAATAGTGCTGGAATTAACATTGATGTACATATGTCTGTTTGAATCTCTGCTTTTGATTCTTTCGAGTATAGAGGCAGTCCCCAGATTATGGAACGAATTCCATTCCTAAGTCTGTCCGTAAATTGAATTTGTACATAAGTTGGAACAGTTAGGTACAGTTGGTATCTAATTTCAGTTAAATGTTTGTCTTAATATATAGTGTACATTTCTCTGCATAAAAACAGTAAAGAAACACTTCCAGATACACTAAAATATCTTTAACATAATAACAGTAATAATAATAAAAGTATTTTAATGTGCATTGCAGAGTTTGTTATTATGAACCATTGCATTGTATGCACCTTGAATTTTTAATATAACAGGCTTTACAGGGGTTGGTTCATAACTACAGGTTGTACGTAAGTTGGACATTTGTAACCCAGGGACAGAATTGCAGGAGCATATGGTAATTCTATGTTTAACTTTTTGAGGAACTGTCAGGCTGTTTTCTATAGCAACTGTACCATTTTACAATCCCACCAGCAATGGACGAGGGTTTTTAATTTTGCTTACAGTATTTTCTCTCTCTCTTTTTTTTTTTTTGATGTAGAAAAGTTTAAAATGGTTATGCCATGAAATTATCTTCTTATTTTTATTTTTCCTTTAGAGATTCTACCTTTGCATGCATCCTTAGAAAGGCCTTTTTCACCCCAAGATTAAAAACCAAAACCAAACTCATTGCCATCAAGTCAATTTCATTTCACAGCAACCCTATAGGACAGAGTAGATCTGCCCTATAGAGTTTCCAAGGCTGTAATCTTTTCTCCCATGGAGCAGCTGGTGGGTTTGAACTGCCGATCTTTCAGTTAGTAGTCGAGGGCCACCAGGGCTCCTTTACCTCAAGATCAGATAAATATAAACAAAGAGGCAATGCAATGAAGAATTTGAAATGGAAATGTTTGGGATCCTGAACTGTACTGTGATTTTATTCATCTCCTTCAGCACTTACTCAGTTTGTTTATAAAGTACTTTCAAGCTCGTATGACAACAACGGTAAATAAGGTCTTTAAAATAATAAAGGAAAAGCCAGATTGGATTTTTATTTGCAAAACATTTCCAGAAGCTGGAAGCATGGACTAATTCCTCATGGTGGAAAAAATAGGTTCAATTTTGAAAGGTCACGAATTTACTTTCCAACTTTGTTGCTCTGGCGTTTTCACTGACAAGCACCATTCTCAGCATGCATCAATATTTTCTCGTTGTAAGAGAAAATTGATTGTTCTTCCAGCTTTAATTTTTGTTCTTCCCCCAAGTACTGCCATCTACTGTTACACAAAAAGCACTCAAGTACTGTACTGAATGAAGAAACGAACGTTAGCTGTTTTATACTGAATAATCAGGTAGCTCAACCAGCAAAGCAGGGTTCCCCATGCCTTTCTCAGAGTGCAGTACACTCTACACAGAGTGAAAGTATAAGCAGAGAATGGAGGCAGGTGAATCTGGGTTCAAATACAATCTGCCACACAAGGAATAAATGACCCAAAGCTTAACCAAGTGTACATATTTTCACCTCTAAAATGATGATAAAAATTACTATCCCACGGGTTAAGAGGAATAAGATAATATACATAAACTGTCTGGTATAAAGTTCTACTCTGACACACATAGGGTCGTCATAAGTCAGAATTAACTTGACAGCAACTAACAACAACATACTCCACCCTCCACCCCTACTGTCTCAGAAATCCTCTACTGCCTTATAAAATCGGAGGTTTTCTTTTTTTAAAGCAAAAACTGGGTGCTAATACTAGTTTCTGTAATCATATGCTGAAAAAAATCTTCGTAGAATAAGTATTATATATATTAGTGCCTGAAAGTATTCATTTTAAACACTCTGTTTCTCTTTTTGTGGATAAATGAAATGCTTTTGTTATGAGGAACTGAGGAAATATGTTATTGGCTAAAAAAGTGGCAATTCTTGGAAACCCTGGTGGTGTAATGGTTAAGTACTATGACTGCTAATCAAAAAGTTGGCAGTTTGAATCTACCAGGCACTCCTTGGAAACTTTGTGGGGCAGTTCTACTCTGTTCTATAGGGTCGCTACAAGTCAGAATCTACTCCACAGCAACAGGTTTTTGTTTTTTTTTTAATACTAGTTTTTGTAATCATATGCTGAAAAAATCTTCATAAAATGACTATTATATATATTAGTGCCTGAAAGTGATCATTTTAAACACTCCATTTCTCTTTTTGTGGATAAATGAAATGCTTTTGTTATGAGGAATTGCAGAAATATATTATTGGCTAAAAAAGTGGTAATTCTATGTTTCGAGAAACATTTAGTCAATACAAATAGTTAAATATATTTATTTCACAAGAGAGATGTTTCATGTCAGTCAATGAACCCTGCAGTTTAATAGCAATTATAGTGGAAGACATTTGTGGAATGTATATTACATAATTTCACTCCTATTAATATTTATGCTTTTTGATTATAGCAGATAAAAACATTATCTGCTCAGCATGGAACCATGGAACAGGCATTAAATACATTAAATACATAATATCCTGCATAATATCCCAACACAGGTCCCTAGTGTTGGGAGAGTGGTCTGCCTCTATGCTTCCCAGGGCCTTAGGCCCAGAACATTCTCTGATAAGGAGGCTGGGAATTGAGTCACCTCCTTTCTTCCAGTTCCTTCTCCTTATCAGAGAAGTCTGCCCCCTGTTCTGGGCACAGAGTAACTTTCTCTATCTCTTGCACATGTGTGGGCACCATACAGCACCTGGCCAATGCCACTTGTATATCTGTTCCTGGTGGGGAGGGAATGGAGTCTCTCATACTACCGCACCAGAGAGAAAACATGCCAGATTGTAAGAGCCGGCCTTGGGGGGTGGACTGAAGGAGAAACAAGCTTTGTATGGCTTAACAAGAGTGTCCTCCTGCAGTCTTCCAATTCACTATAGTTTTTATTCTTACATAAGTCCCTGGCATGTGGCCACTATTGTCCACTGCCACTATAAAACCTCTGCCCTGTCACTGTGGGGCACAGAGATCTGCTTTAGTCCTGTGACTTCCAGGGACCTCCTCATACGAAAGTTGCCCTAATAAAACTCCTTCACTGCCACACTGGAGTTGCCCAGCTCTTTCTTCAATTTCACAGCACTCTCCAATTTCAGAGGCAAATTTCAAGTTACTAGTTCATGCCTTGACACCTGGGTGGTACAAGTGATTTGTGCTCTAATACTAACCTATAGGTTGGTGGTTCAAATCCATGCAGTGGTACCTTGGAAGAAAGGCCTAGTGATCTGCTTCTGTGAAATTATAGCTACGAAAATCCTGTGGAGCAGTTCTAGTCTGTAACACATGGGGCTGCCATGAGTCAGAATTGACTTGATGGTAGTGGGAATCCTGCATATGATAATTTAGTTATAATAAAGAGTTTTGGACCTATGTGTATGTTGAAAAGATTGAATAGATACCAAATAAGTGATAGCTTTATTTTTATTTTGAAAGCAAAGGAGTTTAAAGTAATGCTATAAGCCTGTTAATTTTTCTTTTATGGGGTCTGGTTGAAAAATCTCATGCAATAAAAAAGAGAAAAAAATTGAACTAGAAAGGAACTGACTGTACCTACAATGCTGGACATTTTTATGTTGGAATAAAATTTTCTTTGCAATATTGTTAATGAATCTGTTTCATATCCAACTCTATTCAGTTGAGTAATAAACACTTACTGATCTCTATATTAGTGATCACTAGCTGTAACACTAGAAGTTTATTTCTTGCTCATGTAAAGCCTAAAGTGTGGTCAGGGTGGGGGCTGTGGGTGGGTCAGCAGAGATATTGGAGGAATGTGCAGAAGGTTTTCATAGGCAAGGCCTGGAAGTGGCAAAAATGACACCTGCCCAGTTCCCGCTGGCCGTAAATCAGTCACATGTCCCTGAATAGCTGCAAGAGAGTCTGGGAAATGTAGTCTAGATGTAGTCATCTCTGTCACAATGGCATATTATTTGAAAGTACCACTCTAGGTGCTGTAGGAGATCTTTTATAAGTCAAAATTACAGCTCCTGTTCTCTAGAAGCTTAGCAACTTCTTAGGAAGTAAGTATGTACATTCTCTAGATATCTAATTATACAAGGTTGTGAAATGCTAAGTGAGAAAGGACCTAGAGCTCCAGAGGCTTGAAGAAGAGAGAGTTCACTCTTGTTGAGTGGGTTCTTGTTGAGATGGAATTTGTATTGGTCTTCAAGGTGAGTGGAATTTGAAGAGGTGGCGTATACTGGCTTGAGCAGGGCTCAGAGTCAGAAAATAAGACACACAAAGAAAGCAGTGATTAAATAAGTTTCGATAGAACAAAAGATTTGTAGAGGTGAGGTAAGTATGGAAAAAAAAATACAGGCAGCCCCTGGATTATGAACAAGTTCCGTTCCTAAATCTGTCTTTAAGTTGAATTTGTACATAAGTTGGAACAGTTAGGTATGGTCCATATCTAACATCAGTTAGTCAAATGTTTGTTCTTAGAAGGTAGGATATAGTTTACATTTCTATTCATAAAAATCATTAAAGAAACACTTCCAGGTACACTAAAACATCCTTAACGTAATAATACTGTAATAATGTTTTGATGCACATCACAAAGTAGTGCCCATTTGTTATTATGAATCATTGTATGTAGTTTCTCCACAGTTGAAGAGATACCTACTGGGCAAATGTCACCCAAAATACTCAGAAGATTCTGTTCTGTAAAATCTTTGATACCAATTAGATACTTTATTTAGACTCAGAACTAAAAAATCTACATTGTACCACCAGCTCATTTCTGCTGGGTTCTGAACTCTCCTCAGCAGATTCAGGAAGGTCATGGATTGAATTGCGTCCTCCAAAAATATCTGTCAACTTAGCTAGGCCATGATTCCCAGTATTGTGTGATTGACCACCATTTTGTCATCTAATGTGATTTTCCTAAGTGTTGTAAATCCTATCTCTATGATATTAATGAGACAGGGTCAAAGGTAGTTATGTTAATGAGGCAGAACTCAATCTACAAGATTAGATTGTGTTTTAAATCAATCTCTTTTGAAATTTAAAAAAGAGAAGTGAGAAGAGAGACATGCAGACCTAATACCACCAAGAAAGCAGTGCCGGGAGCATAGCACATCCTTTGGGCTTGAGGTTCCTGCGTGGAGAAGCTCCTAGACCAAGGGAAGATTGATAAAGGAAACTTCCTCCAGAGAGAAAGCCTTCCCTTAGAGCTGGTGCTCTGAATTTGGACTTCTAGCCTCCCAGACTGAGAGAATGAAGTTCTCTTTGTTAAAGCCATCCACTTGTGGTATTTCTGTTCTCGCAGCACTAGATAACTAAGACAGGTAGGATGGTGCTGGGGCCAGAGGGATCATTCCTCCATCACCTCCTCACCAGACCTGTCAATCCCATGCACCAAGTATGAGGCCCTGCCTCGGGGTGCAAGGGAGACAGTGCTGCTCAGGATGTGCTAAGAGCTAGCCCAGGGCCCAAGGATTGGGCAGAGGATGCTTGGGGAAACCCAAATCCGAAGTTCTCCACGGACCCCCAGAAACCATGTGGACACACAGAGGTCAAGAACCTAAGACTGCCCGCCCCCACTTCCCAGCCACCAAAAGGCCAAGAGCTGCTGCAATAGTGAAATCCCACATGTGTAAGGTAAAGGAAACAGAAGCCCTGAGCGGTGCTGTGATGGCCCCGGGCTGCACAGCACGGAGGGTCTGCTGAGATAGAGTGGGGCAGACCTGGGTAAGGGAGCACTGCGGAGGCCAGCCGCTTGCCCAGCAAGGCACACTGACCGGTTGTACTCGAAGAACACGCAGAGAGTCGCGCCTGCATCCCGGCCTCCAGCCGCCACCACCAGCAGGCCCACTACGCAGGGTAGAGCGGCACTGTTTGGAGCGCACGGACAGTGGGGTTGGTCCTTTCTGAGCGCCAAGGGAGGCAGGTGCATGTGGACTCTCCGCTCCCTGATGCGGGCTGTGGCTTGGTGCCAAAGGACCCGCTGTGACTCCTGCGAACGCGGGAGATATGCAGCCTTCGTGGGAGCCTGGGGCCAAATACTGTGTCGGTTTTTTCCTGATAGGCTTTACAGAGGTTCGTAACTACTGTTGTAGGGGGTTGTCTGTAACTTGGATGCTCACAAGACAAGGAGTGTCTGTCTGGGCTTTTGAATACCAGAAAAATAATTCAGTTTTTACTCTGGAGTCGATGGTACGCTTGTTGAGTTTTTGAGCAGATAAGTAACATGATAAAGTAGTGTGACATTAAAATATTGGTTGTTTTAAAAAATTAGTGTGGCTACATGTTACTGGCCTGCAATCCCTGAGTTTCTGATTCATCAAAAATTTGCATTTCTAACAAGCTCCCAGGTGATGCTGATGCTGCTCGCCCAGGGTTCACACTTGGACTTCTACTGCTCAAAGGATTCAAGCAAGTCTTCCCAAGAGTGGTAGTAATAGTACAAGAAATAAGTAAAGAGGGATATTGAGAAAAGATATTTTTGTAGAAAGGATGAGATGTTTGACTGCAGTTGCGCAATTTGTATACCTGCCTTTAGAAAAATTAACTGCAGCAAGATTATTTATGGGCAATGGAGATTCAATTGAAAGCACTCAGCTTATTCTCACTTGTGGCCTAACCTATTTTATTCTTTTATTCTTAGTTCTGCTCCTCCTTCCCTCCATTCTTTCCTTCCTTGCTTACTTCCTTTCCTGCCTCGCTCAATCCCTCCCTGCTTTCCCCAGTCAGTCTGCAGTCTAAGATCACCAGAGACAAACCCGTAATCTAAAAAAGTCAGATTGCATTAAAAGAAACTGTACATCAGAGGAACTGTGGGATATCTCACCTAACAAAGGAAATCTTAGAGTATTATCAGATTTGGGGGATGGGTGGAGTTTAGGTGAAATTTAAAAGAAGCAGTGTTTTGATAGGCTCAAAGCAAAGCAGAGCTGTGTGTAAAAGAGTCAATATCAAGTCTGGGCTACAGACTAGACCCAGGGTTCTGTTTTCTTGGAAAATTGAAGCTGAGATAGATGCAGAATGTTGTGTGCAGAAACCTATTATCTGAAGCTCTGCACCTGGGCTGTAAATCAAGGTTGTATCTTCGGGTCAAAGTGACTGACAGCATCCAGGCAAGGGTGGGATGTTTAATTCTTACTAATATAATTTCAAACAGCAGAGCTTCTGATGGTCTGTTATTTTAGAGAACAAAGCTTCTCAGCGAGTAAGAAAGCAGTAGTCCTTTAGGCAAGGGTGTTGTTATGACACTTTATAGCTGCAGCATGGCCTTGGAGAACTTCTGTTTCATGTTAACTTTGTAGCTTGTTTTACCCGTGTTTGTTACGTGTGGCAAATAGTCAGGAAAATTTTTACAATCTGAATTCATTCTAATTTTTTTCCCCTCCCTTCCTTCTTTCTTTTTTTCTCTCCCTCTCTCTGTCCCTTCCTCCTTCTTTCCTTCTTCAACAAATTACCTTTAAAATGCAGCCTGCCGGGGAGACATCTGTAAACCCTGAGAGAACTGAATTTAAGGATCTCTGTATCTGTTGTCCTGAATTTTCATTTCCCTCTCCTTTCCTCACAGACCAGGCTATGCCCCATTCCTCCAACTTTCCCAAGGTTTTATAGTGCAATTTTCTAAGGAGTGTTCTCACTTTAGGAGTCCCTGGGTGGTACAAACAGTTAAGCACACGCTACTAACTGAAAGGTTGGAGGTTCAAACTCACGCAGAGGCAACTCGGAAGAGAGATCACAGCCATGAAAACCCTATGGGTTGCGGTTCTGCTCTGCAACACATTGGATTGCCATCAGCTGGAATTGACTCAATGGCAACTGTTATAATTTTTGTTTGATTCTTATTTTTCCTAATAGTTTGCAATTGCTTTGCATCTCTCCACTTCAACTTTTAACCAAATAGCCAATGCAATTGTGTGACATCTTTGTCCACTTGTAGCAAAAGTAGAAAAATACAGAGAGGCACTGAATTATTTGACTCCAGCAGCCACCATATTCTCTCTCCATGGGATATTCTTTATTGCAAAACTAAGTTTTCACTACGGTGAAAGAGTCTTAGCCAGTTCCTCATTTTCCCAAGCATTGCTGTGCTAGGGAATGTAAACCATCATTCAGATTTTGCTTTTAAATCTGTTCTTGAGTTCCCTCAGTTATTTTCTGTTTTCTTTACATGCCAAGTGGAATACATTAAGAACTACATCCCACCTCCAAATCCAAAAATTTGTAGTTTTGAGGTCCTAAGCTATCTTTAAAAAAAAAACCCAAACCCATGGCCGTTGAGTCAATTCCGACTCATAGAGACCCTATAGGTCAGAGTAGAATTGCCCCATGGAGTTTCCATAAAACTTTATGGAAGCAGACTGCCACATCTTCCTCCTGCTGAGTGGCTGGTAGGTTCCAACCACCAACCTTTCAGTTAGCAGCCAAGTGCTTAACATTGCACCACCTGGGCTCCAAGGTATCTTCAGCAACTTAAATTATTGGTGATTTAATAAACCAACTACAAGGTTTGGTGAAAGATTTTTCCTCCTAAAATTCTTAAGTAAGAACATAAAAGACAAGATTTTCTGATTATTTAAAATACATTCTTTGATGATTTATATAATTATCACTAGTTATCCTGTACAAAGAGCTGAAGGTATTTGGACTAGAAAGTAGATGTCTTGGGAAAAAAAATTCCTTATATGTATAGGAGAGGAAATAAATTTAATAACCTTAAATTACATAAGAAAATAAGCCATGTTAGTATAATTTTCTCCCCTCAGATATTTATCTCCCAACTACAAAAGTGGAGCTGCGAAGGGTGTATAAGGATAAATGAGATGTCTTGCTCTCATCGTATGAGGTGACTAAAGAATCATGAGATCAACAGGGAGAAACAACACCTGCTTAAGGAATGGAATGTCTGTTACCTGTGATAAGTAGCTGAATAATTTGTAGTAACTGACCCCTACCCTAAAATATTCAGTTTGTGGGGACATGGACACATGAAACAGCAAGACAAACGTGCCAGGCAATTTCTTATACCTGTTTCCAGAAGGTATATGTTTCCTACACCCTTTCTTAATCACTAAAGACAAATTACAGGAGAACCCAGTAATTAGATTCTGCCTACTTTGAGTTATTAAATGCATAAGGAAAAGATTAGTTATGTCCAAGTAACATGCAATAAAAATAGTTTTAAACCAACATGGTTAAGTGTTAAGATTTCTAGAATTCCAAGTATTTATTCACATCATTTTAAGTCGAGGACAAAAACTAATAAATCTTTTGTGGCTAATGATTTAAGTACAAGTGATGCTGGCTTTCACATTCATTCTGTTTCCTTTACTTCATTCAGAATAAAGGCAGATCAGTCATTCCTGAACAAGTCAATGCAGCTTTGCAAGAGGGAGAAATTGTTCCTGGCATGCTTTGTTTCCAGTTTAGACATTTCAATTAGATTCTTCCCAAATGCTGCCACTTGCTTCCATTTGAAATACCCTATATCATTTTTACAGAGCCAGTAAGGATCAGCTTTTGGGAACAGTGGGATTAGGGTACAGTTGTAATCTAGTTACTAAGGTAAATTGATAATAATTAGATATAATTTGCTGTTATTTGTAAATGCTAGTTTATAATGGAGGGATGATAGACACCAAGAAAGAATTCAAGAGATGAGTATTAAAATTAGAGGCTTTCAAAGTCCTGGAGACTCAGATTAAGTGGCAGTTGCCAAGAAGACCTTCAAAGGAGTCCCATCCTCACTAACTGGCAGCTGACAGGCTTTCATGAGTATGCGTATGCGATCCTAGTGTTTCTGTCAGAAGGGCCAGCTGAGTGTGTGCTGAACTCAAGGTCATTGCCACCCTCAAGGGGACAATTCCAGGTCTTGGTGAATGCCTTTCTTCATTCTATTGTCAAGATATGAAGAAAGTCCTAATAGAAGGGAGAAGTAACATAAAAGGAAACCAGGCAGCACTGGACTTCAATATATTTGAAAATATCAAATCCTATGACAACAGGATGGAGTAATAGTTAACATTTATCGAGTATTTAAGGAGCGCTGGTGGTGCAGTAGTTAAAGTGCTTGACTGCTAACCAAAAGGTTAGTGGTTCGAACACACTAGCTGCTCCACAGAAGAAAGATGTGGCAGTCTGCTTCCATAAAGATTTACAGCCTTGGAAACCCTATGGGGGCAGTTCTTCTCTGTCCTACAGGGTCGCTATGTTGGAATCAACTCGACTGCAGTGGGTTTGGTTTTGGGTTAGTTGCTTGGCTAAGCACTTAACATAATTATTTTACTTAACTGATTCACTTATTAGAACCATATAAAGTAAGTATTTTTATTTTACAGAGGAGAAAATGGAGGCTCCGAGAGTTTAAGTAATAGGCTAAAAGTCACTAGCTGCTAGGTGGCAGAACCTGGGTCTGAATACAATCTGACGCCAGAGCCTGTGCTCATACCACTGTCTGTGTAGCCGAGAAGGGGACTAAGTGTCTGACTGGAGCTGTGTCACTCCCCACCACCAACACCGCTGTCATCCCTGGTGCCTTGTTGCTGTTAGCTGCTATCAAGTTGACCCCCAACTCATGGCATCCCCTTGTATGTCCAAGTAGAACTACGCTCCATTGGGTTTTCAATGGCTGCTTTTTTGAAAGTCTATCACCAGGCCTTTTTTTCCAAGACACCTCTAGGTGGACTGGAACCTCCGACCTTTCAGTTAGCACATAGGACCCTCTATAAACCACACACTAATATGTGTTCTCTCTCCACTAATTCATTCTCAGAGCTACATAGTAAGAGAAGATAGATGACTAGCCAGGGTCCTGAGCTTGCAGGTGGCAGAGGGCTTATAATCAGGTCGTTGGATTTCAGAGTCCACACTCTTATCCATGATGCGGTACTATTTTCTAATTTCTAATGCAGAAACATTATTCAAAGTACTTGTGTAAGCATTGCGTCTGTGAATAAATGACAGAATGTTTTGATGACCTGCACGGGATCTCTGCTTCACTAAGCGGAAGGCGTGCTCCTTTTACATTCAACAGCTTACTCCCCCCTTCCCTTGAATATAATATTTTTAAAAACTGATTGATTTGTTATGTGCTTACAGTCCTTTTCAGATTATCTCTTACTGTGAAAGAACTGTTGAGCTCTCGGTTACATTTTGCCTAGTGCTGTGATATGCTTAAAACTGTTCTTTAAGACACTTTTCTGAGAATCAGCACTCATTATATATTCAAAGAAAAAGTTTCTGTGAGAGCCTCAGCGGAATGAAATGATTTCATTGGAACTTGGCCTTGTATTATGTTGGGTTAGCTGTGTTGCTTTCATGTTTCAAGTACATGACCTTCTGCATTCATGTTGAGGCAGAAGTCAGTGGACGGGGTGGGGAGAGTGCTGCCAGGCCCAAGGTGGCACTTGATGGCAGCTCCTGTCTTACACGGATGTGCATCCCATCCTGGTTTCTATTCCTTGGCTTCTAATGATGAGTAGTCTGGTCATGGGTAGTGGCTGAGGACACCATAATAAGCATCCTCTTGATCAAATACTCTGGGGCTAGGATCCACCAGTTTATTTTCACCAACTGCATTATAATAATCAAAGCACACCCTGGTTTTTTAACTTTATGAGTCAGCTTTGTAGGAATCGACTGATCCTATGTTTCTACTTTATTTTTTTAAGACACAGTTGAATTTATTTTCCCTTATATCACCCCCACCCACTTCACATGTACTTTTTTTAAGAGGTGATGGTAGCAGACACCACTTATCCCTAAGTCATTGGTGCAGGGACGGGGTGGTGGAGAATGCTGATTTGGAAGGGAAGGCAGGCAGGCCTGGGATGGAGCTGCGGAGGGTGTCCATTCTGCCGGGATGCTCAGAGGCTGGGCTGTGGAAGGTAAAGCCCAGGCCAGAGGTTTCCAGACTATGTTCCTTTTTGAACACAGGGAGAGAGAATATGGCAATAAGATTGCTCACCCAAGCACAGTGTTCCCCCTTAATCTTCTTGGCTTGCAGTGACCTCTGTGGGGCATAAATTGGTGGATGGACTAGGTGGCTGCAGTCTGTGTCTGACCTTTTTATATCAAGTACATTCCAAAGTCAGATGGAGTTTCCAACTTTTACCATGACTCCATGAGGTCTACCCTGCTCTCCCTATATTAAAAAACATCCTAAATTAAAAAAAACAACACTTCTGATCCTCCCATACCATGCTCTATTCCTTCTTTTTCCATATATTTTATCACCTTATAACCCACAGCTGTTGAATAGATTCTGGATTCATAGCAACCTTGTGGTGTAATCCATACTGAAGGATGTGGCCTGACCCAAGCCATGGTATTTTCAGTCACCTCATATGCTTGCAAAAACTGGGCAATGAATCAGGAAGACCGAAGAAGAATTGATGCCTTTGAATTGTGGTGTTGGTGAAGAATATTGAATTTATCATGGACTGCCAAAAGAACGAACAAATCTGTCTTGGAAGAAGTACAACCAGAATGCTCCTTAGAAGCAAGGATTGTGAAACAATGTCTCGTATACTTTGGACAAGTTATCAGGAGAGATCAGTCCCTGGAGAAGGACATCATGCTTGGTAAACAGCAGGGTCGGTGAAAAAGAGGAAGAGCCTCAATGAGATGGATTGACACAGTGGTTGCAACAATGGACTCAAGCATAACAATGATTGTGAGGATGGTGCAGGACCGGGCAGTGTTTTGTTCTGTTGTACATAGGGTTGCTATGAGTCAGAACTGACTCTAGGGCGCCTAACAACAACAACAGCAACCCTATAGGCCAAAGTAGAACTGCTCCATAGAGTTTCCAAGGCTGTAAATCTTTATGGAAGCAGACTGCCACATCTTTCTTCCAAGGAGCCCGTGATGGGGTCGAACCATTGACCTTTTGATTAGGAGCTGAGTGCTTTATCCACTGTGCCACCAGGGCCCCTTTATCACCTTAGACTATCATATCATTTACTTATTTATTATATTTATTGTTTATTGTCTGCCCTGCCACCCTCTCCCCCCAGCTAAAATGTAAACTCACAAGTACAGTTCACTGTTCTTTATTTTGTTCATTGAAGCATCCCAAACACCTAATATAGCACCTAACATGTAGTAAGTGATCCATAAACAACGAACGAATGAACACGTCTGATTAAAAGCAAATTTTGATAGTGTCAGGTTAGAGAGCAATACAGATAGCTGACTTCTGGAACTAGAAGTACACTCTTTAAAAGCTTTGTCCTTTCTCAAATATTTGAAACATGTAGATACAGTACAAAAACTGTCCATGCCTTACCTTGAAAGCCATTTTTAAAATCAGCTCCATATGGTAAGAGATCTGGGATGTATTCACTGTAGCCACCTACATAAAATAGACTGATGATGTTGAGACCAAACAATCTTCCTGGGGAGATGACAGATTTATTTTTATGATCATCTACCTTCAAAAGGAAAAAAAAAAATCAAAACTTATTAAATAAGAGAATTAATTCCCCACAGTGAACTGTTAAGATATTCTTTTGTTATTTCACATTAACTTGGCATGAAAAATTTACAATGACCTGAATTTTGAAGGACCAAAAAAAAAAAAAAAAAACCATGCCACTCAATTCTCTGCTTCTCTGCTGGTGTTTGTTACCATGGATGTATTATTAGAGCAGTCGTGGTTTTGCATTTTAATCAAAATCTCAATTCTTCAAAGATTAGGAGTTGGCATCATGCTGGTTCCCAGGCTCCATCTAGCCTTGCCCCCACACCCATCCATTCTTAATACAACCACAAGAGTCATTTATTAAAAAATGGGACTCTGACCATGGTACCCTACCCCGTTCTTAAACTTCTCAGTAGTTTTAAATTTAAACTTCTTAGCATGAAATTTAAGCCGTTTGATGATGTGGATTCTGTCTACCTGTAACTACATCTTTTGCTCCCCTTCACTTAAAAGCCACACTGTACTAATTGCCTTCCTTAAGCCCACACTGTGGCCACTATTCTTTTTCCAAATTCTTATTTATTTAAGGAGTACCTCGGTGGTGCAATCGGTTAACATGCTTGGCCGCTAACCTTAAGGTTGGAAGTTCGATTCCACCCAAAGGTGCCTTGGGAGAGAAGCCTGGAGATCTACTTCTGAAAAATCAGCCACTGAAAACCCTGTGGGGCACAGGTCTACTCTGACACACATGGGATTGGCATGAGTCAGAATTTACTTGATAGCAACTAGTAACATATTCAAAGCTATGCTTAAATGTCATCTTTTCCAGAAGGTATTTCCTGAACGCTTCACTCCCACTCTTATCTGTATTAGGCGCTGCTGCTATTTATTCCCACACCACTGAATTCCAATTATCCTTCTATTTCTCTATTTTGTGCACTAGTCTGGGAGCTTCATACGGTAGGCAGCATGGCCTATTTGCCTCTGTACCTTAGCGCAGATCCTACAATATAGTAGTCTCTCAATAAGTTTGTGATGACCCTTTACCTTCAGCCAGCCCATCTGGAAGAACCTCCCCAGATGGACTGTGTGTATTCCAAGGCTCAGATCAAGGGGCTTGCTCCTGATACTTGCTATGCCAGATCCCAGGTTATAGCTGTAAACCACACTGCCGTTCTGCAGACCCACTGCCAGGAAGTCATCGCCATCCAGTCCTGGATTAAGAAGACACATGGAATATGAGGTGAGCTGGCTGGCATAGCCCTATTCCTTTCCTTATTGCTTGTGATTACAGCATAGGGGAAAAGATGCTTGAAGCACCCGTCAGCCATCTTGTGACCATAATGCAATAAGAATGAGGATGAAAAGTCAATGTGCTGAGGAAGGTGAAAGTTTACAGCTCAAGTTAATTTCTCATTCAAAAATTTATACACATTTTGAGAAGCACCACACCATCCCTCCACAGCAAAGATCTGAAAAACTAAGCCAAA
>NW_004444019.1:1642731-1643976 GCF_000243295.1 Trichechus manatus latirostris
AAATAAATTCACAACTAGAAATTATACAAAAACAACAATTAGAAATCCAAAAGATGAACAACAAGATTTCAGAAATGGACGGTGTCATAGAAGGGCTGAGGAGCAGATTTGAAACAGTGGAAGACAGGATCAGTGGAATTGAAGATAAACACTTGGATACAACTCGGGTTGAGGAAAAATCAGAAAAAAGAACAAAGAAAAATGAAGAGACCCTGAGAATTACGTGGGATACAATCAAAAGCAAAAATCTGTGACTGATCAAAGTTCCAGAACAGAGTGAGAAAACAGAAGACACAGAGAGGATCATTGAAGACTTGCTGACAGAAAACTTCCCCAATATCATGAAAGATGACAAGCTGACTACCCAAGAAGCTCAACGAACCCGATATAGGATAGACCCCAAAAGAAAATCACCAAGGCATATCATAATCACACTCGCTAAAACCATAGACAAACAAAGAATCCTGAGAGCAGCTCAAGAAAAACAAAAAGTCACGTACAGAGGAGAAACAATAAGACTAAGCTCAGATTATTCAGCAGAAACCATGCAGGCAAGAAGGCAATGGGATGAGATATATAAAACCTTGAAAGAAAAAATTGTCAGCCAAAAATAATATATCCTGAAAAACTCTCATTCAAATATGATAGCAAAATTAGGTCATTTCCAGATAAACAGAAATTAAGGGACTATGTAAAAACCAGACCACACTTCCGAGACTTATTAAAGGAAGTCCTTTGATCTGAGAACAAACAATATCAGACCACAGGCTGAATATAGGATGCAGGATTGTGCTAGCCAGATACCAACCTAGGAAATGAACTCTTAAAGACTATGCAAAACCAAAAGAATTACAAAAGGAAACCAGAGAGGTAAATCTGTAAATGACAACAGCGTCAGAACAATAAAAGAGGGAATAAACAGTGTAGATATAGAACCTTCTAATGGGAAGGAGGTCAAGCGTACCAAATAATAATAGACTGGTTCAAATCTAGGAAGATAAGGGTAAATTTCATGGTAACCACAAAGAAAGTTAGCAAACCTACTCTTCAGAATAAAGAAGAAAAACATAAAGTCTCAGTAAAAACAAAACCTACGAAAACAAAAGTAATGAAAAAAAATCCACAAACAAAATGAACTCAACACAGGAGAGAAAGAGAAATAAAACTGGAGGACATTATGCTGACTGAAATAAGTCAATCACAAAAGGACAAATATTGTATGAGACCTCTACTGTATAACTCATG
>NW_004444019.1:1644076-1645402 GCF_000243295.1 Trichechus manatus latirostris
CCACCCTTCTTCACCCCCACTCGGCCTCCTCTGCATCCCGTGGCTACAGTCTTCTGGCCGGGAAGCACCGGCTGCTTGGATTCCACACACCCGCACTGGCCAACTCCCTGAGTGTCATTTGTTGGCTGCTGGTGTTGCTTTTTTCCACTTCTTTTGATTTCTTCCTTACCTCTCACCACCTCCCCCTCCTTTTGCTCAAATACTTGGCTCCATGCGCCATCTTTGCTTCCTTGTGAGGGGCTGTGGAACTTTGTTCGAGTTTCGAACTGCTTCTCCGTCCATGCTGCCACGCTGGTAGGATCCCAGAGCTTTTTTTCATTTGTTTGTTTTCAATTGTTTGTTTGTTTTCTTTTTCTTTTCTCGAGTTGGGAGCCCATTCTGGCCGGGTGGTGCTGTGCGGCTTGAGACTTACCCCCTCAGTTTGCACAGACACACAGAGGGATCCCTGAGTGCAATTCCTTTCTTCGTGGTTTTTTTTTTTCCTGTTTTTTTGGGGGGGTTTCTTGTTCTTTTTTCCTTTTGAAATTTGTTTTGTTTTCTTTTCCCTCTTTTCCCCTTTTTGTCTTTCTTCATTACTCAGTTTCTTGTCTCTCTATACCTTCATTCTCTTCTTGTCCCCTGGATACCTGGTGCTGAATACCTCTACGCCTCCTAGCCAGGCTGTACTTCAACACCTGGGAACAACTTCCTCAGACCTCATAGCCACAACGGTGGGATCCCTGGGAGCTTTGCTATTTTTTATTTATTCATTCTTTTCTTTTTTTTCTTCTTCTTCCCCTTTTTGTTTTTCTCCATTTCATAGTCTCTCATCTCTCCACTCCAACAGCAAGCTCCCCTAGCACTCTTTTTTGTTTGTATGTTTTTGGTTCCTGTTCCCCTCTCCTCTCTCCCATACGCATCTTAGCTCCACACATTACAATCTACCCCCTCCATCCTGCCTACCTGCACCATGCACTTAAAATCATACCACCAAGCAGCACAGGCATGGCCTACCGGAACATACCCTGCAGTGATCACTGACCCACCCTAGTGGCAGTAGTAGGTGCCACAAACAACCCATCCCAGCAACTCCTCTTCAGCTAGACCTGCCCTGCTGTATCATATCTGAGCGACTGACCTTGCCAGTTGGAGAAGGAGGCAAAAAGTATTGTGCCCACAGATAAGCAAACAACAAAGAACACACAGCCAGCCTGCTCAGACATAGCCAAATTAAAAAAAAAAAACAACAAAACAAGACCAAACAAACAAATCTACAATCAACAAACAAGAAAAATAACTACTAAATGCCCCAAAGACAGCTGACAATATCAAAACTTTTACAAAAAC
>NW_004444019.1:1645502-1692014 GCF_000243295.1 Trichechus manatus latirostris
AATGAGGCACAGCAGTCCAGGGACAAGGACTAGAAGGCAGGAGGGGACAGGAAAGCTGGTGATAGGGAGCCCAAGGGTGAGAAGGGACAGTGTTGACATGTCATGGGATTGTTAACCATTGTCATAGGGCAATATGTGTACTAACTGTTTAATGAGAAACTATTTGTTCTGCAAACCTTCATCTAAGGTACAAAAAAATAAAAGAATTATCTATGTGAGATCAAATTGACAACAGCAACTCAAAAGGTTTGATGGGAAGCCTAAGGGACAGTGAGTTGAAGATAATGGCGATGGAATAATTTGGAAAAGGATAGTGAGAATAGCAGCACGACTGGAAGAATGTAATCCATGTCACTGAATTGTACATGCAGAAACTTTCAAAATGGTGTAACTTTGACTATGTATATTTTCACCAAAAAAAAGTTCCTCAAGTTGAGAAGGAAGAGGGTTGACACATCGTGGGATTGTTAACCAATGTCATAAAACAATATGTGTACTGTTTAATGAAAAACTATTTGTTCTGTAAACCTTCATCTAAAGTACAATAAAAAAATTAAAAAAAAAAAAAAAAAGAAGACATATGGGACCACACGCTGAGGGAATCTAGGAGTCTAGCCAGCTTCTTTTTACTGTCTGATTCTGAGTTTTACACCAGTATGGGTAAATAATAAAGACGTTCAGCCTCTTGACGGCATTCAGGTATGTGTGGGACTGGGTACTATTATTCATACCTCAGAAACTGGCTGAGCATGAAGAATTTATTTCTTTGAAACCAAGAGGGTTCTCGTCAACCCAGGAGAATGTTTAATACCTACAAACTCTGAATGAGATTAAAATGTCATTTCTTGTCCGAATGAAGTTCAGTATCACTTTACAATAAGTAGAACTTCATAATGGAGTAAAACTGCTCTGGTAGTTAACGAGATTCAAAAGACAGTCTAGTATCGGCTTTGAAGTTCTCTCTATGACTGAGGAGAATACAAAGGATGATTAATTCCGTGACTGCTCGGGGTATGTTATCATTGTTCTATTGCAAAAGCTCTTGACTATGTACCCCATAACTAGTCAAAGGTAGACCGTGTCTGTGTTCCCTGTTCTCACCATTCTCTCCATATTCTCTCTCTCCCTCCATTAGAGAACAACCATCCATGCAGTTCAGTGAGTTGGGGGACCAGGAGCACTTGGGATACAGCCCATTTGGCCCATGGGAGAAGGGCTGGTAGTTGGGAAAAGACCCAGCATCAGCTACCAGGGAAAGATCCTGGCAGTGGGTTAAATGGCATTAGGAACGTTTGGGGTGATCAACAGGAGTAGGTCCTGACAAGTCAGCAGAACACAGATAAGGCAGAGATTCTAGACCCTGGAGGAGGTGAATGGTCTGTTCACAGGGAGCAGGGACACAGATACATTGTTCAGTTTATGAAAGGTACGTTTGTGGGTGGGGTAAAAGAAGACCTCAATACCGAGGCTTGCAGACTGGGAGCTGAGACGAGAAGTTCTGCTTGGAGGAGTAATATAGGGACCCCATAGAAGTAGGAGGTTTAATCACGGGAGAAAAAGCAGACATGAGTCTTTGAACATGAACAAAATTTTTTATGAGCATGCACAGTTTCTGCCCTCCTCTGCTTCTAAGGGTGATGCCTTGTCTGCTCCCTTGGCTTTTATTGTTAGGCTGATCAGGGTAAAGAAGAGATGAGAAAGAATGACAGGAATGGGGGTTTCCAGATAGTGTAGGGAGATGGACACTGGAAAAACCAAAGAGAGAATTATTATTTAGAAATACTTGAACTCTGCCTCTGCTTTTCTAATGGGTCTGCCATGGGGCCTGAGCTGGATTATTTTAGGATGCTCACTAGTTGAGTCTAATATGCAGCCAGGATTGAAAGCCACTGTGTTAAGTGCCTCACCAATGAACAAGTCTGTTGGGAACTGTCTTAGGCTGGGTTCTCTAGAGAAGCAAAACCAGTAAAGTGTGTAAATATATCTAGAGAAAGAGATTTATATCAAGGAAATGGCTCATGCAGTTGTGGAAGCTGGAATGTCCCAAGTCTGTAGGTCGGGATAGAGGCTTCTCCTGATTCACGTAGCCGCAGGGGCTGGTGAACTCAAGATCGGCTGGAGAGCAGGGCTATTGCTCACAGGCTGTGAAGATCGACGAATCCCAAGATTGGCAGGCAAGACCACAGGTAAGCTGCTAGCTCAAGTCCCAAGAACTGAAAGTCAGATGAACAGGACCCAGTTGCAGGATCCAGAACAAGTAAAAGCCCCGAAGCCCTGCCTGAACATCTGCTCACACTCGATGCAGGCCACACATCCAAGGACCCTTCAACTGATTGGCTACTCACAACAGATCCCATCATGTGGGTGATCATGCATCAAACCTCAAAAGGGAAGTGATCACAACATTATATGACTACCAAAATCTGAGAATCATGGCCCAGCTAAGTTGACACACAATTTTAACCATCACAGGAAATTATAGCAGGCCTCTTCTTCTCCCCTTTCTCTTCTCTCTGGTTTCTTCCCACTTGCAATGCTGCAGCAGGTTAGCAGGACTGTGTATTTAAAATGGAAAGATCAGGAGAAAACATAGCTCCAAGATGGCAATTAGAAAGGCAGAGGGGCAAAAACTATCAGTAGAGATGTCCAGGCAGCTGTTGGGGTATAAGGAGAGAGGGCTGGGCAATGACAATTGTAAGAGATTTTTCTGCAGATTGTGAATGGGGATCTTTTTGAAAAATTTTTTTGGGGATCTGAATTGTCTTTTAACTTGTCTAGGGTGTTGGAATGGAGACAGTGTGCTGCCAGCTGAACTGGAAGGAAGCTGGAGGGCAGATTTATTTGGGCCATCCTCTCCTTTCTCTCTTGTTGCTTTTCCTCTTTCTTCCTCCACTTATTGAAAGCCTATTTCATGCCAGGTGAAACATTATCTGCAAGGCTCCCACAGCCTGGAGGCTTGTCTAGGGTGTGATGGGGAGAAGAGATAGGGAGAAGGGTTAGGAAGTTCAAAAGGAAGTGACTTTCGAGTTGAATTCTGAGCTAACCCATGGAATGACAAGCAGGAGTTACAAGGTAGATGATAAAAGGACAGGTGAACTAGAGGGGTGTTCAAAGCAGAGGGAATAACATTGCAGGAATCCAGAGGGGACAGAGAATATTGTATTTTAAGGAACTGCTGAGCGCTGGACCTGGCTATCAGTGAATGTCTGTGGCAGGAAAGGAAACTGAAAAGGCAGCAAGGGCCATATCTTGAAGGGCCTAATAAACAACGATGAGTAATTTGAGTATTTCACCGAAAACTCTCAGGAGCCAAGCAAGGATTTTGAATGAGAGAATTATATTAGATGTGGATTTTAGAAGAATCTTTTTCATAGTAACATTGAAGATAGAACACAGAGGGAGGTAAAAATTCTCATTGGAAGGTCAGTCAAGTACCTCAGAAGACAAAAGATGAGGGTCTAAATAAATGAAGGCAGTGACAGAGGGGACAAAGAGGAGAAATTTGAGTGTGATTTGGAAGGAAGATGTGAAAGGACGGATCAATTTAGAGTGAGGAGTTGAAGAAGAGGGAGGAGTTGAAGGTTTGGAGGAATCGGGAGCCAGTTAGAATAGCAGGTCATTTGTGGAGATAGGAGTCTAGAAAGGGAGTACACAAAGGAAAGAGGCTCACTTCACTCTATAGGTGCCTCTGCAGATACATCCCAGAGCATGGGAGTGGGGATGCACCAAAAGCTGAAGATCAGGAGGGACAGGGAGCCAAGCAGACCATCAAGCAGATAATAACATCCTGTTTCCACCCTATGAATCTGTTTTAGTTATCTAGTGCTCCTGTAACAGAAATACCACAAGTGGAGGGCTTTAACAAAGAGAAATTTATTCTCTCACAGTCTAGTAGGCTAGAAGTCTAAATTCAGGGCACCAGTTCCAGGGGAAGGCTTTCTCTCTATCAGCTCTGGGGGAAGGTCCTGGTCATCAATCTTCCCCTGATCTAGGAGCTTCTTAGCATAGGAACCCTGGGTCCAAAAGACACGCTCTGCTCCCCGCACTGCTTTCTTGGTGGTATGAGTTCCCCCTGTCTCTCTGCTCACTTCTCTCTTTTATATCTCAAAAGAGATTGGCTTAAGACACGACCTAATCTTATAGATTGAGTCCTGCCTCATTAACATAACTGCTTCTAATCCTGCCTCATTAACATCATAGAGGTAGGATCAACACATAGGAAAATCACATCAGATGACAAAATGGTGGACAATCACACAATACTGGGAATCACGGCCTAGTCAAGTTGACACATGTTTTTTGGGGACACAATTCAATCCATGACAGGATCCATGAGGGTTGCTTTTCTTCCTTCTGCTATCCTGTCCACACTGGCCCTTCCCTCAGCATCAACCCTGATGCTGGGTAATGGAGTAGATAAGAGAGAAAAGCAGCTGACTACCAGGGCTGGTTCCTGGAAGATGAGCAGTAATTTAAGGACCTGGGGTATACTCTGAGGGGGGAGGGCGTTTCCAAACCTCGCAGTTGAACACAATCTCTCAAAGAGCTTATGAAAAACACAGATTCTAGAACCTACCTTCTTCCTGAATAAAAATCTTCTCAGCTAAATTCTGGAAATTTTTTTTTTTTTTTAAAGTCTTCATAGATGTCTCTATGAAGGCTGGCTGATAATAGTAAACCCCTTACTGTAGCAGGGCTAAGGCATGCAACCTGTGCAGTCACACCGGGCTTTATGTTCAGAAAACTCCATGCTTGGTTTAATGCTTTGCTGTTGCTCTCTTGAAATTCTTAATACTTTTATCGTTGAACTTGCATTTTGAAAGTGAAGTTTATGAGACAACGAAGCATAAGCATGAGCAGAGGAGAGACACACACAATACGCATGTTCACCGTTTCTTGCTGCCCCATTCGTGTGTAGTGTTAGTGATGTCCCATGAGAACAGAATTCTTGTAGACCCACAACGCTGGGAGTTCAGTGAGATTCAAAGCGAGCACCAGCATATTATGTCTACCAACTGAGTCAGTAGGGACACTGACATCCCGAGAGCCATGCTTTTCATATGAACCAGAACTTGCTTCAAAGGCAAAAAGAATGCAGCGGCGTTCTAAGAAACATGAACGACCGAGGAACTCTATGATATCCTTTCTTAATCCTGCTACTTCCCTGTATTATTCAGCTCCTTACACTGAAAACGATGACATAGGAGGAAGGGGAAAGATAGTTTCTTTTTCTTTCAATCCACCCTTACCCATCAGTATGGACGAAGGTAGAGAGTGTTGATGGAATATGAGTTAGTTTTGAGCAAAGTTTCCACTATTCTGGTAAGAATGAAATACAAATTCATGTACAAATTATGAAATATGAACTCTTTAATTTTGGTGATTCTGCATGAGTTAAATGCTCTTATATTTAGATTTTAAAGTGGCAATACACAATATAAAAGTAAATGCTAATATTACTGATAATAATTTAATATTTTAATTTTTCTTTGCTTAAAACAATGTACATAACAAATAAACATCATGAAAAGTTGAAAGAGAAACCACTGAAGATAAGAAAGTGCTTTATATTTTAGTTACAATTAATGGCACTTTTTTCTGGCTTTTTGAACAGGGACTCCACATTTTCGATTTGTACAGGACCCCACAATTTATGTAGCTGGCCGTGAGTGGGAGCCTTTGGTGCCCTCATAAAGAAAATTGGGAAAGAAGAGCAAAATAAAAACAAGACTAACCTAAGTATCTGAGGCTGCTGGGAGCCTTTGGATGACCCCGTGAAAACTGTTGAGTCAGGAGATCTGCCTCAGGGTTTGTGGGGTGAGCTGATGCACACATGGACCTCAAACCACTTATTCCTCAGATAGTAGCATTCAGTAGGGAGATTGGGTTATAAAGACAGCCTGGTGAAGCACAAGGAAATGGGCTTTAAGATTTGGCGCTGCTCTGCCATTTATTAAGCTGTGTGACCTTGGGCAAATTACTTGATATTGCTGTGCCTCTGTTGACTCATCTGTAAATAGAGAGTAATAATATCTCTTAAGATTTTTCTTAGGATTAAGTGAAATGTGGAGTAGAACTGTGCTCCACAGGGTCTTCAATGGCTGACTTTTGCAAAGTAGATTGCCAGGCCCTTCTTCTGAGGCACTTGTGGGTAGAATCGAACCTCCAACCTTTTGGTTAGCAGCCCAGCACTTCAACCGTTTGCATCACTCAGGGACTGGTCTAGCACATTCCAACCAAAACTCATTGCCATTGAGTTGACTTTGACTCATAGTGACCCTATAGGACAGAGTAGAACTGCCCCACAGGGTTTCCAAGGAGCAGCTGGTGGATTCGAACTGCTGACTTCTTGGTTAGCAGTCATAGCTTGCCATAGTTCTTAACCACTGTGCCACCGGGTCCCTTCTACAATAAAACCCAAACCAAACCCGTTGTCACAGAGTAGATTCTGACTCATAGCGACCCTATGTAGTAGGTACTAAATAAATAAATGCATGTTTCATTCTTTTTCTCCTTGACTATGGCCTAACTTTAACTTGTATATCCCATTTTCTTCCACTGCTTCATTAACTTGAAGCCTGGAAAGCAGGTATTCCTGTCCCTATGCTGGAGCACACATCTTCTCCCCATTTAATTTTTGGGGTCAGGGACAGAAGCAGGGATTTTGTTTTTTCTTAAAGCTATAGCACTGATTGCTTCAGTGCATAACACTGATTCGACTAAAAAAATTCACAGGAACTGCCAGGGAGGTAAAATGAAGTGACTAGAAGGCATAGTTTGTCAGCATCCATTTATATGTCTTGTGTCACTTTTCTATTATTTCTTGTATTGGGAATTTCTTGGCTTAACAAGACATATTAATGTAAGCAATGGCATATTTTAAACAATTTCCAATGCTATAGAATGATTTCACTCTCAAATAAAGTCTATAAGAAAATTATTTCATGAGTAGCTTTGGGAAATACACAGACAATTTGTATTTTTACATTTTTTTCAGCTCACAAAGCAATAGGTGGTATTTGGCATTAATACTGATACATAGAATCGTGTAGTAGTTGACACAGTGAGCGTTTTTTTTTTTTTTTTTTATGAAAAGAATTGGACCTAAGTGCATTTGGCATAAGCATACAAAGCCACAGAGAATCTTAATGAAATCAGACTTAGGAAGGAGATTTACAGACAAGGCAAGGGATACTTGTTGGATATCACTCAGGAGCTGGTGCTAAGAAGGAAGGATTTAGAGAGATTATGTTGTGCAAGTGGTAAAAGGGAGAGGAAGGAAACAATAGGAGATGACTTTAGGTGAACAGGAGTGAAGAAAGACAAGATGCAGGAAGTCAATAAAACTCCTCTTAGAACATAAAGAGGAAGACCCCAAAACTTGGTCTCTCTTTGGTTAGGAGGAAAACGCATAAACTCAATTCAACGAATATTGCTAAGCAAAAAGCTTTGAAGTGGGCATGTTGTGTGGGTCCATGGTTCATATGGCGACAATAACTTTTAATATTGGTTAGCAGAAGTGTCGTGGGGGAAGAAAACGAGATGCTGGGGTCAGAACAGCATCTGGTCTCCTAATGGACAGAGAACAATGACTCAACAATGAAAGCAAGGACTTCGTCTCTGTGAAGTAACGGATGGTAACAATGATAAAAAAAACCAAAACAAGTTGAAGGAGCCTGCCATGTGTATTTTGGAAGAAAAGAATAAAGGAAGTTGAGACAAACAGTTGACCCGGATGGTTCTTAGCAGTGTTTGATACAGTGGTAATGGTAATATATTCTAAATATATAAAATCTTGGGAGGAAAACAAAATAAAATGTTTGTGTCACAAGCACATGATTATAGTAAAGTTTATGGTATTTTGTTCCTTAGATTAGAAGTATTTACAGTTTTTTTTTTTAAATTGTTATTGCTGTTTGCTTGTGGTTTGTTTTACTATTTATATCATCAGTTGTTCTCCAACCTGGCTGGATCTTGTTGGCATAACCTCTGATTTAATTGGCAAGTGTGAACAAGAAGGGAAAATCTATTATATACGAGGGAGAAAAAGTATCAAAGTGTTCAGATACTAAGCCCAGGGGAAACTGTGCAGGTCAGCTTGACCTGAGGAAAAAGAGAGAGGACAAAATAAGGGGAGGAAATAGGCAGAAGTGTACAGCAAAAGTGACCCCTGTTATGGTAGTCATAATGGAATTGTTATGAGAAAAAGAAAAAGCGCATGAAGTAACAGTAATTCAAGATGATCTAATTAGCTCCACTTTGAAGGGAGACCTGGGCAGGAGTAGCTAATGGTTTGAGCCATGGGTTCATTAATGAAGTCCTCATGAGGAAGAATAAAACTCATGTATAAAAGAGCTAACTCAAGCCTGCACATATGAGAGAATTTCAGGCATTCCTGTCCTGTTCTTTCTGATTCCGGACAATCATTGTACATTGTATGTGTGATGTAAACCACAAAACTGCATATGCATGTGGTTTCACTTGGTCTGCTTGGAAGGATACTCCAGAAATCAGAACCACTGGCCTGGGGAGAGGCAGATGGTCACTCTTGAATGTCCTGTGGGAGGGTTTATAATGGTTTGGAAGGCTGTTCCTTAGATTGTTTTGTCGGGGAACATGGGGAATATAAAGCATTTATATGGACAGTGCTGTGAAATGCATGTATATTTCAGCATCCTGCAGTTAATCCTGAGGTTGATACTGTGACTTTTAATATCATTAAAAAAAAAACTGGCTGTCTAGTTGATTCTGACTCATAATGACCCTATAAGACAGAGTAGAACTGCCCCATAGAATTTTCAAGTCTGTAATCTTTACAGAAGCAGACTGCCACATTGTTCGAACTGCTAGTGAGTGCGAACCACCAGGGTTTCAGTTAGCAGCCTAGCTTTACCAACGTGATAGTTCTGATTCAGCTGATCCAATAACTTTTTTAATTCCAGTAGAAAGAAATTACAATTTCTAAATTAATTCATTTAGAAGGAAGATTGAATAGTAAAGAGTGGACAAGATATTCTTTCTTTAAACTGTTCTTCCAATGTGATAAAGTATTATCATGCACGAAATCACCTTTCTGGAAATAATGGACTTAAACTAAGTCCAAGGTACTACAACGACTTAAGTACAGGTAGTCCCCGATTTACAAGGTGTTTGAGTTACAATGGACCACACTTATGACTGTCTAGTTTTTGTTTGGTACGTCTTATCATTAATAAGATGGAAGCAGCAATCAAGAAATCAAATGATGCATTGCATTGGGTGAATCTGCTGCAGAAGATCTCTTTAAACTGTTAAAAAACAAAGATGTCACTTTAAGAACTAAGGCGTGCTTAACCGAAGCCATGGTATTTTCAATCACCTTATATGTATTCCAAAGCTGGACAACGAATAAGGAAGATTGAAAAAAATTGATGCTTTTGAATCATGGTGTTGGTGAAGAGTATTGAAAATACCATCACTGCCAGAAGAATGAACACATCTGTCTTGGAAGAAGTACACCCAGAAAGCTTCTTAGAAGCAAGGATGGTGAGACTTCGTCTCACATATTTTGGACATGTTATCAGGAGGGACCAGTCCCTGGAGAAGGACATCATACTTGGTAAAGTAGGGGATCAGTGAAAAAAAGAAGACCCTCAAGGAGATGGATGGACACAGTGGCTGCAACAATAACGACTGTGAGGATGGGGTAGCACTGGCCAGTGCTTCATTCTGTTGTACATAGGGTTGCTGAGTCAGAACTGGCTCAACAGCACCTAGCAACAACAGCAATCATTAGTAATATGTACTAGAAAAAACATTGCAGCATATAATTTGCTGGTGTTATCATTCTCAGATATTCACTCGCAGATGTTCAATGTTATGATTTACTGTTCAAAACACTGCCGTATAGCAAGCTATTAAAACTATTTTAAAAAAAAAAAGGAGATATTTGACTTATGTCAGAACTGACTTAGGATGCAATCCTTGGAACGGAACCCTGTCATTAGTCAAGGACTAACTGTATTTAATCATAGCCTCTTTGCTGATTTAACTTCTGGCTGCTCACTTCCATTTATCTATCTCTTCTGAAAAAATGGTAGTGGTAATACTAACACCTCATAGGGTTGTCTTTAGTGAAAACTTAGTGTTTTAAAAGATCTTTCCAAATGGATTCAGAAATTCTAATTGGCAGGTAGATTTTGCCTCTCCCTTCTCCTTTTCCCACTGTGGGTGAAGGAGCAAGACGTGAGAGAAATCCCGGAGATGATACTGGGCTCTTCTACTGAACCTTGCTTAGTGAATGGCTCCTGGTGATGGGAGTTCTCTTCTGACAGAACTATTCCTTCTATGCACTTTGTGGGCATATTTAATTATAGTTTCAGGGCTTGTAAAACTTTTAGATTTTTGACTGAGGGGAACTGCCTTTTTTTTTTCAAATGTTCTTGACATTACAGCACAATGATGCTGACCAAGGTGAACTTAATTGAACTTTAGCTGTCTGTTCCAATGGCTGTAAGAAGTATGTCAGGTTTTAGATAGAAAGCTAAATTAGATATGAATAAAGAGTTAGATAATAGGTATGGAGAATTTGGAAGAACACCAAAGACACAAGGGAAATATTAGCCCAAGAGACAAAAGGGCCACATAAACCAGAGACTCCATCAGCCTGAGACCAGAAAAACTATATGGTGCCTGGCTACCACCAATGACTGCCCTGACAGGGAACACAGCAGACAGTCATTGATGGAGTGGGAGAAAAGTACGGAGCAGAACTCAAACTCTAGTAAAAAGACTTAATGGTCCGAGACCGTAGGAACCCTCAAAGCCATGGCCCCTGGATGCTCTGTTAACCCAGAACTAAAACCATTCCTGAAGCCCACTCCTCAGACAAAGATTAGACTGCACTATAAAACATAAAATAATACTTGAGAAGAGTGTGCTTCTTAGTTCAATCAGACACACGGGAACAAATGGGCAGCTCCAGTCTGGAGGCAGGATGAGAAGGTAAGAAGGAACAGAAACTAGTTGAATGGACGCAAGAAACCTGGGGTGGAAAGGGAGAGTGTACTGTCACATTACAGGGATTGCAACAAATGTCACATAACAAATATGTGTATAAATTTTTGTATGAGAAATTGAGCTGTAAACTTTCACCTAAAGCATAATAAATTAAAAAAAAAAGAAGCAAAAAAACATGGAAAATTTTAGAAAAATAATGGAATAAGTTTCTGGAATTAGAGTCAAAGCTAAGTGACACAAAGGAAAAATATATATAGGTGGATAAGGGAGAAACAATGCCCAAAAGAATTGAAGTTCCAGCCACCAGAACAACATGTATTGAGTGGTATAAGACTCTAGATACGTGAGCCATTTTTATCCCATATTCAGTGTGATAGCACCTACTTTAGGGAGTATTAAACTAAAATTAAAGTGACTGGAGATTTTGAATAAACTCTTAAGAAGCATATAGTCTCTGTTTATCTTAAGATCTATATAGTTTCTGATTACAGTGGCAAAATTTTAGTTTTTTGTTCTGTTGATATGATCATTAAACTATGGATTTTCCAGAATTTTGGAGGCATCAAAACCATGCACATCCATCAACCTTATGTTTCTTCATTTGCCATTAGGCATGGTGGTGACCATATAGGGTCTGTTGTTGTTAGGTGCCGTTGAGTCGGTTCTGACTCATAGCGACCCTATGCACAACAGAATGAAACCCTTCCTGGTCCTGTGCCATCCTCACAATCATTGTCATGCTTGAGCCCATTGGTACAGCCACTATGTCAATCCATCTCATTGAAAGTCTTCATCTTTTTCAATGACTCTCTACTTTACCAAGCGTGATATCCTTCTCCAGGGACTGATCCCTCCCGATAACATGTCCAAAGTATGTGGACATGTTATAGGGTCTACATCACAGTATTAAATTATTACAAGGTGGGCAACTTAAATTGGCTACTGTTTGTAGCCAACTCAATATGGCACCTTGACTTCCAGCTGTGTTAGTGAATAGACAATGCGGCGAGGGCAGTAGGAACAACAAATGCAAAGCTGAGCTCCAGGTACCTGAGAATAGCACAGAAATGCATTTCCGGAGGCTACTTATGGCTCATATTTTGAGACTAGAAAAAGTTGCAAACCTAGATCTCAGTTGCTAGACCATTCTTTCTGAGGATGATGACAGAAGAGACCATGAAAATATGGGATGTAAGAACCAGTACAGGAGCCCTGGTGGCGCAGTTTGAACCCACCAGTTGCTCTGTGGGAAAAAGACCTGGTGATCTGCTTCCATAAAGGTTACAGCCAAGAAAACCTTATGTGGCAGTTCTACTCTGTCACTTGGGGTTGCTAGGAGTCGGAATCAACTTGACCATCACCCAAGAACAACAACAAGCACTAGTAACTACATTGCATCTTGAATTTCCACAAGATGGAACTACATGGGCTTACTGGAAGTGTAGATCAAACAGCGAAGGTGTGGGCTTGTGGGTGATTGATTTGCACATGATCCTTCCTCTTCTTTTGTTCTCCTATGAGGCCAAGGTTACACCCACTGAACTAGGCTTGAAGAACATTCCTCCTTAATCTAAATTAGAAAAGGGGTGAGGGATTTGCATGGATGTACATATCCTTGTCATTCTCACCCTGCATGAACACTGGTCAAATGCAGCAATTCTCATGTATTTCTCAGTCAGTAAAATGAATTAGTTAGTGTGGTTTTTTCACTCTCTTAAAAACTCAAATTATTTAATAATTTAGATAACTTTGTCACTAGAGTCCAGGATATTTAATTCTGTGAAAATGAAGATGTGATAGTTTGAACTTGTCAGGAAGAAATCCTATGATTTCTAGTAGCCCTGATGTGATTACAGAAGAAAATAATAAACATTTTTCTGTTGTAAAAAGACTTGAGGATGGGCATACGCTGTCAGTAGTTTATAGAACGCCTCTCTGCTGCAGAATTGAGAGATACGTTGCGTGAAGGAATTGGCTTTTGTCTGCTCTCTCACTCATCACGCGTCTTCTTTCTGCCTGATCGGTACCAGGGCTCTATAAAGAACGGGCTGAGCTGATTGGTTTTTGTTGCACCCCCCCCTTTATTTTCTTTTTTCTCTGTAGATTACATTCATTTCATTCTTTTCCACAGAAAAACATCAAGCTCTATTTATTCACTCTTATTTCTGTTACAGTTAATAACTAAGAGCTTGAAGTAAGCAAGAAATTCTGTAGCACGAAATCTGGGTCAATCTTTCATTATTACTGCAGCATAGAAGACCTCCATGCTGTTGATTGAGAGAGAGCTATTCATATGAAACGTTTAGGCACATAGATCAAATTTCCTAGAAGTTATTATTAGTTTTTTTTTCTGAAAAATTCTACCATTCTATTATGCCTTTTAAATACAGACTAGAGTTGAGATTTTAAATTGCATTTCAATGTTGTCAAGAGTGATAGATGTTTTTTCCTCTTTATTTATGTCTTCACTTCTGCATTAAAATCTACATCAGTCTATGCCTACACAGTATGATTAGCTAACCAGAATAGCCTCTGTCTACAGAGAGCCTGTAAGTTAGCGCAAAAAAAGAAATCAATAAACATATAATTATTGATTTCTCATGCAGTGCCCAGCAGGTCCCTGATGCAATTTGGGGATACCTAAGAAATTGAAGGCATGGTTCGTCCAAAAAGAATTTACCGTTAATTTTGCTGAAGGACAAGATTAAGGTTATGAACTTGCTGCTATTCAAATACATTTGGCTTATGAAAATGGCAACTGCATATGATTCAAAGTAGTAATTGTGAATGACAAAACACTATACAATTTAGATGTCAAATTATGGGATATAAAGTAGGACTATAGAGGCTTTGTGGAGGTAGAGTGTAAGGTGGCTGGATTAGTCAGAGAATGTTGTATGGATGGGTATTGTTGGGAGTAGTGAAGATGACTGTGGCAGGCATTTCAGACAAAAAAAGCTGTGAAGGTGAGTGTGAACGGGGGTGATGGTCAGATGACTAGCTGGGGATGAGCTGGGACTGGACTGGGAGAGAATGGAACAGGGAAAGCCTGTTGGGCTGCTGTAACACTAATTGTAGGCCTCAAGGTCCCAGCTAGAGCACTGGTAGAAATGGGAGGGAAAGGATGAGAAATATACTCGAGGGAACATATTCCCCCTAGCTGGACGCGATTTGTACTCTCTGAATCCACCTTTTCTATCACTTACATAGTTCCACAGATTTCACTCGTGCATTCAATGATATTTATGTTCCAGACATGTGTTAGATCCTGCGGTAGATGCTGTGTGTACCAGACACGGTTTCCAACCTCTGGTTTAGTATTGCTGATTAGCTTTTAAGTACATACGTTTTGTCTCTTCAAAATGATTGTAAGTTTTAGTGGAATAGGAAGGACCATGGATTTGTGCACTCATTCTTTCAGAAACTGTAGTAAGTGAATATATATGACAGCCATTTTTGATATAAAAATGAAAAGCCACATTTTGGCTCTCAAAAAGATTCAGACAAGCAGTTTTAATAAAATATGATAATTGTTACCAGCCAATTGCAATGAGATTAATCCTTAAATTTTCCTGGAAGTGTTAAAGGCGTCAAAGAAGAATGAGCTTTTGAGCTGAGACTTAAAGGCTAGAGGTGTTTTGGAAGTATGCAAGTGAAGTGTGGGTGGCTCCGGAAGATGGAACAGCTGTGAACAAGCACAAATGTGAAGGGCACAGTGACATGTCACAGGATGTGCATATGTGCTAATATTGCTGCCTGTAGGGTAGAATGGGGAAAAGAGATTGTGCAAACAGGCAGGGGCTGGATTAACGTCCGTGTGTATTATGCAAAGGAGCTTAGGTCATATGTTATGATGAAGCATATCGATTAGGCAAGATATATGTAGACTTGTAGGCTAGAATGATCCCCTGTAGAAAAATTCAGATAGAGAGGAAGAAGGTCGTGACTGGGCAGGAGGATGGGAAAAGAGACTATTGAAATAGTCTGCGACAGGTAAACCAGGAGCAATGAGGGTAGAAAGAAGGAGAAAATATAGAAAGTAATTGGGAGGTAAAAATGGACAGACCTTGGTGTTTGATGGAATGTGAGGGATAAAATGGAGAGAGGACAGAGACCTCATCTGTCTTGTTCATAGCTGTATCTTCAGTACCTGCAAGAATTCTTTATCTAGGTGCCCAGTAAATATTTGTCAAAATGAACAAAAGGGAGAAATCCAAATGACTCCTAGGTTTCTGGCTGAAATAGAATGTTTATGCCAATCACCAACAGAAGGGATAAGGTGGGAAGATTTTCTATTCATCTGTGGACCACTGTGAGACATATAGGTGGTTTCTAGAAGGCCAAACTAGGAGACATGCATTATAATGGTGCACAAAAAGAAGAAGTGCTAATGAAGAAAATGCCAAATATGACTGCAAGGAGCAGAGAGAGGGCTAGGTGAGGTGAAGATCATGTCAAGAGAGACTTTCAAGCTGTGTGTTTGACAGTCAGATGTCCAGAGAATTCAATGAGAATGAAGGCTGGCAAAATCAGTGTCCAGTTTCGGAGGAATCAGGGAAGAGTATCATCAGTATTGGGTAATAAAGGTCCTTTGCGTGGACATATCAGAAATTAGAAATGATTTACATTTGAAGTGACTATATAAACTCTGTAACTTTGTGCATCTCTTACCCTGAGAAACATTAAAGCAACATATGGATGGCGATTTTCATCATAATAACCAATATTCGGTCAGAGATCAATATTAATAAACAATAAGAATAATATCTAAATGTGACGATACCTCTACTAAAAACACTGACTCAGGTCATCATTTCTCTCACATAGAACAGACAGTCGTAAATTGTATAGTTAATATTTCATCATAATAATATGTTTTAAAGGAATGCACATTGAATTAATAAATTTTTGCTACATAAATTGATGAATCATCCTTATTTTATGATGTAAAGGATGATAATCACATATCTTAGTCCATCCTTGTACGTGATCTACTTTAGCTGGTTTGAGTCATTGCTCTCAAACATTAGCTGCATAAAAAGCATCCAAGGCACTTGATAAAATTTTCCTTTTATTCAAACCCAATAAAATTCTTCTTCTTTTAATTCAAACTCGTTAACAGACAGCGCCTTCATGTGATTCTGATACAGGTAAGTAAGAGATGGTCCTGCTTGGAGAAACACTGCCTTGAGGAACGATTGCGTGCAACTTGTATTTTTTTTTAGGTGGTATTCTTGCGCCCTCAAGTGGTACAGTGTGGAACTGTAAGTTTCAAATTTCTTATTTTCACTGATTAGAAAATTGTTGTTAGCTGCCATCGAGTGATTTTGACACATGGCGACCTTCACAATTTACTCACCAGCTATCTAGCCTTCACTTAGCCATGCTATCAACCTACAAGGAGCCCTGGTGGCACAGTGGTTAAGAGCTCGCCGCTAACCAAAAGGTCCGCAGTTGGAATCCACCTTGGAAAGCCTATGGGGTAGATCTGCTCTGTCCTATAGGGTCGCTAGGAGTCGGAATCCACTCGATGGCAATGGGTATCAACCTACAAATGCAAGTGCTGACTTAGTAATTACCCCCTTATATACAAACCAGATAACTAGAGACGGCTAGAAAATGTCACCTGTAAGATTCCACAATTTAGAAATGCTGTGGCTAAAACGAGAAGCCTGGTGGTGCAGAGGTTAAGCTCTCAGCTGCTAGGCGGTTTGAACTCACCAGCCGCTCCCCGGGAGAAAGATGTGGCAGTCTACTTTCGTAAAGATTACAGCCTTGGAAACCTCGCGGGGTAGTTCTTCTCTGTCCTATAGGGCCACTATGAGTCTGAAAGGGTAGCTAAAATACAGCTACACATTTTTTTTTTTTTTTTTTTTGAGGATTTTGAAAGAGTGTTTAGAAGAACAGTACTAAACAGTGATAAAGAGGGAACATTTTCGGGGCAAAAGGGTTTATTCTTTGCTTGGGGTTTCCTGTGAATCGTCTAGAATTTTACAATCTATTTTAAAACACTACAGATTCAAGCACTGCAGAACTCATTCGAATTTATTTGCCAGTCTTTTTTTCTGTTAATGAGAAGTATATAATGGATAAACATACAATGAGGAATGTGTAGAGAAAAGGGTTAAAGCAACTACTGCCTTTGAGGCTATTCTGACTCGTGGAGACCCCATAGAACTACCCCATAGGGTTTCCAAGGCTGTAAATCTTTACGGAAGTAGACTGCCACATCTTTCTCCCAGGCAGCGGCTGGTGGGCTTGAACCACTGACCTTTGCGGGTTAGCAGCTGAGATCTTTAACCGCTGTGCCACCAGGGCCCCCAAGTAAAAGGTTCAAAAAAACCAAACCTGTTGCCATCGAGTCGATTCTGACTCACAGAGCCCCTATAGGACAGAGTAGAACTGCCCCATAGGGTTTCCAAGGAGCAGCTGGTGGATTCCAACTGCCGACCTTTCTGGTTAGCAGCTGAGCTCTTAACCACTGTGCCGCCAGGGCTCACTTTCTTCTCTTTCTCCTTCCTTCCCACCTTCCTTGCCTCCTAACAATCATTCAACAGATCATTATTAAAAGCACCAAGAGAGGTTTTGTGATAACTGGGCCACCATCTCTGTGAGTAAGAAGAGGAGTCCCTGGTAGTGCAAGCAGTTAAGCGCTGCTCCACTACCAGCCAAAAGGTTGGTGGTTCCAATCCAGCCAGTGGCACCTGGGAGGACAGGCCCGGTGATCTGCTTCGGAAAGGTCACAGCCTTGAAAAATCTTTGGAGCCGTTCTACTCTGCATACTTGGCAACAACAATCTACTTAATGGCAACAACAACAGCTAATCAAAGCCTGTAACAAAGGGTCCCGCCCTAAGGGCAGGGTGAGTTAGGAATGTTCAGAGGAGGAGGAGATTGTCTGGAAGGGGGAGATTGTCCAGATACGTGGGAGGAGGGTAGCCATTGGGGAAATCCTAATGGGGGACTTGGCATCTGAACTGGGAACTCCTAAAGATGACCACTCTTTAATAACCTGGGTGCAACTGTGTTGCTGACTTACACATCACACCATTATCTGCTCTTATAGTGGTTCTTTTAGCCATTCATTGAATCCTGATTATATACGATGCACTGTGCTAAGTGTAGGTATATAAAACCCAACGGGGCTGACTTGGTTCCTGCCCTTATAGAGCTCCCAGTCTAGTAAAGGAGACAGACAAGAAAATAACTATGTAAAAAATAGATAAAAATAATCATAGACTGAGGTAAGGGCTATGAAGGAAATAAGAAAGTGAGGTAGAGAATAACTTGGATGGGGTGGGGCAAGTCCTACTTTCATTATAGTGAATGGAGAAAACCTTCCTGAGAAAATGCCAGCTACCATGTTTATTATGAGTCCAGTGCTTTTTTAAGTGCTCTTTATGCATTAATTATGACTATATTAGGGAGTGTACTGTTACGATACTCAGCCTGAGACTCAAATGAAGAAAATGAGGCACATAGACACGAAGTAACTTAACATGTAATTTGTAAGTGGTGGAGACTGGATTCAAGCCCACACTGCCAGGACCCTCTCTTGACACTCTGATGGCTATTTCCCCTCAAGGCAGAGGAAAGAGCAGGCAGGAAGCTCTGAGGCAGGAAAGCGCTTGATGGTGGAGGTGCTGGGAGAAGACCTGCATGAGAGGAGCAGAGAGAGGGTGAGAGTGGCTGCTTGAGGTTAGAAATAGAGGCAGGGGCCTGGTCCGGCAGCCCCTTATAGAACATGGAAAGGAGCTTTTATGGAGGACTTTGGTGGTTCAGGGGTAAAAGTCTTGCCTTCCATGCGGGAGACCTGGCTTCATTTCCCTGCCAGTGCATCTCATATGCAGTCACTAGCTGTTTCTCAGGGGAGGCTTGCGTGTTGCTATGATGCTAAACAGGTTTCAGATGAGCTTCCAGGTTAAAAAAGACCAGGAAGAAAGGACTGGTGATCTACTTCCAAAAATCAGCCAATGGAAACCTTCTGGATCACAATGACCTGATCCCAAAACAATCATGGGGATGGCGCAGGACCAGGCAGCTTTTGCTTTGGTTGTGCCTGGGGTCGCCATGAGTTCGGGAATGACTCAATGGCAGCTAACAACAATAATAATAAAAGCTTTTGGATCTTATTCTAAGGACAATTATCTAAGAACAAGTCTAAGGAGAGTGTCAGGGGGATTTTAAGCAAGTTTCAGACCTGATCTCATATACCTTTTAAGAAGGTAACTCTTGCTGCTGTGTGGAAAACGGATCGCAGGCAAAAGAGGCAGTAAGGAGATAAGAGGGGTCCACAAGATTTTGGCAAAAGAGACGGGGAAGAGCAGAGATATTCCGGAAGATTTTGGAGATGGAATGAATAGTACTTCACATGATAAAGAGTCTCCCATCCTCACAGAGGATGCACCACACTTCACTTGGAGTGTGGGCTCTGCTGAGATGTGTTAGCACAGAAAGTAGGCTCAGTATTAGGAGACAGCCGCTGGGTGAGTTTAAAAGAACATAATATTTACCCTAGAATAACAGACCCCCTAATGATTGAGGAAAAGTTCTTTCTCCAGCATAAAATGTTGATTTTAAAGATGACACAACTGAGCTCAGAGAAGGTAAGTGATTAATTGCTTAACTAGTTAGTTGCAGACTTACGAGTAAAACCTACGTGCTTTTCTTTGATCGCACGCAGGCATAACTGGTTTCTCTTTAAGAGAGATACATTTAACCACAAGCTGATTTCCCACGAGTACTTTGTGGAATATGTTGCTAAACATGCTGAGTACTTTCTTATTTCTTCCTTCTTAATTTGGAATGATCTCTTTGAGGGTAACAACTATTCTCCTTTCATAATACATTGTAATATGATGCTCTCTCTGAGAATTTTCCTTCTTTCCTTATTTAATGGAAATGGAAAGAAACAGAGAAAAGGGCAAGTCAATAAACTCACATCCCATATGATTTGGTCACGTTCTCTGCCCTCATGTTTGCCTGCAGGAGTGTCTGCCCTTGATTCTAAGAGAGAGCCCTGGTGGGAACCAGAGCTTCAGAAAAGGTCAAGGGCCTGCTGAACACTTTGGACTACAAGAGACGTGCTAGAGGCAGAAAGCAGGAGGAGGCTACATCTAGGCAAATGTCTCCCTTGTCCACAGCCAATCAGAGTGTCCCTGAAGAATCTATAAAGTACCCTAAACGTGCTAAGCAGGTCCTAGAGGGTTCAATTAATCTTACCATGGCCTTTCTGTCCCGTGAAAAATATCAAGTTATTTTGCACTGCTGAATGGTTGTTTGCCAGCTGAAACTTCAAGTGGAATTCATAATCGAAGCTAATGTCTGGGATCCGTGAATAAGCCAGGAATGAGGTGTATCCAAAGGCATCCGTGCCACTGAACCTGGGCTGAGTAATATTAATAGCTGTGGAAAAATTCAAACCAAACAGTTAATACAATCCTGTACATGTACTTGTAAAAGGCAGCTATGTTTTAGGTGTATCTGGCCAGATAGTCTGTTTACTATGACTTAATTATATTCACGTGCTCCTCAGCATCGAGCAACTAAAGTGACTCAACGGGGAATTTCAAAACCAGAACAAAGGACGAGCAGAGGGTTTTGAAATCCTGTATATAACCCATTCACTCACATACTTTCTGCATCATGAGGAATTTACCTTAAAAGCACAACCCTATATTTTGAAGATTAATTTTAGAAATAGAAAAGCTTACTGGCAGCCAAAGTATTTGTTCAGGTGCTTCGTAAACATGATTTGGCATCCAGACACTAGATACGACCTAGAGAGGACCTCGAAGCTTGAACAAACTGTGCTTTTCTAAGCCTTCACCTTTCTATGAGCCAAAGCCACAGGTCAGGAGCAGGAAAGTCAAGAAATGGAAAGGAAACTGGTCAGTTTCCATCACCATATTGGGTCAGTTTCCATCACTATAAAAACTATTGCCTAAAATAAATGTTGATCTCTACTCTGTTGAGCAGGGATAATTAAAGCATGAATTTCGGTAGGCCTGAAACTGCAGGAACCAAACCAAACAGTTGCCATCCAGTAAATTCAGAATCACAGCGACCTCATGTGTTACAGAGTAGAACTGCTTCATAGAGTTTTCTTGGCTGTTATCTTTTCAGAAGCATATTGCCAGACCTTTCTTCTACAGTGCCATTGGGTGTGTTCTAACCACCAACTTTTTTTTTTTTTAATTGTACTTTAGGTGAAGGGTTACAGATCAAATTAGTTTCTCATTAAACAATTATTACACATATTGTTTGTGACATTGGTTGCCAATCCCACAAAACATGTCAACACTCCCCCCTTCTTGACATTGCGTTCCCCATTACCAGCTTTCCTGTCCCCTCCTGCCTTTTCGTCCTTGCCCCTTGGCTGGTGTGTCCATTTAGACTCGTTTTGTTTTATGGGCCTGTCTAATCTTTTGGCTGAAGAGTGCAGCTCAGATGTGACTTCAGTATTGAGTTAAAAGGGTGTCCAGGGGCCATACTCTAGGGGTTTCTCCAGTCTCTGTCAGATCAGTAAATCTAGTCTTTTCCTGTGAGTTAGAATTTTGTTCTACATTTTTCTCCAGCTCTGTCCAGGGCCCTCTATTGTGATCTCTGTCAGAGCAGTCGATAGTAGTAGCTGGGCATCATCTAGTCATGCTGGACTCAGTCTGGTGGAAGCTTGGTAGTTGCGGTCCATTAGTCCTTTGGATTAATCTTTCCCTGTGTCTCTGATTTTCTTCATTCTCCCTTGCTCCAGACGGGAGTGGCACCAGTGGAGGATCTTAGATGACTGCTCACAAGCTTTTAAGACCCCAGACACTACTCACCAAAGTAGGATGTAGAACATTTTCTTTATAAACTATGTTATACCAATTGAGCTAGATGTCCCCCAAGACCATGGTCCCCAGCCCTCAGCCTAGTAAGTCGGTTCCTCAGGCAGTTTGGATGTGTCTATGACCTTGCCTTGGTCAAGTTGTGTTGACTTCCCCAGTATTGTGTACTGTCTTACCTTCACCAAAGCTACCACTTATCTATTGTCTAGTTAGTGTTTTTCCCTCCCTACGTGCTACCTCCCCATAAGCATCAAAGATGGTTTCTTTCTGTGTGTAAACCTTTTCGTGAATTTTTCTAATAGTGGTCTCATACAATATTTGTCCTTTTGTGTTTGACTTATTTCACTCTGCATAATGCCTTCCAGATTCATCCATGTGGTGAGATGTTTTGCAGATTCATCATTGCTCTTTATCATTGTGTAGTATTCCATTGTGCGTATGTACCATAGTTTGTTTATCCATTCATCTTTGGCTGTTTCCATCTTTTTGCTATTGTGAATAATGCTACAATGAATATGGGTGTGCATGTCTATTTGTGTGACGGCCCTTATTTCTCTAGGATATATTCCTAGGAGTAGGATTTTTGGATCATATGGTATTTCTATTTTTAGCTTTTTAAAGAAGTACCATATTGTTTTCCAAAATGGTTGTACCATTTTGCATTCCCACCAGCAGTGCATAGGAGTTCCAATCTCTCTGCAGCCTCTCCAACATTTGTTATTTTCTGTTTTTTTGATTAGTACCAGTAATGTTGGGGCAAGATGGCATCTCGTTGTAGTTTTGATTTGCATTTCTCTAATGGCTAGAGATGGCGAGCATTTCCTCATGTGTCTGTTAGCCACCTGAATGTCTTCTTTGGTAAAGTGTCTATTCGCATTCTTTGCCCATTTTTAAATTGGATTATTTGTCTTTTCGTTGTAGAGGTGTTGGATTTTCCTATAGATTTTAGAGATTAGAACTTTGTCAAATTTGTCATAGCCAAATTTTTTTCCCCAGTCTGTAAGTTCTCTTTTTCACTCTTTTGGTGAATTCTTTTGATGAGCGTAAGTGTTTAATTTTTAGATCTCAGTTATATAGCTTATCTTCTGGTATTTGTGTGTTGTTAATTATGGTTTGTATCCTATTTATGCAGTGTATTAGGGCCTCTAGCATTGACTCTATTTTTTTCTTCCATGATCTTTATAGATTTTGGTTTTATGTTTAGGTCTTTGATCCATTTTGAATTAGTTTTTGTGTATGGTGTGAAGTATGGGTTCTGTTTCATCTTTTTATACATCCAGTTTTGCCAGCACCATTTGTTAAAAAGTCTGTCTTCCCCATTTAATGGACTTTGGACCTTTGTCAAAGATCAGGTGACTGTAGGTAGATGGATTTACACCTGGGTTCTGGATTCTGTTCCACTGGTCAACGTGTCTTTGTTGTACCAGTACCAGGATGTTTTGACTACCATAGCTGTAAAGTAGGTTCTGAGGTCAGGTAGTGCGAGTCCTCCTACTTTATTCTTTTTCTTAAATAGTGCTTTACTTAACTAGGGCCTCTTTCCTTTCCATATAAAGTTAATGATTAGTTTTTTCCATCTCGTTAAAGAATGCTGTTGGTATTTGGAGGGTGATTGCATTGTATTTGTAGATTGCTTTGGGTAGGATTGACATTTTCACAGTGTTGAGCCTACCTATCCATGAGCATTAACCACCAACCTTTAGGTTAGCAGCCAATTGAAAACTGCTTGTGCCACCCAGGGACCTTTAGTAGGAACAGGAAATGGTAAAACAGGTTCAGGGACTGAGACAGATAGGGATAACTGTGCTGGCAGAATAAAAGAGCTGTTAAAAGACTACCACCTAGAAGCTGGGTAAACAGGAACCACATCCTGTCAACATAAAATAAGGTTAGAACAACCCATGAATTACTACTTCTTCCTTAGTGTTTTTCTAGTCCCTTTCCCCTTCTTATGGGCTTTGTATCCACAGAAGAACAAAGTGTGACCACTATTTTGGTCCACTGAAGGGGGCAAAGTAATACAGAAGATCAGTGTGCCTGCACCATATCCCATATCCCGTAATAAGTGATGCTGAGAGCTTCCAACGGGACTCCATCTTGAATATCAGCAGGTTCCATCTTGGATTCCAGGTGCGTGCACAACCTAATTAGTATGCACTACCATTCCAAGGAGTACCCACCCCTTAGAAGAAATCCCCTGAATATTCATTGCTCTATTGTCCCCACCAAACCCATATAAGCCCTAGCCTTGCTTCTCCTTGTGATCCAGTCTTTTGGAGAGGCATGAGCCTTGTCTGACTCCTTTTAGTCGTCACAAGTAAAATAAACCTGTTAGAGCTGAATGCAAAAATTTTCTCCTCTGTGTATTCTTACAAGAGAAAGACAAGGACCCACTGAGTCCAGAGGGCCTCCGTGCCCTCAGTGGTAACAGGACCAGTGTGGACAGAAATGGATGGCTGCAACAATGGACTTAAGCATAACAATGATTCTGAAGAACAGCGCAGGACTGGGCAGAGTTTTGTTCTGTTGTACATGGGGTCACTATGAATTGGAACTGACTTGACAGCACCTAACAACAACAACCTTAGCCAGTTACCCTCTTTTTGTCCATGCTCTAATCTTCTTATGCCAAACTCTTCCCCTCTTTTCGTAACTCTGTTTACTTCATAATAGTCCCAGCTGGCTTCTGTTTTCCCAGCTCAAGAGGACCACAGGAAACAGAAAGAGAAATTTTCCTCCACCTTCCCACCTTGTCTCTTGGAATGGCATTCCCAAATAAAAGGATGTTCTTAGGATTTATTTTAATTGGTCCAGGACTACTTGTTAGAAGGAAGAAGTGCTTGTCTTGATTACCATATATTGCTTCCTTCTTCTCAAGAGATGTTGGATCTCCAGGGAAGTTGTAAAACTAGAATTTTTACAAGCTTTAGGAAATATTCTTGCTCTGGTAACTAACGCTTAAAACAAAAAAGCTTTTTATGTCTGGTTATAATTGTTTACACAGCAAATAATTGTACTATCTTGAGAAAAAAAAAATTCTAGTTACCAGAGGCTTTTATTTCTGTGTTTTCTGTTGTTCCATGTGACTGTTCAAGTAGAGTATTTGTGTGGAATAAGCTGAATACTTTGTTTTGATATTTTATTAAAATCTTATCAGCTTGTTCCTGGAGATTTGTGGCCTAGGATAAGTGTAATTTTACTCAAAACTCATCAGAATCTAATGTAGGGATTTTAGACATATAATAACTTATATTTATTTTTTATCTAATGAAAGATTTACGGTCTGTGTTCCAGAGGTAATAAAACTCCCCCATCAGGTCTTTCACTTTCAGTAGTATGGATGATAGCGTGGTCGAGGGAAATGGAATGTACTGGAATTGAAACAGAATAGAAACACTGAGAGTCTTTTCTGCTCTGACAGGGATCACAATAGAGGGTCCCGGACAGAGCTGGAGAAAAATGTAGAACAAATTCTAACTCACGAAAGAGGACCAGACTTACTGATCTGACAGAGACTAGAGAAACCATGAGAATACAGCCCCAGACACCCTTTTAACTCAGCACTGAAGTCACTCCTGAAGTTCACCCTTTGGCCAAAGACTAGACAGGCCCATAAAAGAAAATGGGGCTAAATGGGCACACCAGCCCAGGGGCCAGAATGAGAAGGCAGGAGGGGACAGGAAAGGTGGTAACAGGGAACTCAAGGTAGAGAAGGCGAGAGTGTTGACATGTTGTGGGATTGACAACCAATGTCACAAAACAATGTGTGTAATAATTGTCTAATGAGAAACTAATAAGCTCTGTAAACCTTCATCTAAAGTACAATAAAAAAAACCCAAAAAACACTGAGTTTTTTAATGTCGACATTAAAAGCAGTGAAAGTAGAATTCAATTAAATTTAATACTAACATAGAAAAAATGACTTTCTTTTTAACTTTTCTACCTGTCAATAATTTATAACTGAGTCTACTTAAAAATGAAGTACATTTAGGTAAGATCAACAAATTTGTATTTCATTTATATTTCACTGTCAGATCCTGTGCTGGATGCTGGTGGCACAAAGATAAATAAAGCACAGTCCCTACCCTCAAGGAAGTAGTGTGTGGTCAATACATTTATTCAACTGAACTGGACTGAAAGTTGAGGCTTGGCTGATGACCAGAAATTAACCTGGCAAATGAAGGGGGAATATTTCAGGTAGAAGGAACAGCATGTTCTAAAGTGTGGAGGCCAAAACAACATGTTATACTCAGGGATCTCATTAAGTTTGAAAACTTTAGAAAGGAGTATGAAAAGGGAGAGTGGAAAGAACTGAAATGAGAGAGTCAGAGGTTAGATGATGAAGGGCTTGATATTTTCCCGATAATCCTTCAGTAGTTGGGCAATGATCAAAGTTACCTTTTAGGAATATCACTCTGGTGTCAGTGTGAAGGTCAGATTAGACACAGAGATCTGGAGGACCAACCTTCAGTCAAGAATGAAAAAGAGGACTTTGATGATATCAAGAAATCTTAACAAGGAGTTAAGCTTACTCAGAATTATAAATGTAAGGAAATTTATGGGTAACTCATTGAAAAAGGTAATGGTGTGACATTTATCTAAACAGTTAAATAATTGAAATGTGTTATCAATGCTAGTGTTCAATCTGAATCAAGTATATGATGATATTTTATACTATTAAAAAGAAACTCAAACTATATTGAAGGATGAGAATAACCAGGCACACAGCAGTGGCTCTGTCAGGTGTTAGCATTTCTTAGTCTAGAGCCGTGCTGTCCAAAACCAGAGCTGCTCACCACAAGAGGCCACTGAGCACTTGGGATGTGGCTGGGCCTGATTCAGATGGGCTTAGTATGAAAAAAAGAATATAGACTAGCTCATTCATAATATTTTATATGCATTAACTGTTGGATTAAATAAAATATATTATTAAAAGAAATTTCCTGTTTCTTTTTACTTTTAAAAATGTGTTCACTAGAGAACTTAAAATTACATAGATGGCTCACGCTCTATGTCTATTGGGCACTGCTGCTGAGAGAAGCAAATGTCTTTTGATATAGAATATTTTCCTTTCAAATTTTCATTGCTGTCTTAGTTATCTAGTGCTGCTATAACAGAAATACCACAAGTGGGTGCTTTAACAAACAGAAATTTATTTTCTCACAGTTTAGATGACTAGAAGTCTGAAATCAGGGAACAGGCTCTAAGGGAAGGCTTTCTCTCTGTGTCAGCTCTGGGGGAAGGTGCTTGTCTATTCAGCTTGTTTCCTGGTTCCTTGGAGATCTCCATGGGGCTTGGCATCAATCTTCCCCCATCTCTTGCTTACTTGTTTAATCTCTTTTATATCTCAAAATAGATGGACTAAAGATACACCCTGCACTAATCCTGCCTTATTAACATAACAAAGACAACCCATTCCCAAGTGGGATTATAACCACAAGCTTAGAGGTCAGGCTTTACAACACATATTTTTGGGGGACACAATTCAATCTGTAACAATCACCCATTCATGTTATCTTCTCTAGCTTTCCTTTGAAACCTCTTATGTTGAGGTCACCAGTGACCACCATCTTTGCAATGTCAATTTACTGTGTTCATATTACTCAGCAGCTGGCATGGTTGATCATTCTCTTTCTCTTGAAAAAAATTTTTTTCCATGATTTCCAGGATACTATACTCTCCTAGTGTTCTTTCTACATCAATAATCGTTCCCCTTCATTCTCCTTTTCTTCCAGATATTTCCATCTACAATCACTCTTTAGCTGATCTCACATAACATCCACAAGTGGTACTCCTGAATTATATTCTCTATTCCTGACTTCTTCCCAGAGCTTCAGATTCAGACATCCAACTGTCTACTAAATATCTACATTTATATGTTCAATAGGAATCTCAAACTGAACATACACAAGACAGAACCCTTTATTCCCATATTTTTATAACATTTCCCCCAACCCAGTCTCTTCCCAGTCTTCCTTCTTTTTGCTTAGAAAACTAGACATCATCCTTAAATTGTTTCTCTCTCCGCCACCTCAACCAATCACCTGTCAAATCCTGTTAACTTTATCTTCAAAATACATCCTGAGACCCACTACTTCTCACCACCTCCATCAATGTCACCATAGTTCAATGCACTATTTTCTCTAGCTGAACTACTCTACTGTATTTGTTTCTTGACTAGTTTCCCTTTTGCTACTTTTGACCCCATATGGTCTGTTTTCCATATGGCAGTGTGAAATCTTTTAAATATAAATTACATATTCAAAGCCCGCCAATATCTTCCCTTGACTTTGAAACAAAATAAAACTCCTTACCACAGCCTATAATGTTCTCCTCTTCAAATTTATTTTATACCAGTTTTCTCCTGCTCATTCTGTTCCAACCACCTCAAACGAGCCAAACATCCTCCTGGTTCAGGGCCTTTGATCTTGCAGTTTTCTCTACCTGAAACTTACTCTCCCTGAAAGGTGCATGGCTTGCGCCTTCACTTTCTTCACGACTCTGTTCAGGTGTTACCTCTTCAAGGAGGCCTTTTCTAACCACCCCATTAAACTATTAATCACACCATAAAACCAAACCAAAACAAAAAAAAAAACTTGTTGCTGTTGAGTCGATTCTGACACTGCACTTCATAGGGTTTTCAGTGATTAGTTTTTCAGAAGAAGATTACCAGGCCTTTCTTCTGAGGTTCTTCTGGGTAGATTCAAACTACCAACCTTTTGGTTAATAGCTGAGACCTTAACTTTGGTGCCACCCAAGGACTCCTAATCACCTTTTACCCCAGTCATTCTCTATTTCCTTATTCTGCTTTACTTAAAACCCATTGCCATCAAGTCGATTCCGACTCATGGCAACCCGATAGGACAGAGTAGAACTGCTCCGTAGGGTTTCCAAGGCTGTAAATCTTTATGGAAGCAGACTGCCATATCTTTCTCCCATGGAACTGTTGGTGGGTTCGAACCACTGAGCACTTAACCACTGCACCACCAGGGCTCCTTCTGTTTTACTTGTTGTGCCTAATTATATGCTATTTATTTTCTTACTTTTTATTGTCTCTCTTCCCAATTAGATTGCAGATTTCATGAGGGCAGAGAGTTTGCCTATTGTTAATCTCCAGGATGTACACCGGTGCCTGGCTGAATACAGGCAACACGTACTTGTCAAATGCTTGAATGGATATATGTAAAAGGTATAACAGTGTTTAGAACACAGTGATATATATTTATATGTTAATTTCTGCTGTGATTGTTATTGTTCATTTGGTGTCTTAAAAGCTCTTGTCTTATGTTACTAAGTGTAACTTGGAGCTATTGGTTGAATTGGGAAACAGAATTTTTACCCCATCACCTATGCTAATCATTACTTGTTTGAATTTGTTCTCTGCATTTTTCTAGTCATTTGCTTCTAAAACATCAGAATGTTTCTGAATTTTCCAATGATATTAGAATCTTACATTTTTCTAGTGTGGCAAAAATTATGATAATATGTTATATATGGATACTCACCTACTGCTGTTGAGTGGATTCCAACTTATAGTGACCCTGTAGGGTTTCCAAGGCTGTAAATCTTTACGGAAGCAGACTGCCACATCTTTCTCCCTTGGAACCACTGGTGATTTCGAACAGCCAACCTTTAGGTTAGCAGTCGATTTCTTTAACCACTGCACCACCATGGCTCCTTTATGTGGATACTTGGATACTTAATATAAAAAATTATGACAGTATGTTATATATGGATACACCATACTTATTCAATCTGTATGCTGAGCAAATAATCTGAGAAGCTGGACTGCACAAAGAAGAATGCAGCATCAGGATTGGAGGAAGACATATTAACAACTTGCCGTATACAGATGACACAACCTTGCTTGCTGAAAGCAAAGAGGACTTAAAGCACTTACTGATGAAGATCAGAGACTATAGCCTTCAGTATGGATTGCACCTCAACATAAGGAAAGCAAAAATCCTCACAACTGGACCAATAAGCAACTTCATGATAAACAGAGAAAATATTGAAGTTGTCAAGGATTTCATTTTACTTGGATCCATAATCAATGACCATGGGAGCAGCAGTCAGGAAATCAAACAACTTATTGCATTGGGCAATCTGTGCAAAAGACCTATTTAAAGTGTTAAAAAAAAAGATGTCACTTTGGGGAATGACGTAAGCTCTGATATTTTCAATTGCCTCATATGTATGCGAAAGTTGGATAGTGGATAAGGAAGACTGAAGAAGAATTGACGCTTTTGAATTATTGTGTTGGTGAACAATACTGAATATACCATGAACTGCCAGAAGAATGAACAAATCTGTCCTGGAAGAAGTACAGCCAGAATGCTCCATAGAAGCAAGGATGGCAAGACTTTGTCTCACATAATTTGGGCATGTTATCAGGAGCCACCAGTCCTGGAGAAGGGCATCATGCTTGGTAGAGTGTTAGAGAAAAAGAGGAAGATCCTCAATGAGATGGACTGACACAGTGGCTGCAACAGCGGGTTCAAAATAACAATGATTGTGAGGATGGCAGAGGACTGGGCAGAGTTTCATTCTTTTGTACATAGGGTTGCTATGAGTTGGAACTGACTCGACAGCACCTGACAACAACATGGATATTGAAAATCAAGGCATAGGGTCTTCCAGTTCTTTTTCATACCTAACTTGTATAAATGAGGTATTGGCAGCTCAGTGGTAGAATTCTTGCCTTCCATGTGGGAAACCTGGGCTTGATGTCTAGCTAATGTACCTCATGCCCAGCCACCACTCTGTCAGTGGAGGCTTGTGTGTTGCTGTGATGCTGCACAGGTTTCAGTGGAGCTTCTGGGCTAAGAAAGACTAGGGAGAAAGTCCTGGTGATCTACTTCCAAAAATCAGTCAGTGAAAGCCCTGTGGATCATAACAGTCCAATCTGCAATCCTTCATGGGGATGTCACAGGACTGGGCAGCGAGCGTTTCATTCCATTACGGGTAGAGTTGCCATGAGTTGGTGGGTCAACCTGAAGGCAGCGAACAACAGCAAAAGCAGCCCTGGTGGTGCAAATGGTCAAGTGATCGGCTGCTAACGAAAAGGCTGGCGGTTCATGGCTCCATGAGAGAAAGACCTGGTGATCTACTTCCTTAAAGTTTACGTCCAATCTCTGTAAAGATTACAGCCAAGAAAACCCTACGAGGGCAGTTTTTTTTCTGTCAAGTGGGTCACTATGAGTCTAAATTGACTCAGCAGCACCTAGCAACAATAACTTGTATAAATATAACTATAATTTCATAAGACTGATCTTCTAAACATTGGTTTCTGTTTAATATTTGACAATATCTTTTATAAATTGTAAGCTAAAATATGAAATATGTTTCTTTGGGTAATTGATAGTTTTTATCAGAAATTTTTGGCTCTTAAACTTGACAAAGTATCTGCATGATCCTCTTAGAATCTTATATAAAATTTTACAATATGGAGTTGAAAAGATATTTCTTTAAAGTTCATTAGAAAAGAACACCTTTGTACAATGTTTTCAGGAAAAATTACCTTGTTAAATGTATTTTTGGGAAATAAAGCTTACTGCTCTATTTTTATAAATACAAAAGACAAAAAAGTTGTTGTTGATTTTTACTTTGATTCTGTTTTCAGTATAGGCTGCTGCATATAATCTCAGCAGAGTAGACACCGGGGAGTGCTGAGCTAGTGAAAATCCAATCGGTTCTTCCTCCTCTATTACGTATTTTAATGAAGCAAGCAGATGGTAGACGGATTTTCCCCTGGAAACTGCTGATTTTGAAAGACTCTAGCATGCCAGTTTTGCAAGCATGTTGTTCAGCAGCATATAGTACCTCAAAATATCCATTTAACTCTGCCAGGAAAATTAATCTACCCTTAGGCAGATGGATAAATTTGCAAAAATACAAGACCACTACCTGCCTCCCCAGCTTTCCTTTGTAGATTTGAGTATAAACATCATTCCTTCTTTCTTTGTCCGTAAACAAGTCACTCTTAGTAAGATAGCAATAGGTTTAGCTCAATATCCTGTTCAAAAGCAATTAGGTTATAAAACCATGTGCGTTCATCATTGCTGTTGTTTCTATTTATTGAACATTTTCCTTGTGGAGTGTGCTTTCACACTGTTCAGCATTATCATTTATAAATAAAAAAGTGATCACCTACAAAGGTGATTTTCCTTTAAAGGGAATGGAAATAAATCTCTTCTGCGATATTGCTAACAGTAATAGGTGATAGTGACTTGGGCAGAAAACATGCACTTACCTTTTACTTCTGTACGAAAATAAAGATACTCAATACGTGAATAAAATAAAGCTTTCTATTGAAACAGAAATATGATATTCAATTCATCCACAAGTAAAAACATGAAATAGATACGATCGATTAGTTGCCAATTCCTGCTCATACTAAATCATTCAAACGCTCCCTGTAGGTATTTAATTCCTCCCATTCTTACTTATACTTTTTCATGTCTGTCAGATGAAATTTAAGAACAAGCAGCATTGTACATTAATATAGGAAAACTGATGAAAATGTAGAGCATTCTTATTCCCCACAGCAAAAGAAATGCTAAATGATCACAATCCCTAGCCGCAAGTTCTTTTCAGATGTGTAACTCTTGGACACTGGCGCCATCTTCTGACTCTTCAAAGTACTGTTTTAGATCTAAATCAGGTCTATGTTTTACATACAGTACTATAAAATGTCAAAAGAAAGAAAGAAAGAATCCCTGAAACAAATGGGTTCACATTGTAATATCTGCATTGCAGTTTATGGCATAAACTTCGATAATGGTAAAATTTCAACATATCCCTATAATTCACATTATATAAGCTGCTCAGGCTTATACTGCATTAAATACCCATGGTTTGTAGCTTATCATGATAAATTAATATCCCTAGATATTACACATAGGGAATATTCTTGAATCTGTGTGTTTTGAACATTTGTCTCATTCCTAGTTTACGAATTTCTTCATGCCTGTGGATTTTTAAGATAGAATAAAGAAATAAAATATTTAGTTAGGAGTGGGGCATCATTCAAGTTCAGTGAAAATAAATTTTTAGCTTTTTAATCTATCATTTACTAAGCCATGAATCTTTAAATGTACTTTTACATACCCCAAAGTATATAAATATCTGTAAACAATAGTAATAAAAACAATAGTAATTATAGTATCTACTATGTTCCAGCTGCTAGTTTCCCTACCTAAATTACAGTTCTCACAGCACTCCAATCAGATGTTCTTATTCCTCTCTTATTGATACAGAACCCAAGGCTTGGAGAGGTTAAGCAATTTGCCCAACGTCACAGAACTGAGAAATGGCAGAGTCAGGGTTTAAACCCAGGCACCTTTGGCTCCAAAGCCTGTGGTCTTTCTAACAAATCCTGCTGCCTCACTACAATGGCTGGGATAGTCACAATGGCTTATTGAAAGCCATTGGTAGAGGTTGTTAAAATTAATTATTTTAATTTGTACAAAATTTTAATTTTGTAAGAATTATTATTAAAATTTGTACTCATCACAAATGGATTTCATACAACTCTGTTCTATTTTTCACCCCAAGTCCTGGGCCACACATTCATGAAAATGTATGAGACTCTTCTATTCCCTTTTCCATATTTAACAGAAATGTAAATATGTATTAATTGCCTTACGCAGTGCCAGGCACATAGGTGGTACTCAATATATGTCAGTAAGTTTATCAACAGATAGGTTTTAATAGGAGCTTAATTGTTTTCTAATTTGCAGTGAACATGAATGAAAAACACCAGGTAAAAAAATAAGTATTTCTTTAAAAATTTCTAAATGTTTCAGTTTGGAGATACACATACACACACGTATATATTATATGTATATATATATATAATTTTCATTTTTGATTTTGACATCATATAGAAAAAGTTTAGGAGAAGCAAAAATCTAACAAGAATCCAAATTAACAAGGCTGATATATCAAGTAGCAACATGTGCTCTAACTGTGAAAGACAGAAAAGAAAATTTTCTTTACCAGAGACAAAGGAAAAACTTTTTTTTAAGACATCTGGGCTGTAGCTGTTGAAGTACTAGAAAAAAATGGCAGCATACTTGAAAATAGTGACTCATTTCTGGGGACCACAACAAATGACGTTTAAAATGCATATAATCAGGAGCACTAGATACATTATTAGGCCACTTAACTGGGATGTTCCATGAAACCATGACTCTAAACCTCCAAACCAAGGAACCAAATCCCATGGGGTTTTGGTTGTACATAAGCAGTCTCAGCAGCTGCTCTTTCTCTCTCTTTTTTTCTTTTTGTCGTTGTTGTAAATATATTTATCATACAGCTTTTTACCAGCTTAACTTATTTAACTACAACTTATTGATAGCAATTATAATAATTGGTTGCACAATCCTACCCTTAAGCAATGTGATTTTTCCATCACTGTTAACCCCTCCTCTCCCCTTCCCTCCTGTCAGTGGTAACTACTAAGAAACTTTGGTCTAGAGCCAACAGAGGAAGAAGGAGAGTCAGGAATAAGAGGAGGATATGGAATGTGGGGCTAACCGCCTCCATGCACAACTGTCTCCTTTGTCATGAGACCGGAAACCTGGATGGTTCTTGGCTACTATTTCTGAACATTTTGATCAAAGATTCTACAGAAGGATCCTGATCAAAAGGTAGAAAATGCAGAACAAAATTTCAAATTCTATTGGACTCTAGACTTTCTGGAGCCAAGGGGGCTGGATGAATCCCTGAAACTATTGCCCTAAGATAATCTTTAAAACTTACACTAAAAATATCACCTAAAGTCTTCTTAAACCAAACAGCAGTTTAGCTTAACCTTAATAAAAAATTTCTGCCTTGAGCATTACACTCTTTTAAGAACTATCCATATGGGATCAAAGTGAAAACAACAACTTGAAAAATTTGATAGGAACTTTAGGCGGCAGTGAGTTTATGTTAATGGGGGAGGAACAACTCAGCAATGTAATCAGTATCAGTAAATTGTACATGTAGAAATGGTTGAATTAGTGTATGTCTTGCTGTGTATATTCTCAACAACAACAAAATAGAAAGAAGTTAAACATAAAAAAGCATATAATTGGGGAAGATTTTATATTAATAAATATGGCATGAGTTATTATTCTAAGTAAAATTACTGACAAAACAAAAGCATGAGCCATAATTTATGAACTTTAAATTTATATTGGAGCCTTAATTTTGATTGGAAAAGATCTTGCTGTATCTATTAGCTCCAAGACTTCATGTACTAATGGTGAACAGCTGTCTACTCAAACTATAAGGGTATATAACAAAACCACGCAAAATGATTAGAAGAATTGAGTTACAGTACGCAAGCAACAATCAGAAAATACAATGAAATAAAACATTTTATTTGTTACAGCATGAAATACCTGAAATAAAACTGTATCACTTAGGGGTCTTGGTTATAGGCAACAGAAACAAACCCGGGTTATCTTAAGCCGGAAAGGAATTTATGGCCAGGTGATAAACTAGCCCATACAATCAATGGGAAGGCTGGAGAACCATGTGGGAAAATAGGCAGAAATGAAAGAACATAGGGTGCTCAAACATAGCCAAGTTCACATTGTGTGCGCAGCACTGCCAGGATGCAGCTGATGGGACCTCAATGGCTGAGGACAACTGTGATGCCACCTGAGCTATGCATAACTTCTAAGTATCACACTGTCTTTGGCTCAGTTCCTGGAGTTCATATCCTGCGGGAAAACATCTCATTGGCCTATGCTAAATCATATACATGCACACAAATAGGAAAGAAGATGCTGTGTAGCCAAAAAAAAAAAAAAAAAATACCCAACAAATATCACCTACAGACTTTGGTTGCCCAATGTCAATATATATTCTTCTTTTCATACTTGCATTTTCAAATCAAACTTCCTTCTAACATAATCCAACAATCCCACATTTAGCCATGAAAGGGTCACCTTCCTTTTCCCAATGGAGCCTCCTTAATGTCTTTTATTGCATCGTGTTCCAAGTTCAGGATCTCTGCATACTATCCATCCCTCCTCTGGTTATGTTGTGATCCTGTCCTGATATGGACTACATTTCAAGTTGCTAACCCAAATATTTTTACATTGAGAACAAGGAGCATATGACAGCTGTAACATGATATGGAAGTATCTGTGATTTTTCTTGGTGACAAAATGAAAGGTACTGGTAATAGTACTATGGTTTGTTGCTCATCAGAGTACAGGAGGTAGTCCAAAGGAAGGAACTTAATATAGAGAGCTAATTATAATGGCAGAGAAGCTCTGGTGGCACCATGGTTAAGTGTTTGGCTGCTAACCAAAAGGTCAGTGGTTCGAACCCACTTTTCTGTGGGAGAAAAGACCTGACGGTCTGCTCCTGTAAAAATTAAAGCCTAGAAACCCCATGGGGCAGTTCTACTCTGTCACATAGGGTGGCTATGAGTTGAAATCCACTCAATGGCATACAACAACAGCTATAAGGGTAGAACAGGAAAGGCAAACCGGGGATGGTGAGGCCACCCAGAGACTAGGAACAGTGAAAGCAGCAGTCACTCCCTAAGGTGAAAGAGACAAAGGGAAGAGATGGTGTTACAAAAATCCAGGAGCCAGAACTACCTGATGGAATCCTGATCCATGACTGAGACTACTCAACTGGACACGGGACCACGGATGGGGAGGTCTGTCGGGTGGGAGCTGGAACCAGTAACTGATACAACTACTGTTGGAGATGCCACTAGAAGGGGCAGATGGAGAGAAGATGAGGAGAAATACCCTGGCTTCTCTCTTCCTCTCAGCCTCTGTTCTCCTGTCAGAGTCTCCCCTTGGCAGGGGAAAATGGTCTGCACAAAGGTGGGAAATGTTTCTGAGCACAAACACGCAAATGACTAGCACACACCACGGTGAAACAATCCTTATTTCTAGAACTGGTCAGGAGGTCACTTCTGGTATTATGACTTTCCTCTTTGAATGCTCTCACCTTCCATGTAGGGAAAATAAATCTAAATTCCCCCTTCCATGGCCTCCTTGTTTTCAGCCAGCCTTGTGGCTGGTTGAGTTTCATACCTGTTTCAGTGATACAAACTTCATTGCTGAGAGTCTTGGTGGTAGTGGGCCTGCTGCCTAGGACTTCAGGGTGTAATTGTTAACTGCCATTGAGTCAGCCCCTGGCTCACGGAGGTCCCATGTGTTACAGAGTAGAACTGCTGCATAGGGTTTTCTTGGCTATAATCTTTTATGGAAGCAGATGGCCAGGCCTTTCTTCTGCAGAGCTGCATAGATGTATTCAAACTGCCAACATTTGTGTTAGTAGCCAGTTACAAAATGCATACACCACTTGGGCTTCTTAGGGCTTTATGTGGCTTCTATGAGACCTCTATTAACTCTTACCAATGGGTGCATGAAGCAGTGCCCCAGAGTAAGCTTCTCACCATGTGTGAGAGTGTGTATGTGTGTGTGCATGTATGTATCTTGGGCTTCTTTAGCAGGTAAGTGAAGCCAATGGGAACGCTTCTCAGAATAATGTTTCTAAATTCATGAAGTAAAACACATAGGATTGCAAAGCAAACCAAATTTATTGAAATATAGTTATCAAAATATTAGAATTTTTTTCATAAAGTAAAATGTATGCTTATTTAATAATACATTTAGATAACAAGATCTAGCGTCTGGTATGACAACAACAGGAATTTCGAATTGTGTGAGGAGCACAAAAATATTTTAATATAGTATTTAGCAATTGTAATGTAATGTAAAGGGATCTGTCTGATTTCTTTTGATGACAAAGTCACAGATACTGCTAATAACTACTGTGGTTTGTTGCCTACATTCATAATGAAGAACATCCTAAATTTCTGTTGGGGGTCATAAAAAGATGTATTTTTTCTTCTCAGTCACGTGAGAAGAGTTTCTGGCACATAGCAGGCACTTCATACATATTTATTGAATGAATGCATGAATCTCCTTCCTGCCCCCATTGTGATCAGTCACTCTGGACAACACCTCGACCCACTTTGTACCTACTTGTGTGGTAACATGAGAAACATGTAATAGAAAGTGGCTGTTGTATCTTCCAATTCAATGGAACCATTGCTGGATCTTTTGGTGAGAAATCTTCTGTTCTGGATACCAAAAGCCTCTAAACTAGTAGAGCCTAGAGTCATGAGAAGAGAAGAATTGTGGGTGGGTCTTTAGAAGTAATCACAAGAGATACCATCCCTTCATTTCTGAATCTCTGTAATATGGCTCTGGAAGAAACCGCATTCTCATATATACTAGGATCTTTTGCTGTATTTTCTCTTTGTAATACTCCCTTTGTCATGCTGATCTGATATGAATGTGAAGAAACCAAAAATTCTCACAAGTGGACCAATAAACAACATGATGATAAATGGAGAAAAAATTGAAGTTGTCAATGATTCATTCTACTTAGCTCAGTAATCAATGTCTATAGAAGCAGCGGTCAAGAAAACAAATGATGTATTGCACTGGGTAAATATGCTGCAAAAGAACTCTTCTTAAAGTTTCATACTGACCAGTCATGTCTTTATTTTTCTACTTGCCTACCCATATGCTTTCCTTCTTCAGCATCCTGGTTAAAATGAAAACTAATGTGATGGTTAAGATTGTGTGTCAGCTTGGCTGGGCCATTATTCTCAGTGTTTATATGTGATCACCCCCACGATGGGATCTGCTGTGAGTAGCCAATCAGTTAAATGGGAGTTTCCTTGGGCATGTGGCCTGCATCTGAATATAAGTGGACATTCTAGCTGTTGCTGGCTCTGGATCCTACAGCTGCCTCCTGTTTGTCTGATCTCCAGTTCCTGGGACTTGAGCTAGCAGCTTATCTGCTGATCTTGGGATTCATCGATCTTCACAGCCTGTGAGCAAAAGCCCTACTCTCAGACCTGACTATCTTGGGTTCACCAGACCTTGTGGCTACGTGAATCAGGAGACGCCTCTGTCCTGATCCATGGACTTGGGACGTTCCAGCCTCTACAATTGAGTGAGCCGTTTTTTTGATATAAATCTCTCTCAATATATATTTATACACTTTACTGGTTTTGCTTCTCTGGAGAACCCAGTTAAGACAACTAGTTTGCAAATTGATGGGAATATTCTCATTTGAATGGATAAGTTTGTTACTGAGTTTTTTTTGCTTGTTACATTGAAAAAATCTCAGTCATCCATTTAAAGTGAGGCCACTTATCTCTGTCTGTCTCTTTCAGTTGGCATATTGTGAGGTTGAGGTGGTAAATATATGTCCAGACTTGTGTCCGGGACAAGAAGCAAGAAGGTTTTCTTGGCTATGTGGGAAGTTTTCAGCCATTATTTCTTTAAATAATTTTTCTGCTCCTTTCTCTCTTCCCTCTCCTTCTTGTGCACCTGTTATGTGTTTGTTGGTGCACTTAATGGTATCACACATTTTTCTGAGGCTCTGTTCATCTGTCTTCATTCTTTTCTTTCTTTGTTCTGTGGACTGCATGATCTCTATTGACTTATCTGCAAGTTTGCTGATTTTTTTCTTTTTCTGTCTGTTAAAATCTACTGTTGAGCCCTGCAGTGATTTTTTCATTTAGTTATTGTAACTTAACTCCAGAATTTCCATTTGGTTATTTTTTTTTCACAATTTCCACCTCTTTATTGATATTCTCTATTTTATGAGGCATATATGAGACATAGTCAATATACTTTCTTTACTTCTTTAAGTACAAATTCCTTTATTTCTTGAAGATCTTTATAATAACTACTTTGTCTGGCATCTGTATCCTCTCAGAACAATTTTATCTCCCCTTCTCTTTTTCTTGGGTATGTATCATACTTTCCTATTTCTTTCCATGTCTCATATTTTTCTTTTTTGTTGAAAATTGGATATTTACATAATATATTTTAGTAACTCTGAATGGTGTTCCCCTCTACCACACGTGGATTGGTTTTGTTGTTGTTTACTTGGTTTTATTTTTTAGTGAGTTGGCTGGACTATTTTAGTAAAGTCTGTTTCCCCTGCATGGTGAAACCTCTAATACTACTTCTCAAAGGGTGCAGCCTTGAGGCATGCGCACAGCCGTCCTGGGATAAGAGTGGTTTTAGCAGGGGTCTCTTTGCCTGATATCTCTGTCAGACTGTCTGCCTCTGTTTGTAGCACATCCAGCTGTTCGACTTCACTAGTTGCAGGCAGATTGCCATATTGTTTCTAACAATGTCCTCAGGCATAAATTGCTGGACAGTATGATCCAATTAAATACAGGCCCCTTTTTGTGTGTGTGTTTTTTTAAATTGTACTTTAGAGAAGGTTTACAGAGCAAACTAGTTTCTCATTAAGCAATTAATAAACATACTGCTTTTGACATTGGTTGCCAACCCCACGATATGTCAACACTCTCCCCTTCTAGACCTTGGGTTCCCCATTTCCAGCTTTCCTGACCACTCCTGCCTTCTTGTCCCTGCCCCTGAGCTGGTGTGCCCATTTAGTCTCATTTTGTTTTATGGGTCTACCTAGTCTTTGGCTGAAGGGTGAACCTCAGGAGTGACTTCATTACTGAGCTAAAAGGGTATCCAGGGCCATACTTTTGGGATTTCTCCAGTCTCTGTTGGACCATTAAGTCTGGTCTCTCTCTTTTTTTTTTTTGTGAGTTAGATTTTGTTCTACATTTTTCTCCAGCTCTGTCTGTGACCCTCTATTTGTGGGTTTTCTTTTTTTGGGGGGGCCAGTTTTTGAGGTTTGTTTTGATGCCAGAAGGTCTGTTCTCAGCTCTTTCCCTGGTTCTTTCTGGTAAACTAACTGGCCTAAGATTGTTGCTCTAATGGAGCTACCAGTCTCCTCTTAATTGCTTACCACCAAAATCTATATTATTTTCAACAGAGCACTCAGGCTTGAACTTCCCCACACTCTGTTTCAAATAAATTCAGTTCCTTTGAAGAGCTCTTCAGAGCTCTCTGTTCTTATGGGCTGTTAGGGGAAAAAGCTCTGAGCTACTGCTTCAGAGCTGGAGTGGTCTACTACTTTTGGAGTGACATCCCTGCTTTATGAGCAGGGCAATGAGTAGTTGCAGTAGCTTCTGGTCTTTTCAGATTTCCTCTCTGACATGGAACTCCTGCCTGCTAAGTGAGTTCAGGTGTGGGCAATTGGAGTGCTGATATTTTTGGCACACCATATCTGGGGTAGAGTTGCATTTGCAACTCAGAGCTGGGGGGTGGGGGAAACAAAAATGCTGGCAGCGTGCCTCTCCTGGTGAGACATTGTATTCCTCAACTGGGAGTTGTGGGGAAATACAGCGTTGTTTTCTTGGCCACCCCTGCCCAAAGTGGAGTTTCTGTCACTGATTAATGCAGTAGGGAGGGAAGGAGTCGGTTGTGGCTTAAGTGCCACAGACTCTCAGTGTCCTTACTGAGATTTAGTAGATTTTCTTGAATAAATCTTTCTGCATTTGCTGTATGTCCTTAAGACAATTTCCAGAGATTTTAAGTTTTTTAAATTAAATAATTGTCACCAGTTATGGTTGTTCTGCTAAGGAAGTGGGTCTGTGGAACTCATGCTGCCATCTGGAAGTGGAACTGTGTTGCTTTTTTCAAAAACTTCTTGAGATGGATTTTTTGCTTTTTTGAGATGGATAATTAATTTTCAGTCTTTTTTTTAAACTTTCTTTTTTTTTTTTTATTGTGCTTTAGGTGAAAGTTTACAGAGAAAATTAATTTCTCATTATTAGTTAATACACAAATTGTTTTGTGACATTGGTTGCCAACTCCACGATATGTCAACACTCTCCCCTTTTCCACCCCAGGTTCTCTGTTTCCGTTTGTCCAGTTTTCCTGTCCCTTCCTGCCTCTTGTCTTTGCTTTTGGGCTGGTGAGCCCATTTAGTCTCATGTACATAAATGAACTACTAAGCATGCTCCTCACATGTGTTATTGTTTGCTCTATAGGCCTGTCTAAACTTTAGCTGAAGTGTGAACCTCAGGAGTGGCTTCAATACTGAATTAAAAGGGTGTTGGGGGGACCATACTCTTGGGGTTTCTCTAATCTCTGTCAGACCGGCAAGCCTTTTTTTTTTTTTTTTTTTTTTTTTTGTGAATTTGAATTTTGTTTTATATTTTTCTCCCGCTCTGACCGAGACCCTCTATTGTGATCCCTATCAGAGAAGTTGGTGTTGGTAGCCGGGTACCACCTAGTTGTTCTGGGCACAGTCTGGTGGAGGTTATGGTAGTTGTGGTCTATTAGTCATTTGGACTAATCTTTCCCTTGTGTCTTTGGTCGTCTTCATTCTCCTTTGCTCCAGCGGGGATGGGACTAGTAGACATATCTTAGATGGCTGCTTGTAGGCTTTTAAGACCCCAGACACTACTCACCACAGTCAAATATAAAACATTTTCTTTATCAGCTATATTATGCCAGTTGAGCTAGATGTCCCCCAGACAATGGTCCTCAGCCCTCAGCCCAGTAGCTTGGTCCCTCAGGGAGTTTGGGTGTATCTGTGAAACTTCTATAACTTTGCCTTGGTCACGATGAGCTGACTTCCTCAGTACTGTGTACTCTTACCCTTCACCAAAGTTACCACTTATATACTATGTAGTTAGTGTTTTCCTTCCCCATCCCTCCCTCCCTCAAAACCATCAAATACTGTTTCTTTCTGTGTGTTAACCATCTTTTGAGTTTTTATAATAGTGGTCTCATATAGTATTTGTCCTCTTGTGACTGACTTCTTTTCACTCAGCATAATGCCCTCCAGAGTTATTCATGTTGTGAGATGTTTCGCACATTTATAATCCTTCTTTATCTTTCCGTAGTATTCCGTTGTGTGTATGTACCAGTTTGTTTACCCATTCACCTGTTGATGGGCACTTAGGTTGTTTAATCTTTTTTGCTATTGTGAATAATGCTGCAATGAACAAGGGTGTGCATATGTCTATTCATGTGACAGGTCTTATTTCTCTAGGATATATTCCTAGGAGTGGGATTGCTGGATCGTATGGTATTTCTATTTCTAGCTTTTTAAGGAAGTCCCATATTGTGTTTCAAAATGGTTGTATCATTTTGCATTCCCACCATCAGTGCATAAGAGTTCCAATCTCCCTGTAACTTCTCCCAACATTTGTTATTTTCTGTTTTTTTGATTAGTGCCAGTAATATTGGCATGAGATGGTATCTCATTGTAGTTTTGATTTGCATTTCTCTAATGGCTAGTGATGGTGAGCATTTCCTCATATGTCTGTTAGTCTTCTGAGTGTTCTTTGCCAGTTTTTTAACTGGATTATTTGTCTTTTTGTGTAGAGGTGTTGGATTTTCCTATAGATTTTAGAGATTAGATCTTTGTTGGATATGTCATAGCCAAAAAATTTTTCCTAGTCTGCAGGTTCTCTTTTTTACTCTTTTGGTTAAGTCTTTTGATGAGCATACCTGTTTAATTTTTAGAAGATCCTAGTTATCTAGTGTCTTAGTCATCTAGTGCTGCTATTACAGAAATAGCACAAGTGGATGGCTTTAACAAAGAGAAATTTATTCTCCCACAGTCTAGTAGGCTACAAGTTCAAATTCAGGGCATCAGCTCCAGGGAAAGGTTTCTCTGTCAGCTCTGGAGGAAGGTCCATGTCATTAATCTTCCCCTGGTCTAGGAGCTTCTCTGCACAGGAACCTCAGGTCCAAAGGACACAATCTGCTCCTGGTACTGCTTTCTTGCTTTCTTGGTGGTAGGAGGTTCCCATGTGTCTCTGCTCATTTCTCTCTTTTATATCTCAAAAGAGATTGGCTTAAGACATTATCTAATCTTGTAGACCTCATCAGTATAACTGCCACTAACCCATCTTATTGCATCATAGTGATAGCATTTACAACACATAGGGAAATCACATCAGATGATAAAATGGTAGACAATCATACAATACTGGGAATCATGACCTAGCCAGTTGACAGATATTTTTGTGGGACACGGTTCAGTCCATGACATCTAGCTTATCTTCTGGTGTTTGTGTATTGTTAGTTATGGTTTGTAGCTTGTTTACACCATGTATTAAGACCTCTAGCATTGATCCTATTTTTTCTTCTATGATCTTTATAGTTTTTGGTTTTATATTTAGGTCTTTGATCCATTTTGAATTAGTTTTTGTGTATGATATGAGGTATGGATCTTATTTCATTTTTTTTACAGTTGGATGTCCAGTTTTGTCAGCATCATTTGTTAAAAAGACAGTCTTTTCCCCATTTAATGGACTTTGGGCCTTTGTCAAGAATCAGGTGGCTGTAGGTAGATGGATTTACATCTGGGTTCTCAATTCTGTACCATTGGTCAATGTGTCTGTAGTTGTCCTAATACCAGGCTGTTTTGACTACTATAGTTATATAGCAGGTTCTGAGGTCAGGTACTGGGACACCAGTTCTTCTTCTTGAATAATGCTTTACTTATCTGGGAATTTCTTCTTTCCATATAAAGCTAATGATTAGTTTTTCCATCTCATTAAAGAATGCTGTTGGTATTTGGATGGTGATTGCATTGTATTTGTAGATTGCTTTGGGTAGAATTGACATTTTCACAATCTCGAATCTACCTATCTATGAGCGTGATATGTTTTTCCATTTATGTAGGTATCCCTTGGTTTCTTGCAGTAGTGTTTTGTTGTTTGCTTTGTATAGATCTTTTATGTCTCTGGTTAGATTTATTCCTAAGTATTTTACTTTTTTAGGGGATATTATAAATAGTATTGCTTTCCTGATTTCGTTTTTGTTGTTCTCTTTATTGGTATATAGGAATCCAACTTATTTTTGTATGTTTATCTTGTATCCTGCTACTCTGTTGAATCTTTCTATTAGTTCCAGTAGTTTTCTTGTGGAGTCTTTAGGGTTCTCTATGTATAGTATCATATCATCCATGAATAGGGATGGTTTTACTTCTTCCTTTCCAATTTGGATGCCCTTTATTTCTTTTTCTTGCCTGATTACTCTAGCTAGGACTTCCAGCACAATGTTAAACAGGAGTGGTGATAAAAGGCATCCTTGTCTTGTTCCCATTCTCAGGGGAAATGATTTCAGCTTCTCTTTGTTACAATGATGTTGGCTATTGGTTTTGTATAAATGCCCTTTATTATGTTGAGGAATTTCCCTTCTATTTGTATTTTGTTAAGAGTTTTTATCAGGAATGTGTGTTGGACTTTATTAAGTGCCTATTCTGTGTTGACTGAGATGATTATGTGATTTTTTTGTTTTGTTTATGTGGTGGATTACGTTGACTGATTTTCTAATGTTGAACCATCCTTGCATACCTGGTATGAATTTTTCTTGTTCATGTGTATTATTTTTTTTTTATATGATGCTGAATTCTATTGGCTAGAATTTTGTTGAGAATTTTTGCATCTACATTCATGAGAGATATTGATCTGTAATTTTTTTTTTTTCCATGTCTTTGCCTGGTTTTGGTATCTGGGTTATGATGGCTTCATAAAATGTATTTGGAAGTATCCCTTACTTTTCTATGTTCTGAAATAGTTTGAATAGTACAGGTGTGAGCTCTTTGAATGTTTGGTAGAATTCTCCACTGAAGTCATCTGGGCCAGAGCTTTTTTTTGTTAGGAGTTTTTTTTTTTTTTTTTAAATCACCTTTTCAATTTCTTCTCTTGTTATGGGTCTGTTCAGATTTTCTACCTCAGTTTGTGTTAGTTTAGGTAGGTAGTGTGTTTCTGGAAATGTATCCATTTCTTCTAGGTCTTCAAATGTGTTCTACAGTTTTCCATAGTACTCTGTTATGATCCTTCTTATTTTATTTGAGTCTGTTGCAATGTCACCTTCCTCATTTCTTATTTGTGTTATTTGCTTCCTCTCCTGTTTTTATTTTGTCAGTTTGGCCAATGGTATGTCAATTTTGTTGATCCTTTCAAAGAATCAACTTTTGTTCTTGTTGATTCTTTCTATTATTTTTCTATTCTCTATTTCATTTATTTCTGCTCTGATCTTTATTATTTCCTTTCTGCTGGTGGCTGTGGACTTCTTTTGATGTTCTCTATTTGTTTGAGTTGTAGGGCTAACATTTTGATTTTATCCCTTTCTTCTTTTTTGATGTGTGCGTCTATTGTTATAAATTGTCCTCTGAGCACTGCTTTGCTGTGTCCTGAAGGTTTTGGTATGTGTTTTCTTTATTTGATTCTAGAAATATTTTGATTCCATCTGTGATTTCTTCTATTACCCAGTGGTTTTTAAGCAAGGTGTTATTCAGTTTCTATGTTTTTGATTTTTTTTCCCTTGCTCTTCCTGTTAATTTCTACTTTTATGGCTTTGTGGTCAGAGAAGATCCTTTGTATTATCTCAGTGTTTTGGATTTTGTTGACAGTTGCTCTGTGGCCTAAGATGCGGTCTATTCTGGAGAACGTTCCATGTGCATTGCAAAAGAATGTGTACTTCGCTGCTATTGGGTGGAGTGTTCTACATATGTCTATGAGGTCAAGATGTGTGATTGTGGCCTTTAGATCTCCTGTGTCTTTCCTGAGTTTCTTTCTAGACTTTCTGTCCTTTAGTGAGAATGGTGTGTTGAAGTCTCCTACTATTATTGTGGAACTGTCAATTTCTCTTTTCAGTGTTGTTAGAGTTTGCTTTATGTATTTTGGAGCCCTGTCATTGGATGCATAGATATTTATTATGGTTATGTCATCATGGTGGATTGTCCCTTTAATCATTAGGCAATGTCCTTCCTTGTTTTTTATGGTTGATTTTGCCTTAAAGTCT
>NW_004444019.1:1692114-1733041 GCF_000243295.1 Trichechus manatus latirostris
TAATCATTAGGCAATGTCCTTCCTTGTTTTTTATGGTTGATTTTGCCTTAAAGTCTATTTTATCTGAGATTAGTATTGCCACTCCTGCTCTTTTTTGGTTGCTGTTTGCTTGACATATTTTTTCCATCCTTTGATTTTTAATATATTTATGTCTTTGTTTCTAAGGTGCGTCTCTTGTAGATAGCATATTGATGAGTGTGAGTTTATTGCTGTCATTTTGTAGTGCTTTTTTTGTGGTGCTGAGGTTTTCTTTTTTCCTCTTACTCTTCTGTGCTGAGTTCCTTTTGTTTGTGGAATTTCTTTTTGTTTCTTTCATTATTATAGTCTTTGTGCTTACTGAGACTTTTTTCTTCTTTATTTTGATGAGTGGGTTTGTTAACTTTCTTTGTGGTTACCTTGAAATTTTCCCTTATCTTCCTAAGTTTGAACCAGCCTTTTATTACTTGATATCACCTTGACTTCCTCTCCATTTGAAAGTTCTATACCTACACCATGCATTCCCCCTTTTATTGTTCTGATATTGTTGTCATTTACAGATTGACGTCTCTAGTTCCCTGTTTTAAGTCTTTTAGTTTTGTTTTATCCTTGAGAGCTCATTACCAAGGTTAGTATCTGGCTGATACTGGCCTGTGTCCTAGATTTAGGTTGTTGTCTGATGTTTTTGGTTCTCTAACTGAAGAACTCCGTTTAATAATTCTTTTAAGTTTGGCTTAGTTTTTACAAGTCCCATTAATTTCTGTTTATCTGGAAATGTCCTAGTTTTTCCATCATATCTGAGAGAGAGTGTTGCAGGATATATTATTCTTCGTTGGCAATTTTCTTCTTTCAAGGTTTTATGTATGTCATCTTCTTGCCTTCTTGCCTGCGTAGTTTTCTTGCTTAGCCCTGAGTGTGTCCGCACTGTAAATCTACCTCCACTTGGGAATTCTGTGGAGGTGCCTTTCTGTGTGTAGGGTTGTTGGCTTTATTCTAAGATGGCCACACTGAGTCATGCCATTTGGCCAATAACCTTTACTCCGTATCTCTGCTCCTTTGCTGTTTTCTATCAGTTTATTTTTCTCAGTGGCTTCCAATCTATTACTTTACCCTTTCATTTAAGCTTCAGGTTTCCAGGATTGATGCCTGTATCTGTTTTACTTGGTATTTCAGGTCTTTGTTGCAGCAGGATGGTTTACTGAGTCTGACTACTCTGCCTTCTTGGCTATGCCGCTCCCTTAAACTTTCTTTTGATTAATGTTTTCATGGTATATCTTTTTCCATTCTTTCATGTTTTTCCTATCTATGTCATGTATTTAAAATTCATTTCTTGTAGGCAGCCTATAGTTGGATCATGTTTATTTATTCATTATGACAATCTCTGTCTTTTAATTTGTGTGTTTAGACTATTTGCACTTAGTGTAATTATTGATATGGTAGGGTTTGAATCACCATTTTATTATTTAACTTCTGTTTCCTTTTGTTTTTCATTATTTAACTTCCCCTTTCCTGCCTTCCTATGGGATACTTAAACTTTTTTATAATTGCATTTTAATTAATCTGTACTGTTTTTTTTTGACATTGCATTTTTTTAATTTAGTATGTTAAAAATTAAATAATACATTCAAACAGCTATTTATTTATCCATCACTTTAGATAACACTGCCTGACTCCCTATATGTAAGTTGTAAATGACAGATTGTAGAAGGTCTAGAAAGTTCCATCAGTACCAAGGTAGGAAGGCAGAAGCTCTGAGAGGAAAATCCTCAGAAGTAAGTGGATTCCAATTAGCAATTGGTATAATTAAGAAGCTCTGTGTTCACAATGATAAGGCAAGCTATCTACTGCTTTTACAATCAAGAGGAAGGAAAGACCATTAGACAATTTCCATAACACCATGAGGCAACTAATAAGTTAAATTAAGATGTAATATGATATCTTAGCACAATCAATATATTACATTTTCTAATTCTGATATAGACAATATTTTCATAACTATAATATTATAAAATGTGGTTATTTTCAAAATTGTCTTACAGATTTTTAATGCATGGAAAGTCATTCTAGTTATAACAAAGTACCTAATTTTAATAAATATAAATAAAATGCTATGGCAGAAAGAGAAGGAGATGTGAAGGCAGGACAAGGAAAGGCAGAGAAGAGGAGGGCCAATGATAAAAATAATTCGTTTTAGAAAAGAAGAATTCTAGATGAAAGACATTAAGTTAAAAGAAACTTGAATATAATAACCATGTGTTTTAACTCTTATGAACTAATAAAAATTTCCTTAAAATTATTCAAGGGTATTTTTAACAAGTACAACATCCTTGCTCCTAAATCATTTTCATTAATGGTAATTAGTAATTTTTGGTTTATCAGAAGAACTTTCATAATTTCAGCCATTGGTAAATAAAAGCATTTGCCAGGGAAATTGGATTCCACTATGTTATATTCAGAATTCCAACTGGAAAATATCTTACGTGTGATTTCACAAAACCATATATTTGTTTATATGTATATTCATATAGTCATCTATATTTTTAGTTATTTATTCATGTATCTCTCTCATATATCATATATACATTACCACGTAGTCTGATTATTAATGAACTATAGCTGGAAGAAAACAATTACAATTTGAAACAACTTACCATATTGTCACTTTATCATTATTTTGAAAACAAAGACCTCACTTGCAACTTTGTAAAAATGTTAATGTAATAATTGCTGATAGTTGCTATTCAGTAACTTGTCTTGCAGATTAGATAAATGTGAATAATCACAGAGTTCAGAAAACCATTGTTAACATATCAAGATGCACTGATATTCACATTTGTCCTGGGTATTATGACATTAGATGACTGGCACCACCCAAGTATTACAGACATCCAGTGAGTAAGAAGACAACAGTTGCCTGCAGAACTGATAGAGTTTCAGTGTATCCACAATCTTGCAAATCATTTTTAAAAAACTTACATTCTTTTAACGACACTATTTTCAAGAGCATGTATTCCTTTTACGAAGATTAAAGTTTGAAAATTAATCCATGTCATGGCTCATTCTATTAAAATCAATTCTAAATCTGAATTTTAAACAGCATGGTGTAGTGGCAAGTATAATGGCCAAAGAAAGCCCTAAATTTCTGTGCTGTATGATTTCTAGACTTTAGTAATCTCATCACTAAAACAAAACCATTGATTAGATAGCATCTTAAGATCTCTTCAAAAATCAAACACTCCATTGTTTTAAAAGAATGGGAAGGCAGACCAGGAGTGACATCTGGCCTCAGGTCTTTTGCTTGAAGGTCCAAGTGATATGTCCTACTTCAATATTCTTTGTTCCCTGTGACCTCAAAGTCTTTCGAGAATTAAAAAAGTAGCTTCTCTCGGTTGTTTTGTCTCCTGCTGGAAGCTCCATGAAGCTGCTTTCTCGTACCCTCTGTTTGCTGGTCTACGATAGGAGTCCAAGATGGCGGATCCGTGCTGTGTTAGCTGGTAGGGACCTCTGCATGAATCTCTCCTCGCTCTCTGTTCTCTGTCAGTTTTCTCACTCCATTTGGTGCTTGGCTGAGTTCTTTTTCTCTTCATTTGATGTTTTAGGGTTTCAGGATTCTTGTTGTCTCTGTTCGGCTTAGTTTTTCGGATCTTTGCTGTGGAGGGGCGGCGTGGTGCTTCTGCCTAGAGCACCATTTTGCCGAAAGTGCCAGTCTGTACTGTTTTTGTGTAATCTCTTTGTATAGTTTCTTTAGTGATTGCTCTACTGATTACAATATCCATATTTAGACTCTATTAATATCAATATTTTATCACTACAAGTGGAATGTAGAAAATTTTCCAACATTTAGATTTCTTTACCCTACATTGTTTATGATATTTATCTTAAATATCATTTCTACATACAATGAGAATCGCCATCAGTCAATGTTTGGTCCTGAATTTATTTCCTGTTTTTCTCTAGTTGTGTTCCATATCACAAGGGGTGATGATACTGCAACTAAACTCCACAGGCTTCCCTGCCAAGGCACCAGCTTCTTGTTAGGTTCAGTCAAAGGGAGGAACAGGTAGGAGGTTGGAGTTAGGGAAGGGCAGACCCAGGGTATTTGTGCATCTCTTCTTCTGCTTTGGATGGTGTTTCTGGCAGTGCCTGCATCTTCACCAAGAATCTATCTCTGGCTAAGCAGCCCCTCTTTCTATGGTAATACCTTTCAGAAGGTGACCCTGCCTCCCAGGCTCTTGTAAAATCATATCCTTCCTTTGCTTACATCTTTGTGCTGGATTGTAGCTAACCTCTGAGTTGCCCACCACACCTTATTTGACTTTTTCAGTTCTTTGAATACTTCTAAAACTATTTTTATAAAGCCAGTCCCTTTATGTATTACCTTCACTGAACCAGAGTAAAACTATGTTGCCAAATCCAGTGCCTCTTTTCTGTCCTCATCATATAATTCTTGGCATCATTTGACGTATAACCATTTAATTTTTTTTAAATATCCTCTTCTGACTTATGTTACACATTGCTCTGTAGGTTTTTCAGCTCCCTCTCTGACCACATCTTCTCAGTCTCCATTTATTTGCTCCTTTTCCTTCTCTATCTGAATTTTATAGGTTGTAGTTCCCCAGTGCTTGGTCCTAGTCATCGTGTCTTCTCTCTGTACATTCTCTTCATAGGTGATCTCATACATTCCTATGACTTTAAATAACATCTGTATGCTGACAACTCCCAATTTTATATCTCAAGGCCAAGTATCTCATTTGAAGGCCAAAATGAAGTATCTAATTGCCTACTTGACACCTCTACTTACATGTCCCACAGGCATCTCAAGCAAAACTAAACTCCTTATTTCCATCTCAAGCTTGCTCTTCTCACTTTTCAGTAAAGTATTTCATTATTTAAGTTGCTCAATCTAAAAATCCGGGGCCATTTTAGATTCCTCCTTCTTGTTACCCCAAACACAATCTATCAGTAAGTCTTGAGAATTTATCTCCAAATAAAACTTGAATCTGGTCTATTCTTTCCTAGTCTGCTTAGAAAACACCACACCACTTGTTGTATGGATTACTGCATTAGCTTCCTATGTCTCTTATCTTCTATTATCTCCTCTTTAATATTTTTCTATGTAGAAACCTGAATAACATTTTATTATTATTAATTATATTATAAATCACTCCTCTGCTTAAACCCATAGCTTATCATTGGACATTGAAGAAAATTCAAACTCATTACCAGGGCCTCGAAAGTCTTGAATGATTTGGCATCAGCTAATTTCTCTAAATTCACTTATGCCACCATTGCTTGTCCTATATGCCCTAATTTCACTGACTTTCTTAGAGAGTCCCTCCTTGATCACCCGTCTAAGTCCTACCCTATTGTTTCGCATCATGGTACTCTGTTAATCTTCTCCATAACACTAGTCACAATTTGGAATTACTCATTTATTTATTTACCTGTCCCCTTTTGTACATGTTAAGCTCTATTAAGGACAGAAGCTATATTTGTTTTATTTGCCAAGTATTACTCAACACTTATATAGACCTGACATCATAGGTGCTTAATAATATTTGTTAAATAAATCAGATGATAGAATGATTTTTCTTACAATTAAAATGACATAATTAAACTATATTTATTATCTAATAATTTGACAGATAATTTATAAAAGTAGGAAAAGTAAAGCATAAAGAAATTTAATAAATTTCTGTGCTAATGGGACAAGTCATAACTGATAATTAACACATCTCCCCAAGTGCCCACATTTGTTTAGATAACATCTGCATCACATGGTGAAACTTGTTAGTTGATTCATAATTTTATATTTGAACTATTATTTTAAGATGACAATTATTATTTTAATTTCTGGTAAAATAATCAGTAATCATTGCTACGATTAGATTTTACTTTAAATATAGCATAAATGAATTTGTGTATTTGAAAATACATTCATGGAATGAAGACTAATATAGAAGTTAAGAGCACAGACTCTACAGTGGAATTTTAAGGGTTTTAATTACGCCTCTACTACTAATTAGCCAGTCGTCATGTCACTTATTTGTTGTTGTTAGCTGCTGTTGAGTTGATTCCAACTCATGGTGACCCCATGTGTGCAAAGTAGAACTGCTCCATAGGGTTTTCAAGGCTGTAACCTTTCTGAAGCAGGTGTCAGGCCTGTCTTCTGAGGTGCCTCTGGGTGGATTTGAACCACCAGACTTTTAGCTAGTAGTCAAGTGTTTAACCTTACATTTGTGCCACACAGGGACTCATTTCTAATTAATGGTGTTCTCATGTATAACATGGGGCTAATAACAATAGCTACCCTTTGGGTTGTTTTGAGAATTAAGTGAGATATACTATATATAACACTTTAGAATAATATCTGGATTGTAAGTGCCCAATACCTAATATCCACCCAAAACAAAAAACAAAAAAAAAACCCATTGCCATAGCGTTGATTCTGACTCACAGTGACCCTATAAGACAGGGTAGAACTGCCCCGCAGGATTTCCAAAGCTGTAATTGTTACAGAAGCAGACGGCCACATCTTTTTTCTGTGGAGCAGCTGGTTGGTTTGAACCACCGACATTTCTGTTATCAGACGAGCGCTTAACTACTATGCCATCAAGGATCATTTAGTGCCTGATAATCTTACTAATTCTTTCATGTGAACTGTAATGACTTGTAAGGAAGGAGACACAAAATAGAACTGTATTTTGAGTCAACAGGAATAACTCATAATTTATTTTCCCTATTGTCAATCTAAGGGTCTTGAACTGAAATCATAAAATTGAAAGAGAGGGACAGTGTACTCCAATTCTTTCATTAGCTGATGAAGAAAATGAGATGCAGAAAGGTGAGGTGATTTGCTCAAGGTCAGACGGCTGGTTGTTTCGCATCTTGGACATGAATTTGGCTCTCTTGGCTCCCAGTCTAGGGTCTTCCCGTCACACAACCCTAGTAGTTTATACTGCCAACTTCAATTTAATCAGCTACAAAGTGATGTGAGGATTTGTTAGTTAATAAAAATATATCTGTTTGAGGTTGCCTAAATGATGATGTTCATTAATTAACAGCATGCAGATGTTAAAGGAGTAAAGGGTTGACTCAGTTGCAGCACCACACTCTGCTCTACTCTAGAGAATGGAAGGATAACTAAAAAAAGAGGTGCTGTTCTTTGCTTTCAATATCTAAGCATGATTTGAGCAACACTTTTTTAAATTTTACTAAGTAGCACATTTGGAATATAATCATTTCTAAGTTTCCTTTTACAAAGATGGTGCTCTGGAAATAGGCTTTTGCCAAGGGGATTTTTTTTTTTTTTAAATCAGGTTATAATTAGGCTTCGTTTAATACACCCATAGATTTTCAGCCCTTTGTGTATTATACAGGTGTTCCAATATTCTGCTCTTCCACCCAGGCAAGTGTTGCATAACCAAAAAAGCTGTTGGGTATTGGCAGAGAGGCACCTTAAGTTCTTCAATTTAGAGGTTGGAAAATTGTATAATTCCCTAACTATCGTAACATGTGGGAGAAAATGGCTATTAAGGCTGTCCATTCTCCTTTTGCTGCACTGACTTAGGCTAAAATTTAGTAGCTCAAAACCCAGGACCCTAATATCGCACTTTTCTCGAAAGTGTTTGTTTATTATGACAAGTCATGGAGGTTAGAGAAACTGGAGAAAACAGAGAAACAATGGAGGCAAGAAACAGGCAAGTTCAAGAGGCGATTTTACAATCTGTGAACAGAGACCTCTGAAACACATGGTTTGTTTTTTTTGTTTGTTTTGTTTTAAACATTCTATTTTTAAAGCTTTGGGAACCCTGGTGGCACAGTGGTTAAGAGCTACTGCTGCTAACCAAAAGGTCGGCAGTTCAAATCCCCCAGGTGTTCCTTGGAAACCCTATGGGGCTGTTCTACTCTGTCCTATAGGGTCGCTATGAGTAGGAATCGACTTGACAGCAACGGGTTTGGTTTGGTTTTTTGGTGTTTTTAAAGCTTACGCAGACAGTCAAACTTAAAATGCAGTGGATACAGCTATCTCAGGAAAAATATACGCCACCTTGGTAAAGATAGCAACTCTGACATGTACTTAGGGGACTCACTTTGCAGTGCAGCATGGTGATATTCCTTCAGGAAGGTCCCCTTTGGTGTTTGCTGTCAACAACGTGTATGTTAAGCCATCTACCTGGATAGTGACAGGGACACACTTTGACAAGCAGAATTATCAGCCACTCACCCTGCTGACAGTTTTTCTTTCTCCAGAGCTTAAAGACTTGGGGCAGAAAGAGTCTCACTTCAACAATTTCGAGTTGGTTTAATGCACAGGAACAAAAAAGGTGAGATTGAAAAATACCCTTGGCCCCTTTAGAATGGCAAAGAGAATTACAAAATGTCATTTTTGGGACTGAATCATTAGGTGCAATATTTAGATTGGCCCTCTGGAAGAGACTAAATGTTCTCTGCTAGGTGTTTGTGTATGTAAAACAAAATGGACAGTAAAATGCTGACTTTTCAAAGAGATATATTATCTTTACAGGCCAGTAACACACTGATTTACACTAAAGTGATTGACCAATGGAGATCACCAAGGCGAGAAAGAGTTAATTCACTTCCAGTAAAATCTTTATTTAGGACTAATGTGCTATCATTAGAACAAGGAAAGTAAAAACACATCTATTTTTAATTTTCTATTATTTATTAATTTTTCTATTGACCAAAACACCTATCGTTGTTTGGTAATAGAAAAATATATATATTAATAGGTAAGCTTTTGCAAATTATTCTTCAAAGTTTTCAACTTCACAAATGAACAGGAAGTCCAGTTCTCAGTTAGTAATCCCTATGAAACACTTTCCTTAGAAAACTAAGGAGTCAAATAGTCCTTCAGGAATGCTTGGTATCATTAAGTAACTCATAAATTTTGAGACATGAGCCATACTTCTGATAACAACAACAACAAAAAACAAACCTGTTGTTGTTGAGTCAATTCTGACTTATAGTGACCCTGTAGGACAGAGTAGAACTGCCCCATACAGTTTCCAAGGAGCGTCTGGTGGATTTGAACTGTTGACCTTTTGGTTAGCAACCATAGCTCTTAACCACTATGCCACCAGCGTTTCCATACTTCTGATAGTGCGTGTTTATAATTCCCTTTTGAAATTCACATTGAGATTTGGGGTTTACAATACCATCATTCAAACCAAACTGGAATCATGACTTGATTATCTAAGACTGCCAACAGGGTGTATGGTAAGTCATCTACCTGAATAGTGACAGGGACACCTTTGGATTTATCCTTTATGTCTTGGTAAGGCAAAGGAAGGTGTAAGGAACAACCAGCATTGTGGGGAGCATGCAGACATTAGAGACACCAGATAATCCTAATGTACACAAGAAACCAGGTCTGAATTACTAACTATAGTTGATTTGAGGTGGGAAATTCTCTGTCTCTCTCTTTGTTTCCCAGATTTAATCTTTGTCGCACAAATTGCATAATGGTAGGGATCCCAGATCTCAGTGGCTGAGTTATTAATCATAGATACAGGTCATGAGGTTATTGGAGTTATGAGTTAAATTATTTTGACTGAAGAATACTGCAATGATCAGTACACTTTTTATAAATACTCCTTGGCTCTAAGAAATTGCTTAAGTTGACAAAATTAATGGTGTTCTCTATTTTGAAGTTTACTCATTGTTTTAGGTTGATTTGGGTCTCCTTCAAAGATATGCTCAAGTCCTAACTTCCAGTACCTGTGAAAGTGACCTATTTCAAAATAGGGTCTTTGCAGATGTAATTAGCTAACACAGGGTCACGTTGGAGTAGAGTGGAACCCAACTGAATATTGCTGGTGTCCTTATAAGAAGAGGAGAAGAGACACAGATAGATACACATGTGAAGACAGAGGCAGAGATAGGAGTTATGCTGCCACAAGTCAAGAAATGCCTGGGGCTACCAGAAGCTGAAAACGACAGGAAGGATCTTCCCCTAGAGCTTTCAGAGAGAATAAGGCCCTGCTGATGCCCTGAATTTGAACTTCTTATCTCCTGAACTGTGAGAGAATAAATTTCTGTTGTTTTAAGCCATCAACATTGTGGCACTTTGTTATGGCAGCCCTAGGCAATTAATATGTAACTATTAAATGATGATGCCTCTGAAAGTGTCAATTTTTTCAGGCTTCGTTGATCTTATGAAAAAGATGAAATATAACTTTGTGCCTATGCTTGCATCCACCAAAATTTATGAGTGGAAATTCATGTTAAATGATTATGTGGTCCTTTATCAAATATTGAGTACTTTTCAGGACACTTAAAATATTGAAGGATTCTCATTTGGTGAAAGACACATAACAAAGCAAGGATCAAGTCATCTGATTCATTGGGGAAAATAAAAACCTAAGTGATAAATGCATAATTTAATAAGCATTTTGATTTTTTTAAAGTTGAAATGCAGAGAAGGGGGTAGAAATAATCTCCAGTTAACTTATTCTGCTCATTTTAGGCCTAAGTGGCCTTATCTGGTTCTTCATGTTTGGGAATGCCTACCATAAATGGGCACATTCCATAAAATGGCCATAAGATATATGCATATTTAATCCTTGACTTTCTACCATGAGGTTGCTATTGGTATTAGGTGAGCTTGTAGTCACTCTCCTCCTGCCTCCATGTTGTTGTTGTGTGCCGTTGAATCGATAGAGACCCTGTGGGACAGAGTAGAACTGCCCCATAAGGTTTCCAAGGAGCAGCTGGTGGATTCGAACTGCCGACCTTAACCACTTCACCACCAGCCCTCCCCTGCCTCCATAGTCTTCCTGAAATCTTTTCCACAGCTCAGTTAGTATGAACTGGGGTGAGTGAGTGGTTTAAAGTATTTTAAAACCAAGAATAAGGAGCTTTTGAAAAAGCCACTCCATTGTTACCTTTAATAATAGCAACCAATTGGAATTTTATAATAAATTATATATACACACACACCGTATTTTTACACAAACAATGCACATCTTCTACGTTTGTTTGCTAACCACACCCTCCGCCCTCCCCCGTGAGGTTTTTTTGTAAGTGTACTATGCTAATTTTTTTTATAGCAATGTGTATGTATTATCTCCCACACATTTCAAGCATAATTTGAAATCAACTTCTCTAAATGAGTTTTATTGAATCAATGGAACCAGTAAAAATCTCAGACCACGTTTGAAAGGGAATTGTCTAGTTCAGTGGTCTCTAAACTTTTTTGATCATGACTCATATGTTATTTATTTAAAAACTATGTTATATAATAACATAATATATATATACATCATAAAACACGAAAAATAGAAATAGTAGGATTGAGGTAAAAAAAAGATAAGTAATATTTTCTTCCAGTACCACAATGGAGTGTATATATCCCACTTTGGAAACCACTAGACTGGTGAATTCTGTGAAAGGCTTGTTCTGTGAGAAAGAAGAGTTCCTTGGTCTAATGCTATGTTATTATAGGACATCTCAGAGCCTTTACTGTGCTATCACACACTGTTTCTAAAAGGCGAGTAGCATACTATGTAACGTTTTACAGAAAAACACAAGTCAGAGGGACTTGGATTCCAGATCTACTTACTACTCCTGAATAATAGCATCTCTGACTTGTTTTTAAACTCTGAACCCAGTTTTCCCATCTGTATAAATGGAAATAGAAATAATTGCACACTTCATTGAATTACTATGAGGATCACATAAGAAGATGACTATAAATCACTGAGCCCAGTGCCTAGCATATAGCAAACCCTTCAGTAGATGTGAGTTCATTTCACCACAGACTCTTTTTAATGGGCCACCTTGCTACACCAGTGTGCTGTGGAACACACTTTTCAAAACGCTCCGGACTATTCATTCATTCATTATTTTATTAGTTTACTTTCAAATTTGGTAAGTACTTATTAGATAATCTGCTATATAATAGGCATAGTACTATGCATAAATCTACTCCCATCAGGCAATTTTTAATAATCATATTAAATGAAAAATCAAATTAATTTGTAGATTTATTTTAGATGAATATTCTGAAGAATTTTCAATTCAGCAAAAATTTGAGATTCTACCATGTACCAGGCACAGTGTATGCATCTGCAGATACAATGATGACAAAGGTAGAAGTGATCTCTGCCTTCGCAGAGCTAACAGTCTGAGGGAAGAATGTGCATAATATATGACTACCATTTAAAAGGGAAATAGAAAATAGTGTGAGCAGTGTTCTGACAGAGAGTGGGCAAGGTGGTGGCTAGGGAGGTAAGCTGGAGTCTGTCCATGTTGAGTTTGCATATCATTTTAAGCAGTTCTGTTCTTATCCTAAAGAAAATAGGGGGCCAGTTTGAGCTGTCAGGGATGGAATGACAAATATAAGAAATGGCACAGTATGAGCATGTCAGTAGATATAAACAAGGAAAAACTTGAACCGAATAGCTGCTATCATTGTATAGAATAGTAGGCAATTTACATCACACACAGGCATCTCCATCCACTGTTTCATTCCTAACAATCAATAAATTCTACTACCTCTCTATAAAATGTTGACTTCAGTTTTTTATGAAGCATAAATTTACTCAGACCGGAATCAATTTTCCATTTCTATGAAGAATTTTTTTTTTTTTTTTAACATGTAACAGATGTGCTTGTGCTCGCCATTGCCTGGTAACTGGCAGGTGGATCACATTAGTACATTAGCATAGCTCTTAAACTGACCAAGCATAACCTGATGGGTGTGGTAGGATCTGACAGTATTCATTTTATACAAAAAAAAAAAAAAAAAGACTCTTTGTGGAGGGGCCGGGACTGACAGACCTGCAGAGTTAAATTCTCTAGTGAGCTGCAGGATAAACTGCAGAGGTTTACATTTCCACACATGGTCTACAAAATCAATTTGTCATAAATATATTCAGGAGAGAAAATTCTGCCCCTGTGCATAGTCCATCCATTTTAAAGACATTTTTAATAAGCAGGCAATGCTTATGTTGGGAAGGAGAATTCTGTGAGGTTGCTAAACAAGGACAAAGTGCTGGAATGAACAAATAGAACATTTGGCCTTTTGAGTTTAGTGTTCTACTGAGGGTGTTCCAGAGGCATACAATTGGTAAGAGTTTGCTAGCGAATATCTTTTGTTCTCTGTTTAAAAGCAGACAACAACAGATGCATGGCTCCCTAGAAACTGAGATGTGAAAACCTACAAACTAATTTGCATTTTCATTTTGTATGATTATTAGAAATTACCTCCTGGGAGTAGACCTAAAATGTGTTTTTTATTAGTTTGCTAACTTAGAAAAATATCATTTTTCATTTTACTGCTTACCAGTAAAACTTGCAAAAGCTGGAACTGTGTAAAGTGGAAGCCCATCAGAGAAGGAAAATGCAAATATTGTCCTCTAATAAAGAGTGACAGAAAAGTGATAAGACTGCACCCTGTCAAAGGCAGAAAACTTGAGAGACCAGAAAAACAAGGCAGTCCCGTTGAGTTCCAGCTCTCACAGTAATTTACAATAACTGTGACTTTGCTTTGCTGGGACAGTCACTTGCATAGATAGAAGAAAGGTGCTAATTCAATATGTTGATGGATTTGAAAGCAAGAGTCCACCAAGGCTATTTTTTAAGACTATTTTTGTGTACATTGAAATATATATTTAAGTGCTTCTTTTTTATATGTGCCAGCCTAACTTTTCCTCTTTACAGGTGCTGAAATAGGGGGAAAAAAGCGACAGGCAGGAGGTGCACACCTTCCCATTGAGCATAAGGAAGGGCAATTCCCTCAGTTCTCAGGGAAGAAAAAATGCAGACTGCTCAAAGGCTGCCTTCAACCCAGAGCAAGAGGATCTGCTTTCTTGAATGCTTTCATGTATGACCACAGTTGCCCCTGTCTCCTTACTCCCCTCTGGGATTAGGCTTTATCTTTTAACATTTCTTTGTAACCAGAAGCTAGAAAACACAGGATTTAAACATGGTGGGAAATGAGGGCTGTCGAGATGTGTTGAGCAGCAGGGTAGTCAAACAGCTGTTGAGCTGGAGAGAGAAAGCTGGATTATATCAGAGTGGATGGTATCAAAAGAGTTATAAGCTTACATGACAGAAAATTACATGTACTTGAAATATGCCATTACAAAATGTCAGCCTGACATTAAGCTGCTTTATAGAGGTATCCTGTCCTTAAGTAACCTGGTGATTATCTGTGTCCCTGGAGCTCTGCTTTCTCTGGTTTTGTAATACCCTGGCTGGTCTCTAATCACTGCACAGAGTGCGTCAACTAAGAAAAAAATTCTTGAAAGTAAATTAATTTTGATTTCCTTTGACATCCTAAAGAGTTCTCTTTTTAGCTGGAATGGAGATCCAGCCTTCCTCCCTACAAAGACAAGACATGACAGTTCTCCTCAAGGGTGAGAATCCCAGCTCCCACACTTAACGAACAAGCATTTTATAGATGAAGCAATGTGTTAGGCATTTAATATACATTATATCATTTAATTCTCATGAAAATCTCTGAAGTAGTTCTATTATTAGACACATGGAAGCTGAAGTACGGAGAGACCAAGTGACTTGGCCGAGATCTCAACAAGACAGTAGTAAAATGAGGATTTTAACCCAGGCAGTCTGATTCCAGAGCCTAAGCTTTCTGTCAACAGGTTTATCATACTGCTTTCTTCAACAGTTGTATTCACTGAGACAGCTAGGTTGGGAGAATATGGTAAATTAACTTAAAAATATTTATAGAAGGGACCAAGAGTGCAAGAGACAAGGCATAGTGTCCCTTTCTGTCTCTACGATGATGCAGTTAAGAAAATAAGAAGAGATTATTCCTGTATAGGCAACACGAGTGTGAATGGGGAGCATGAACGTGGAAAGTAAAGGCCTTTATAGAGGAAGGGAGCTGCAGGTTTTCCATTTGCAATGTTTGTTTTTCTCAACTCCAGTCGTCACTGCCACAATCATCCCGGCATGAATTTCCCAGTGGAAATATCAGCAGGGTAGGGAATGTCATAATTACATTTTCTATTATTCCCTGAAGAATATGTTAGGATAGTAGATACGGAAATACTTTGAAAAAAAAGTGCTATGTAGCAGACACAACTCCTGATGAAGCTAATTTTTCATCCTTCCGTATTAACAAAAAGGTAAAGCTAAAAAGGGAGTCCAGAGATTATTCTGCGCCTGTTTGAACTTGTAGCCGTAATTGGGCAACAACTATGTTTATTGGTTTCTACGTTGGTTGGCTCTTTGCTTTGCTCTGTGGGATAAATATATTTTCATCACGTTCTGGACAATCTCCTGGAGGTCAGATGGATAAAAGTGAAAGTTCCAAAAAAATGATTTGTGGGCGTCACCTCATACTAGTTGGTGGAGTAAGGAAAGCATTGATTCTTGGTTGGGGCAAAGATGGTTCCTGGAGGGAGCTGATACTTGGTGGGCATTTTAGTGGTCATTATGGAGTACTGATAGGTTTAGCCTGTACTGGTGCATCTTGTGTTCTGCCTCACACCCTCTTGCCTTCACGCCGGTTCCATCTATGCTACTTTGCACCGCTCTGGGCAGCTTTGACTAACTTTGCACTGACAGACCCTTATCTCAAGCATGTACTTCACATCTCTCCCTCCTCCACACAGGTAAGCTCTAGGAGCGCAAGGGTCTCATCTTTCTTGATAAGCTTTACATTTCCAGTACCTTTAATTGGATCTGGCACAAGTGTGGAATACGTGAATGGACAGGCTAATTATTTTGAGAAATTCCTCTGGGTACGTGCATATAGGAATATCTTCTTACCTACACTGAGACAGATAGACTAAAATCTTTTCTAATTTTTCCTGTCTTAATAATTCATGAATTTCTGCATCTTTGGAACTCTAAGGAGACCAAGATGAAAAAAAAAATCATTTTTTGTAAATTCAGAAAGATATTCTTTTGAACCATCATTTCTTATTTCATATTGTTACTCTAATTTTCAAGTAGGAAGCAAAAATGATGATTCATCCTTTAGTAATCAAATTTATTGCAATCAATTGCATTTTCCAATAGCTTTTGTCTGAATAAGAATGATTACGACTGAAACATCTGAAGTGTTTATAGCAAAGAACTAGACTTCAATTCCACCCAGTCTATGGTACTTTTTCTTATTATAAAAGAGACTTGGCTAACTTCTTCTAATAAAACTGTGCCACACACAGAATGAAATTCCTAGTACTTCTTAACGCTTCCCCTCTCCCAGCTACACAAAAATCCATCATTTTAATTCCCTCCAAAGGTGAATATATCAAAAACTTCAATATTCTTTAGTGATAGGTTCTTCTTTATTCTAGTTTCAACTTTTATACCCGTCACATCAGGGTATGTGCCCCAGCATTTTGATGGATCAGCACAGGCTGGATCTGCTCACTTTGTGTGCCACGGGACATAGGGCCCTGTGCTCACTTTGGCAGCCTTAAATTTGGTACCAAATAGCACCAGTGCCAAAGTTTTTGATCTTGATGGGGAAATAAAGATGAAACAAGTCTAGTCCTGAGCTGATTAAATATTAATGTCAATTATTTTTTAGTATTTCTGAAAATATTTACAAGCACATTTCCATATATCAAAACTAATATCAAATTTTTAGGAAACTTGCTTCTTAAGGTAATGTTATGGTGCAGCATTTTGTAATTTTTTGTAATTTAGGGTTTCCACATACTAGATTTTCCTAAAGAGAGGCACTTGATTTAGTTGTTTGTGACTTAGTTTATTGACATATATTAACAATGCTATGGGCTTTCCATGGAAACCCTGGTGCATAGTGGATAAGAGTTTGGCTTCCAACAAAAAGGTTGGCAGTTCAAAGCCACCAGGCACTCCTTGGAAACCCTATGGGGCAGTTCTACTCTGTCCTATAGGGTCACTATGAGTCGGAATCAACTCAACAGCAAATGGTCAATGGGTTTATGGGCTTTCCTATCTTTAAACACAATCGGGCTGCAATACATTCATTTATTAATATTACATTTTCAGTTTGCCAAACTGATAGAAAATAATTTGGTTTTATGTGTTGCTCCAGATTTTCCTTGTTACTCTTTTATCAGGAGATTGACTTTGAGATTTTATAAGAGATTTTCTGTAGTCTTACCTCAGGGAAAACTCATTACCTCCTTTGTAATTGCTTGATGGGTATGAGAACTATCTGCTCAGTGATCAGTCTCACTAATGAGTCTTGTCCTCAACTGACTTGAAAAGAATCAAGAAAAAGATTTGACGTATTTGATCAGTCAGGTGCTGTCTGATTACTCGGAGCGGCTTCTAGCCTCTTCACCTGCTCTGCCCACGTTCCGTGTTTAACAGTCAAATGCTCTTACCGTCAGTGCATAGGACTCCAGACCTTCCGTAGGGGCAGAGGCAGACAGTATCTGTCCTGGATTTTGGAACACAAGTGGCACCGTTTCCACATGGGTTGTTTTCACAAGTTGCAAACTGGCACAGCTTGCCTGAGTAACGCCTTGGACACTCACAAAACCAGTTTTCACTCTCACTGAGAAGGGAAAGGAATTAAAAAACCAATCAGAAAGCAATTAATATTGTATACATCAACTTTGACGTTATACATCATAGGGATATTACATACATACATACTTAAATATTTAAATAAAATTACAATTGCATCTTGGCTAATAAATGGAGTTTTTCTTCTCCTTTTCTCTTTCTTTTTCAACTTATAAGTATTTTTAGCTGTTTACTTTACATTGAAAGCAGATTAACAGCTTTATAGATTGTCTGAAGCCATGGAGTCTATTTTTAAGCTGTTATTTTTATTTTTAATTTATCTCATCTTTCATTTCACAGTAGGTGCCTTTTCAGGGCTTCATTAGATATGTGTGGCACTGCCTCAATAAAGGGCTTCAAAAGTCTATTAGAAAAAGCCCTTCTTGGGCTCAAAGCTCAGAGGAGACTTTTAAGCTAGTGATAAGCTCTCTTACGGAGGGAGGACGAAGTCGTCTAAGAGCAGCACTTCTGGTAATTCTGAAAGAAATGCACCGTAGGGATCTGTAATTGACTGCACTGCACTCAGGCTTAAAATATAGTTTGGTGGCCCGCCCCTGGCTGCAAGTGCTTGCGAAGGCACAGCTCAAGAAAAATACATCTCTCACCTGCCTGGGAAGGTGGAGGAAGTGGGAGTGACTTGGAATCTGTTGTTTCTGCCTATGCTACATGCTTCTGAGAGCTCAGTATTAAGCATCTGTATTCTGGGATAAAGGCTGGAAGTATAACACTCTTGTTGGCTACATCCTGGAGGGACCAAATTAGTCTTCTTATAATAAAGGAGAATGTCACATATATAAAAAACAAATTAATCTAAATATTGATTGATTAAAGTGTTTTAATCATATAGATCTAACCAGATTTGAAATGAGGAAAAGATGCTTTTATGTTACAAACCAAGGAAATCACTAATTTTAATCATGTCCTATTGATAAATCAAGCCTCATTTCCTCTTTGTTTTTGCTAGGTATTGAGAGAAGTTAGTTATACAAATTCATGCTGAGATGACTAACTGTGTGCATCTGTACATCAGCAGGCCGCTAGAGCAAAGACAGTAAGATAAATTCCATAGACAAGGCTCCAAGAAAGGAGAAAATCACCTTCTCTGGTTAACCAAGGGCAAATGTCCAGAGTTCTAAAGCATCTTATTATTCTATTAGGACTTCATTACAAATAGTCAACTTTTACTAAGTGAGATTTTGCAGATGGCAACCCTACACACTTCAAATTGTACCTTGAAGTTCCAAAAGAATTCCTGCAGTGCTAGATATTTCCACCAATATTAAAAAAAAAAAAAAAAATCTATCTTTGCTACCAACCGTGTTACACTTGCTACCTAAAGATGTCTCCTGTTCTGATCTTGCCAAAGACACCTGAATCCCAACTTCTTCCACAGCTACCAGGTCAGCTGTTTTCACTGTCACTTAACCCACTTTGATGCCTCTCCACGTCCTGAAGCAAATGGCAATGTCAACTAGCACAAAGAGTGTCCTGAGATTGATGGACCTTATGTTAAACTGTTGACTTTTGGAAACAGTGATTAAAACAATGTCACTTTCCTTCACCCACTTTACTTCAAATGTTGCAACATTACTATGACTTTATTTGGCATTGTTTAATAAAATTAGTTATGGGAGAATATATTCATGTGCAATATATTTTTTTTCTTTTGAGAAAGTTGTAAAAATCTTATCCTTCACAGTCCTGTGAACCATATAGAACACTGTTCTGCAAATCTCTCTCTAAGGAAGTTAGGACATTTTTCTGAATTAAGTAGTTCTGGGAAAGAACCCAAATGTTGGTGAAGCTTTTAGTTATACACCAGAACACCATATTTACTGCCAATTGCTGTCAACCAACATTTGCCCTGTCCCTACTTCATGGATGTAGTGTCATATGCCATTGGGCAGATAAAAGTTGCTTCTGTTCTCTTTGGGAGAGACAACATGTGTGAACAAATCTCTATAAAACACAGCACATGTATGTGATGAGTGAATTTAGAAGCAGCTATTAAAGGATTTTAAGATGTTAACTCTGTGAAATGTGGATTCAGATGACAGTAGTTTCTAAAAGCTATTGGTACCACAAAATGTAGCCAGAGAATCTCTGTGTGGCTTTTACAAACCGAGATTCTATGTTCTCCCTGCCCTCCTAGATGGAGATTCTGATTTAGTAGGTATGGGGTAAAGTCCAGGATTCTGCGTTTTAAAAGTGTCATTGGCTGATCCTCTTGCATAGCCCATTTTGAGCTTAAGCCAGCCCCCAGGACAAATTTTCTCTCCAGAGAAAAAATAAGTACGATAGTCTTTAGTTACTACTGTGCCCTTAGAAGGATGCCAAGCATTATAATTTTCTCTCTTTGTTTTGGCTAGAAATTTGGCTTTTTTTTTTTTTTTTACTAACATACATCTGAAAACATAATATTTGTTTATCAAAGTACAAAGATTAGAGTATTTTAATTTACTAGTTCCATATATGGTCCACAGCATGTACATTATACTTAACAAGAGTGTGAAGTAGGAAAAATTCACTCAGTCATTTTAAAGCATTGTTTAAACAATACCACCTATCTCAGGGTATGAGAACATTTGCATATTTTGGCACTGTGAATGCTGCCAGTATATTTGATTACAAGTCCACAATATGGTTGGCATACCAAATGACCGCTATTAAGTTTCTACGGGCATTCAAAATTATCTTCAGAAAAAAAATTAGCTGATTAAAAAAAATCAAAGATGCTGGCCGGAAAATGTTGCCCACTATTTACATAACACAACCAGATGCCAGAAAATCTTCTAGAACTAAAAGGACTCCTGCATGTATTAATTTCAAAAGATAAATAACTCTTCCTCTACTCTTTGTAGCTAATGGATCATTAACGTATTTTAAAGTTGGCCAACCACAGCATCAAGAGAGAGAGATTCTCAGCAGGAAAGCGTGCAGAAATGAATCCTTATGAATAACGTCTCTAGATACTCCTGAAAAATAAAAGTGCTATTGGTGGAAATAACCCATCTCTGTGTATAGGTTCTTCTATTTATAGCACCACAGCACAGGCCTAAGAAGGAACGCAAATGAGATTCCGAGTCTTCAACTTTCGTTCTGTATTCGTGAGTTTCACAACCCCACAAAAAGAGTCTGCTAATTAAAAAGCTGTACCTCTTTTTTTTTTTTTTTTTAACCCAGAATCTGCCTTAAAACGTTTGAACTCTTTTCGAATGAGTTGCCAGCCGTGTGTGGTGCAGGGACCAATGGAGACTCAGAGCTCTAACACCACAGGTAGTTGTTCGTTGTCTAAGACAGAGCTGCCTAAAAGGATTTTTTTTTTTTTTTTTGCAGTAAGGCATGCCATCATGTTTGACAGTTTTTATTTTTAACCTTTTCTTTTTAAAAGTAGCCATGCATGAAAATAATAGGGGGAAAAAAAAAAAAGCAAAACCAAAATTACCTTCAGGCAGCTTAGAAAGTGAACTTGGAGAAACATAGTCTATATAACTTATCCAAGAACACACAGAGCTCAGGGAAAGTGTCTTGCTACAGGTATTTTTTTTCCCCTTTATTTGAAAGGATTGTATTAAAGGCAGTGTCTTAGTCATCTAGTGCTGCTATAACAGAAATACCACAAGTGGATGGCTTTACCAAAGAGAAGTTTATTTCCTCACAGTCCAGTAGGCTAAAAGTCCAAATTCAGAGCGTCAACTCCAAGGGAAGGCTTTCTTTCTCTGTTGGTCTTCTCATCAATCTTCCTGCGGACTAGGAGCTTCTCTGTGTAGAGACCCCAGATCCAAAGAATGCACTCTGCTCCTGGTGCTGCTTTCTTGGTGGTATGAGGTTCCCCTGTCTCTCTGCTTGCTCTTCTCTTTTATATCTCAAGAGATTGCCTCAAGACACAATCCAATCTTGTAGACTGAGTCTTACCTCACTAACACAACTACCACCCATCCTCCCTCAGTAACATCGTAGAGGCAAGATTTACAACATACAGGAAAATCACACAGTACTGGGAATCATGGCCCAGTTAAATTGATACACATGTTTTTTGGTGGACATAATTCACTCCATGACACGCAGAAACAAAAAGATGAAAAAGAATAAAAACAATGATAACAGTCATAGAATCATGCATGAAGAAATAATATATAAAACAGGAATAATTCACCAACAGTATATAAATAATTTTGTTGCTTCTTATTCTATAATCTGTCATTCACTCTCATGGGAATTTTTTGAAAAAAAATTGTATTGGGATATCTGTTTCTCTCTGTCTCTCTCCCTGCTCTCTCTGAAACTCATGATTCACTTTAAAAAAGACCTTCACTGGTAAAGAATAATGAGCAGGATTTTCTTCCCAGCAAATGCATCACTTGAAGAGATGTCTTTTCCATTTCTTTTGCCTTACGACCCTCTAACCAAAAAAAAAAAAAAATCAACAACAAGAAAACAAAACTAGTTGCTGTTGAGTGGATTCCAACTCATGGCCACCCCATCTGCACAGAGTAGGACTGTGCTCCATAGGGTTTTCAAGGCTGTGAATCTTCAAAAGTAGATCACCAGGCCTTTCTTTTGAGGCACCTCTGAGTGAGTTCAAACCATCAACTTTTCAGTTAGTAGTCAAGTGCTTAGCCAGTTACAACACTCACGGACTTCCTGTTACTCTCTAGTCCTTATGAAATAGAGTTGTGGTTTTTTTTTTGGCATTCAAAGGAGGAATCTCAGAAAATATCAGATTCAAAAAGGGGAGTTGTTGTTTTTGTTAGGTACTGTCGAGTCGCCACAGTACATAGTAATCCCATGTACAACAGAATGAAACACTGACAGGTCCTGCGTCATCCTCACAATCATTGCTATGTTTAAGCACATTGTTGCAACAAGGTGTCAATCCATTTCCTTGAGGATCTTCTTTTTCTCTGACCCTCTACTTTACCAAGCACGATGTCTTTCTCCAGGGACTGGACCATCTTGATAACAAGTCCGAAGTGCATGAGATGATGTCTTGCCATCCTTGCTTCTAAAGAGCATTCTTTAGTACTTCTAAAGAACTTCTTCCAAGACAAATTTGTTCGTTCTTCTGGCAGTCCATGGTATATTCAATATTCTTCACCATCACCATAATTCATAGGCATCAATTCTTCTTTGGTCTTCCTTATTCATTCTCCAGTTTTCACATGCATATGAGGTAACTGAAAACACCATGTCCTGGATCAGGCATGTCTCAGTCCTCAGAGTGACGTCTTTGCTTTTTAACACTTTAAAGAGATCTTTTTCAGCAGATTTGCCCAATGCAATGTGTCCATTGATTTCTTGATTGCTGCTTCCATGGACGTTGACTGTGGATCCAAGTAAAATGAAATCCTTGACAACTTCAACATATTTTATTTTATCATGATGGTGCTTATTGGTCCAGTTGGGTGGATTTTTGCTTTCTTTATGTTGAAGTGCAATCGATACTGAAGGCTGTAGTCTTTGATCTTCATCAGTAAGTGCTTCAAGTCCTCTTTGCTTTCAGCAAGCAAGGTTGTGTCATCTGCATAATGCAGGTTGTTAATGAGTCTTCCTCCAATCCTGATGCCCTATTCTTCTTCATATAGTCCAGCTTCTTGGAGTATTTTCTCAGCATAAGATTGAATAAGTATGGTGAAAGTATACAACCCTGATGCACACTTTTCCTGATTTTAAACCAGGCAGTATCCCCTTGTTCTGTTGAACAACTTCCCCTTGATCTATGCACAGGTTCTGCATGAGCACAATTAAGTGTACTGAAATTCCCATTATTCTCAGCGTTAACTATAATTTGTTATGATCCACGAAGTCGAATGCCTTTGCATAGTCAATGAAACACAGGTAAACATCTCTCTGGTATTCTCTGCTTTCAGCCAAGATTCATCTGACATCAGCAATAATATTCCTCATTCCATGTCCTCTTCTGAATCCAACTTGTATTTCTGGCAATTCTCTGTTGATGTATTGCTGCAACTGTTTTTGAATTATCATCAGCAAAATTTTACTTGCTTGTGATATTAATGATATTGTTCAATAATTTACACATTCTGTTGGATCATCTTTTTCTGGAATGGGCACAAATATGGATCTCTTCCAGTCGGTTGGCCAGGTAGCTGTCTTCCAAATTTCTTGGCATTGACACATGAGTACATTCAGCATTGCCTTATGGTCATAATCTAAAGTTAAATGCGCTATGTATGAGACTGTGTCTAGTACAGTACTTGGAACAGAGTAGCTGCTAAATTTACGTTAGTTAAATAAGTTGGGTATAGATGAAATGTACAATTAGTTAAGTCTGAATCAGCAAGAGAATGGAATCTGGTACAAAGAGAAGTGGGCTGGGAAGGGAGATATGAGGTGAAAGATACTGAAGGAGGAGGGAAGGGGAAGAAAGGGGAGAAAAATAAAAAATGATGCATTAATACTTCTTGAATGAATGCATCATTTCAATGTCTAAAACTACTTCTCTCAAATGAAAAAAAAAGGGTCAATGTTTTAAGATTAGAATTTATACTTACGCAATGATTTCATAATGTGTTTTCTTACACTATTTTCATTGCAAAATTAGCCAGTCTCCATTCCTCTGCACTGTAAGAGCAATTTGGGCAGGATTTAATATAACAGAATCAGTAAATGCAGTGCTCATGAAGCTCTGGAGCCCTCAGATAATTTTCTGTAAAGATAACGTGTCTATCTGGAGGCTATTAAAGGCCAGAAGGGTTAGTATAAGCTTTTAAAATTCTATTTTAACTCCTACTAAAAAGAAACAAAAAAAATTCCTTAAAATATATAAGGCAACAGAGCACCATTTCACCCATTCCCTTGACCTCAGCAATGTTCACATAACTACAATTTCTACTCAGCTGTTACCATGGTGAATTCATCTCTTGTCAGGAAGGTGGCAACATTTCACACAATGCTGGGTTGTTCTTTTCTGATGTTGAGTACTATTTATAAAATTGCCGAGGGGTGGGATTTATCTCCCACAAACATAAGGAATAGTAAATAATGATCTAGGAAGGTACACATTTATGAACACAGAAACATTCTTTATGAGCCTTGCTACAATCCTATGTTGAGTTTGCAATGTAAAATTTAATTTTTTATAATTTCTTGCTTATTGCATATCCTCCCATCTCTAAAGTCTTTAAGTTCTGAATTTGGGCTGGGAAAGGGCAAGACATTTAGAGGAGTTCTTGCCTCTAAATTAGTTATCAGGCTTATTCCTAAACTACAGTTTGTATCTGACACTTAGCACAAAGATTGTCCCAAACATCTTTGTATAGGGTCAGTGTCCTGAACAATGTAGACCTGAGATTACTGACTGGCAATTTGTTTAATGTCTACTCCTTGAACTGCAGAGTCTATTTTAGATGATAATTCTGAGCCTCAGGCACAAGGTTTGTTGCACAATGACTAGAAACAAAATCAAAATTGCCACTCAACGTTTATCCACTATATAAAAGCTCATTTCCTTAGTTCCAACTCCAGTTCAGACCTAATCTCATGCAACTCCCTCCCTATCACATATCCTACACACTTGTTCCCAGATAGCTTTCCCAGTTCATTTTACAATTTTTTTTGTATTAATTTTGGCATTGACTCTTTTCTTCTTTCTCTACAATGGTCATTCAGACCTTTCCCAGTCTCTAAGCCCTATGTCGCACACTCATAGGAGATGATGTCATCTCCTACTCTGTAGATAAAATTGCAACCATCAGTACCGACTTCTGAATTCTCACAGCATCTATCCCTCCTTATTTTTCTCCAGCCTTCTTTCCCTTTTCCCCAAGTCCCAAGAAGAGATATCTCTACTTGCTAAGGCTAACATTTCATCTAATTTAATCCTATAAACAGATTTGATCATAAAGTACAAGTCAGGCTCAGTTGAGATAGAAGAATGGACTTCAGTCCTGTTAGGAGTTTGTACTTTAACTTATTGGCAATGGATAGGCATTGTGGGGTTTGGGACAGGGAAATAATGGTACTGTGTCTTAGAATTATCATTCTGCAGCTATAGTGTGGAGAATTTACTGGGGATCAACAAACCTAAGGACAGTGTGCCAGATGTTAATTTGTCTTTCAGCTCCAAATCCACCCTTATAATGGGATGGTACAGAGAGACCCTCTCAGGTGTTCAAGAAGCTGTGTATTATATAGATGAACATGTTGGAAACAAAGTAAAGAAACACCACCAACAGATGGGAAAAGCAGGTGCCTCGATCTTTATTCCTTGCCTTGGTAAAGTTTATGTAGAGGATACTAATGAACATGATAGTGTGAGAGGCCAGGATGAGGACAAGGGGGTGAAGTGTATCATGATTCCAATCTCTAATACTACTTTCTCTTAAGATTAGGTAACTTCACATGAAGTTTGAGCTCACAGAAGAAATGAGGGAGTTCTCTTGAGCCAGAATTGACAAAACGGTACATGTGGTTTGGGTTACAAAATTAAGTTCACCCCTACCCAGGAAGAAATGGCCATTTGTAGTCAAACCTTAGGAGTCGTAATGATCATGTATCTGAAAATATTACATGTTTCTTCATATCAGTCATAGGCTAGCAGGATCGGCAGAATACATTCACTGCCTCCAAAGGTAGAGTAGAAACAGATCTGATTTCAACAATCTATGAAATAGCTGTTCTTCCTGAAAAAAAAAAAACTGGTTAGTATCTTGGGGACAGTTGTAGAGATGAAAGTCATGTCCGTGAGGGAGAACACCTGAACTCATTTTAGTGCAACTGATGATGATGATGATTCATAATATAATTAAATATTTGGGATGAATACCAAACTGAACAGGCTGTCAGGGCAATAGGAGTAAACAGGGACTATCCCAGGCAAACTGGGTGTATGGTTGCCGTCTGTTTGGGATCATATATTTTCCCATAGCCTGTTGTTATAATGAATATATTAATAAAGTATATTTTAACTTAATTCTTAAGTAGAAAGGCTGTGATTTTATTTTAACTATTGTGGAAACATTCTATTGAGGTTCAAATTTACATACACTTAGGGGATGGTCTTAAAGCAGTTTTGCAATTTTGAAGGATTCTATGGGCAAAATATTGAATGACCCAGGAATCATCAAAAGAACATGGAAGGAATATACAGAGTCACTGTACCGAAAAGAATTGGTTGACATTCAACCATTTCAGGAGGTAGCATATGATCAAGAACTGATGGTACTGAAGGAAGAAATCCAAGTTGCATTGAAGACATTGGTGAAAAACAAGGTTTCAGGAATTGACGAATACCAATTGAGATGTTTCAACAAACGGATGCAGGGCTGGAGGTGATAGCTTCTCTATGCCAGGAAATTCAGAAGACAGCTACCTGGCCAACTGGCCGGAAGATATCCATATATGTGCCCATTCCAAAGAAAGGTGATACAACAAAATGCATAAATTATTGAACAATGTCATTAATATTACATGCAAGTAAAATTTTGCTGAAGATAATTCAAAAACAGTTGCAGCAGTATATTGACAGGAATTGCCAGAAATTCAAGCTAGGTTGAGGAGAGGACATGGAATGAGGGATATCATTGCTGATGTCAGATGGATCCTGGCTGAAAGCAGAGAATACCAGAAAGATGTTTACTTGTGTTTTGTTGACTATGCAAACGCATTTAACAGTGTGGATCATAACAAATTATGGATAACATTGTGAAGAATGGGAATTCCAGAACACTTTATTGTGCTCATGTGGAACCTGTAAATAGACAAAGAGGCAGTCATTTGACAGATCAAGACAATACTGCATGGTTTAAAGTCAGGAAAGGTGTGTGTCAGGGTTGTATTTTTTCACCATACTTATTCAATCTGTATGCTGAGCAAATAATCCAAGAAGCTGGACTATATGAAGAAGAACACAGCATCAGGATTGGTGGAGGACTCATTAACAACCTGCGATATGCAGATGACACAACCTTACTTGCTGAAACCAAAGAGGACTTGAAGCACTTACTGATGAACATCAAAGACTACACCCTTCAGTATGGATTAAGCCTCAACATAAAGAAAACAAAAATCCTCACAACTGGACCAATAAGCAACATAGTGACAAACGGAGAAAATAATGAAGTTGTCAAGGCTTTCATTTTACTTGGATCCGTAATCAATGTCCATGGAAGCAGCAGTCAAGAAATCAAACGACATACTGCATTGGGCAAACCTGCTGCAAAAGACCTCTTTAAAGTGTTGAAAAGCAAAGATGTCACTTTGAGAACTAAGGTATGCCTGACCCAAGCTATGGTATTTTCCATTGCCTCATATGCATGTGAAAGCTGGAGAATGAATAAGGAAGACAGCAGAGGAATTGATGCCTTTGAATTATGGTGTTGGTGAAGACTATTGACTATATCATGGATTGTCAGAGGAATGAACAAATCTGTCTTGGAAGAAGCACAGCCAGAGTGCTCCTTGGAAGCAAGGATGGCGAGACTTTGTCTCATGTACTTTGGACATGTTATCAGGATGGACCAGTCCCTGGAAAAGGACATCATACTTGGTAAGGTAAAGGGTCAGCAAAAAAAGAGGAACACCCTTGACGAGACGGAGTGACAGAGTGACGGCAACAATGGGCTCAAGCGTAGCAACGATTTTGAGGACGGCACAGGACTGGGCAGCGTTTCCTTCTGCTGTACACAGAGTTGCTATGAGTCAGAACCAACTCGAGGGCACTTAACAACAACGTAGAGCAGTATTTTGTGTTAAGCTGATAAAACTGTAATACAAAGCTCAGATAACCTGAAACAGCTTTCCTGAGAAAATCACCACAGATAATAAATCAGTGCTTTGCTGCCTTTGAAATAAGTGTAGTTTTTTTTTTCTTCTGATACTGAAAGGGATAATTTGAGTTTTAAATACAAGAGGTTTAAAGTGGCTTCAGGCTTTTTCAATTAAAAGTTTTAGTTTGCAATTTCTTTTCACAGGAAAAGACAAAATCGCTTCCTGGAATGGGTTGACATGATGTTAAAATGGACCGTGTTATTTCTTTGAAACCATTTACAATGGCCAACTCTCATCAAAGGTGTTTCAGCTGGAGGCAAGCTTCTCAGTTCAGTGACCTTATGGATGGTAAAAGACAGTTTTAAAAGGCATTTATACCTACTTAACCCTTTTTTTTTTTGACAGTCTATTACATGTGACAGTTTTCTTTTACATTAAATGGATAAAATAAAAAAAATAAAAGGAACGTTCAACTTTCCCTGCTGTTTCAATAGTTTCAATTAGTTTCTTTCCCTTCAATTACTCCATCAGATGGGATAGATAAGATTTCACTATTTGGGGGGATCATTTTAAGTCTTTTTTCCAGCAGTTTGTTATTTTTAAAGCTCCGATGATTCGCTATAAAATGCGTCTCCATTTGCAGGAATCAATTCCTAAATTGCTTCCCTCAACAAATCCAACACTGCTAGGCTCACTATAGCACAGAAATAGCACTGATTTGGAAAGGGATTACCTATTGGGTTCAGAAAACCTTCTTCTGTGACAAGTTATGGCATGGAACAGATCTTTGACAGCCAGAGGCAACTTTTTTTTTTTTTTTAAAGTAAGGAACATTTGAAGTTGTGTTTCATTAGTTCAAACAAAAGTCATATTTCCAGTTAACTGATATATATGAATTATGAGTTGTTGCAAACTCTCCAATCCAGATTACACTAAATTAAAATTTCAAAGCAACTTAAAATGTATTTGAATAGACACATATTTAAAGACCTTTTCTTCAGAATTTATTAAATCTTAAATTGAAATGTATTTCTGTCTTTTATGTTGAAATCTTATTTATAGTTTATCCCCTTGCCCTCCCTCCATGGCACATATATGCAAAATACTATTCTCCAAACTGGAGACGTTATTTTCGTTACTAATGATAAAACAGAGCTGAATTTGTGGCATAAGTTTTATCTACATTGATCTATAAAATGAGTTAGAAAATCTCTGTTTATCTCAGTTGTTTTAAATCTAATTAAAGTAAAACAGAAACAAGAAAAAACGCAGGTCAAGGGACAAATAATTTTTTGTTAGTTTAATCACATGTAGGAAGCTATTATTATCCTTGGGACTTGGAGAAGGTTGACTGTTCCATAGAATTTTTAATAGACAAGACACAATTTATCTTAATACTGTGTCAGCAATTTCCTGAAACTGATTTAGCCTTTTGCACTAAAAAGAAGAGACACGCTAGAACTTTTAATTGAAAAAGCCTGCAGCTGCTTTCAACCTCTGATATCTATAATCAAGTTCTCTCTTTCTAAAAAAGACCAGAAAAGAACAACCTAACCGGGAAGTTGTTCAGGAAAAAACTTTTTACCAAAAATATTGTGAGCGATTGTCTGTATTCCTTCAGGAAACTTGTAGATAGGAAGATTGTAATATCTAAATCAGACTGTTTAAAGGATGTTTTGTCTTATTACAAAAAGTATCACTCAAACATCCAATAAACGGAGTTATGCAAATATTTTTCAGGGATACACTAATTGTCAAAAACAAGGCTATCACATTGTGTTTGGTGTTTTATCATTGTTTCTTGTAGGTGTCCCATTAGCCTCTATGAGGGCAGAGGGCCAGGCCTTTGACCCACCCTGCCATGCCCCAACCAAATCTAGTTTGCTTTTATCTGAATTTATTCATTTTTTTTATTCACTCAGCTAATACTTATTACACTTCTTGGTTCTTGGTGAGCAAAATTATAAGCATATTTTGCAAGATTAAGGATTTAAAGCTTCTTACATGTCAAATTTATTTTTTCAGATAGTCCATTAAACCTTGAATTTTGAAATCTTAGGTGGGTCAATAAGGAATATCTTACACACATTTTAAAATTTAAGTTACCAAATTTCCTTCATTAACATAGTGAAGAATTAATCTAGACTGCATAAATTCCTGGAGAGGAGGGGTCTTTATTTCTCGAGGATATAATTTTCTTTTTATGAAAATAGAATTTTTGTTGATGGAGAGTGCATATTAATTTCAAAAACTTCATCAGTTGTCATGGAAATTATACAGCTTAAATCCTTAGCGTTGGTTCTGTGAAGAAATATTATACTGGCTATGTGGAAAACTTCCATTTTTATTAAATTTATATTTGTCTTTTCTTTCCATTTCGGTCTCATGCTAAATTTTTTATGGCTAAATTAACATCAATTTAAGTCTAGCTTCTAAATGAAACTAATATCCTCCAATATCTTAATCACACATTATATGTTTTATAAATAACAATTAAGCTTTTTGTGGTGGCTTGGTGATGAGAGTATTCCATGAAGCACTGAAAGCTAAAAGTAGTTCCGTAGCATTAGGGCAGACCGCTTTGCTGCTCATGTAAGCTACTTCTTTCATCTTATGGTTGAGAGGATGGATGTTCTCCAATCCAGAAATACCTGCTCCATTGTCCTGTAGCTGCTGCCTGAGAATCTTTTTTCAGCACTTTATTCTTTTCAGGTAGAGAACTAAAAATTCTTCCTATACTTTAAGGACCTCAGTGCCACCTTCTCAATGGTACTCATGGACAGAAGCAAAAAAAAAAAAAAAAAATTTTCTGGCACATAGGTGCCATTCACTCATCAATTCAGGAATTGAATAAATATTTATGGAGTCCTGATATGTGTCAGGTACTGGTGGGCCTTGAGGCTAGAAATACACATAAGGCATGACTCTGTCTTACTGGGATTTTAGTCTAGATTTGTGGCTTGTAAAATCAGTTTTGCATCAGAATCGTTAAGCGGTCTGTAAAACATACAGATCCATAGACCCCACCATAGAATTTCCACAAACAATCTGTGGACCTGGGAACTGGGCATGTATTTTTAACAATTTCTTAGGTGATATACATCTTTGGTGACCTGGTTTCCATATTTCTGGAATATTTTTACCACTAGAGCCTGAGTCTCTTTGACAGTAAAAAACCAAAAACCAAATTCATTGCCTTTGAGTTGATTCTGACTCATGGATATACCAAATGTTTCAGAGCAGAACTGTTCCACAGGGTTTTATTGGCTGTAATCTTTACAGAAGCAGATCTCCAAGCTTTTCTCCCATGGCACTGCTGGGTAAGTTCAAACTGCCAACCTTTAGGTTAATAGTCAAACGCAAACCATTTACACCACCCAGGGATCTTGCGAGTCTGTCTAAGTTTTGATTATAGTTCTACTCGGTAGAGAAACATTTTCCTTCCAATGTGAATAGTGTATGTCGTTGTTGTTAGGTGCCGAAAAGTCAGTTCCGACTCATAGCAACCTTATGTATAACAGAACAAAACACTGCCTAGTCCTGTGCCATCCTCACAATCATTACTATGTTTGAGCCCATTGTTGCAGCCACTGTGTCAATCCATCTTGTTGAGTGGCTTCCTGTTTTTCACTGAAAAGCATAGTGTCCTCCTCCAGGGACTATTCGCTCCCGATAGCATGTCCAAATTATGTGAGATGATGTCTTGCCATCCTTGCTTCTAAGGAGCATTCTGGCTGTACTTCCTCCAAAACAGATTTGTTTGTTCTTCTGGCAGTCTATGGTATTCAATATTCTTCATCAACACCATAATTCAAAGGTATCAATTCTTCTTTGGTTTTTCTATGTATTGTCCAGATTTCCCATGCATATGAGGTGACGAAAATACTATGGCTTGTATCAGGCACAACTTATTCCTCAAAGTGACGTCGTTGCTTTTTAACACTTTAAAAAGGTCTTTTGCAGCAGATTTGTCCAATGCTATACGTCATTTGATTTCTCGACTGCTGCTTCCATGGACATTGATTATGGATCCAAGTAAAATGAAATCCTTGACAACTTCAATATTTTCTCCATTTATCATGATGTTGCTTATTGGTCCAGTTGTGAGGATTTTTGTTTTCCGTATGTTGAGGTGGAATCCATACTGAAGACTGTAGTCTTTGATCTTCATCAGTAAGCGCTTCAAGTCCTCTTTGGTTTCAGCAAGTAAGCTTGTGTCATCTGCATAACACAGGTTGTTAATGAGTCTTCCTCCAATCCTGATACTGCACTCTTCTTCATATAGTCTGGCTTCTCGGAGTATTTGCTCAGCATGTAGATTGAGTAAGTACAGCGAAAGGACACAATATCATGCACACCTTCCCTGATTTTAAACCACACAGTGTCACCTTGTTCTGTTGGACCGACTGCCTCTTGGTCTATGTACAGATTGCGCATGAGCACAATTAAATGTTCTGGAATTCCCATACTTTGCAATGTTATCCATAACTTGTTATGATCCACACAGTTGAACACTTTTGCATAGTTAATAAAACACAGGTAAACATCTTTCTGGTATTCTCTGCTTTTAGCCAAGATCCATCTGACATCAGCAATGATACCCCTCATGCCTTCTGAATCTGGCTTGAATTTCTGGAAATTCCCTGTCTTTGTACTGCTGCAACTGTTTTTGAATTATCTTCAGTAAAATTTTACTTGCATGTGGTATTAAATTTTGATAGGGTTTCCAAGGATATAATCGTTACAGAAACAGAGTGACACATCTTTGTCCTGAGGAGATGCTGGTGGGTTTGAACCACTGACATTTTAGTTAGCAGCTCAGTGCTTAGCTACTGTACCACCAGGGTTCCTTGAATAGTATATAACCAAACAAACTTGTTGCCGTCGAATCAATTCCAACTCATAGTGACCCTACAGGACAGAGTAGAATTGCCCCATAGGGTTTCCAAGGAGTGCCTGGTGGATTTGAACTGCTGTCCTTTTGGTTAGCAGCTGAACTCTTAACCACTACACCACCAGGGTTTCCTGAATAGTGTATAGCTAATGTCAAATAAATATTTGTTGAATAATAAACGAATGACGTTTCTTCAACTCTTCAATCTCAGCTGTCTTAAAGCTAAACGGTTCTTCTATCATATGGTTTCATGACCTGAAAAGAACTTAAAAGTTGGCATCTACAATTCCTGGTATCTAGGGTAAAAAACTTGATGTTCAATGTTTCTTGTCATCCTTTGAGCTAACATTGTCTATCTAAATAGTCTGTAGATTTTATATTGCCCTAAAGGAAAGAGTCCTTTATCTACTGGTATAGGTCCTACAAAGATCATCTTAAACTATTTTATTTAAAGCAGCGTTGCTTTTGCTTTTGAGTACAACTTTTAGTATTTAACTTGACATATTTTAAATTTATTTTTGAACACATATTGTCTATAAAACAAGACCTATCCTCAGTTTTCTAGGGTAGATAATATACAATTGGAAATGCCATAATTTGTACAGACTAAGCAAAAAGAGAACAAATTGCTTATATATAGTTATACTATGAAGAAAAATTAGTATTATTACTTTAGATCACTGTGTTAAATCTTTGGAAGATTCCAGAGAGAAGTAATGTTATGTAAATTGCACATAGCACATTTTCAAAATGATAAACTCTTTAAGGAATTTGGTAATAAGGTGATAAAGAAATGATGAGGTGTTAAAGAAGTTAAATTCTACTTTGAATTTTTTTTTTTAGTCCATTATCTTTATTGATGTCTTATAACACTTCAATCTATATACTCACCTTTTATTCTGACTGCCACCCTAACTGTGCCTATCACACATTTTTTGGGAGATAGCGATAGCTATAAATTATGAAATGTTGAAAGTGCCCTAAAAGTGTTAAATCAAATGCTATAAAATTGAGTGTTGACATTTTTTAAAAATGTCATAGCAAGAGTTTCAGAATGTTGCATATCATCGTTGAGGGAAACTGTACCAGGGAGAATTAAATCTGAGTATAGAGGGTCAGATGACTTTTGTAACTGGCACAAAAGATTGTTTTCTTACTTTTCACTAATGGAATGTTAATTGTTCTTATTCTCCTTCAGAGCAGACATTGGGGAGGGCAGCTAGGTCAGGTACCACTGTCTGGCTCATTTATTACAACAAAATGCAAACAGTTGACCTATCAACAAATTGACAAAACAAGGTATCCCACCAATGAGACAACATCTGCAGCATAAGGACCAGTTAGATCTTAGTCTAAGCTTTAAATATGTAAACATACCACTTTATCCTAAGGAGATGCTAATACAATTCACTTCTTTATGTTGAGCGTCGAGTATAATGAGAATATATCCAGACTATTAAGTGGCTGAAACCCAAAGGACCTTAAGTAAAAGGGAAATAAAAGGTTTTCTTATTGGTTTTGGAACTACAAGAGGAATGTAGAGTAAAAATACTTAAAAACATATTCTATTCAAAGTTTGGATACCATCATTTCCTACAATTTAATTATTTCATTTTGTTTCTATTGTTAATCAAATTGACTAAAAAAAATTAAACTACTATAATATAAACTGTATCATAATATTCATTGGACCTCTGGTGGCACAGTGGTTAAGTGCTACAGCAGCTAACCAAAAGGTCGCAGTGAGAATCCACCAGCCTCTCCTTGGAAACTCTATGGAGCAGTTCTACTCTATAAGAAAGCTATAAGTCAGAATCTGCTTGATGGCAGTGGGTTTGGTTTTGGGTTGGGTGGTTCCTAGTACTCATTCACACTTCAGAGCTTTTTTATTGAGCTGTTCTCCCTACTTAACACATCCTTCCCCCAATACTTCCTCTTCTTTATATATATACTTCTCATTTAATCTTTAAGAATCAGATTAATTATCACTTTTTCCAGAAAGCCTTCCATAAGCTTGACAGTCCTTCCATGAACTTGGGCTAAGGGTCCGTCTCTATTGTCCCAAAGTATTTTGTGCATTTTATTGGGATATGCCATGTGTCCATCTGTCCAACCCCACTGTAAGCTGCTTGGAGGACCATGCACACTGGGCTGGAGCAGTAGTATTCAATAATTTTTAAAATTGTTCTTTGCATTTCAGTGATGCCATCCACCTCATATTTGCTTGAGTTCCAAATCTGTATGTCCATTCTAGATCTTTCTTTTGAGTGCAAGGTTTTATTACCACTGTACCTTGTAACCAGTTCTTCTCTCATTTCATGTATCATGGTACATTGGGTCATTTGTTTATAGGTCAGGCTCCTCAAAGTCATTTGTTTATAGGTACTTGCTCCTCAAAGTCAAATACTACTTCTTAAATAATTTTGTATACATACTTGTTATGCACTAAATAAATGTACCTATTTATTTTTCATAATGCAAAGTTCTGGTACAGTATTAAAATACATGGAAGTTTAAATCAGACCCTTTCCCTTTCCCCTTGTTTGTGTCCCACTCCCCACAGCTGATCTCTGTTAACAGTTTAGTTGATATCCTTCTATGACCGTTTTATTGAATAAGTGAACGAACTTGAGGCCAAAGATGTTAATTAATTTAGTTCACAACTTATATTGAGACCTGAAGTAGGCTGAATAACGTCCCCAAAGATATCATGTCCTAATCCCTGGGATCTTTAAATGTTAATGCAAAAAGCATCTTTGCAGATGTAAGTTAAGGATCTTGAGATGGAAAGCTGGGTTATCTGGGTGAGCCCTCAATGCCATCACAAGTGTCCTTGTAAGAGGCAGATAGAGGGAGAATTTGGCAGACAGAAGAGAAGACAATGTTGCCACAGAAGCAGAGATTGGAGTGATATAGCCACAAGCCAAGGAATGCTGGCAGCCACCAGACAGGGAATGCTGGCAGCCAACAGAAGCTAGAAGAGTGTCATGGTTTGAATTATGTCCCCCAAGAAATGTGTGTATCAGTTTGGCTAGGCCATGATTCCTGGTACTGTGTGATTTTCCTGTATGTTGTAAACCTGCCTCTAGGATGTTAATGAGGGAGGATGGGTGGCAGTTGTGTTAGTAAGGCAGGACCTGATCTACAAGACTGGATTGTGTCCTGAGGCAATCTCTTGAGATATAAAAGACAGAAGTGAGCTGTGAGACAGGGGGACCTCATACCATCAAGAAAGCAGCACCGGGAGGAGAGCGTGTTCTTTGGACCGGGGTCCCCGCACTGAGAAGCTCCTAGTCCAGGGGAACACTGAAGAGAGGAAGGCCAATAGAGAGGAAGAAGCCTTCCCCTGGAGCTGACACCCTGAATTTGGACTTTTAGCCTACTTTGACTATAAGGAAATAAACTTCTCTTCATTAAAACCATCTACTTGTGGTATTTCTGTTATAGCAGCACTAGATGACTAAGACAAAGAGGCAAGGAGCAGATCTTCCCTAGAGCCCTGAGAGGTAATGTGGCCCTGTCAACATCTTGATTTCAGCTTAGTGATATTGCTTTCGGACTTCTGGCCTCCAGAACTATCAGATAATAAATTTCTGTTGTTTGTTAGCTTGTGGTAATTTATTACAGCATCTGTAGGAAAGTAATGCAAAGTCCTATTATGCTTCTGCCCTGTGCCATGGGTGCAGGTACAAAGACAAATAGGACATTGACCTTGACCTTGAAAAGTTTGGAGTACAGTCTGTAAGATAGGTTGGTTGTGGCATGAAAGGGGTATGTGCCATGATAAGGCATTTTCATATTTTCCAGTGACCAAAAAGGAGTCAGCAGAGGTTGTAAGGCAAGAGAGAGGCACAATTTTCCTTTCTTTCTGAGTGAAACAGAGAGACTGGGACTAAGAACACTAATGAGATTGTTGCTTATGGGAACTGAAAAGAGCTTGAACTGTGACAGTGGCAGCAGCATCCAGGAGGAGAGGCTTGAATTTAAGAGAATTTTCTTAAGTGGAATGGAACGTATTTGTCAATAGCATAATTTTAGAGCCATGTTACCATTCTAGGCCCAAAATCTTGTCCCTAATAATGGTTTCTGCTGAGACGTTTGGGCTTTCACTACCAAAATCACAGTAGTTCTCCTGAAAAATTATTTGAATATTATTTTGAATTTTTTTCAGAGATAATTCTTTTAAAGGTGATTTTAAACATTTTTTATATATTTTTTTATTGTACTTATAGATGAAGGTTTACAGAACAAACTAATTACTCATTAAACAGTTATTACACATATTGTTCTATGACATTGGTTAACAACCCCACAACATGTCAACACTTTCCCTTTTCGACCTTGGGTTCCCTATTATCAGTTTTCCTGTCCCTCCTGCCTTCTAGTCCTTACCCCTCTGCTGTTGTACCCCTTTAGTCTCATTTTGTTTTATGGGCCTTGTCTTAGTCATCTAGTGCTGCTCCAACAGAAATACCACAAGCGGATGGCTTAACAAAGAGAAGTTTATTCTTTCATAGTCCAGTAGGCTACAAGTCCAATTTCAGGGCATTGGCTCCAGGGGAATGCTTTCTCCGTTGGCTCTGGAGGAAGGTGTGTGTCATCAATCTTCCCTTGGTCTGGGAGCTTCTCTGCGCAGAAACCTCAGGTCCAAAGGATGCACTCTGCTCCTGGCACTGCTTTCTTGGTGGTACGAGGTTCCCATGTGTCTCTGCTCGCTTCTCTCTTTTATATCTCAAAAAAGATTGGATTAAGGCACTATCCAATCTTGTAGACCTCATCAGTATAACCTCATCATAGTGATAGAGTTTACAACATAAAAGGAAATCACATATAACCTCATCATAGTGATAGAGTTCACAGCACATAAGGAAATCACATCAGATTACACAATCATACAATACTGGGAATCATGACCCAGTCAAGCTGACAGACGTTTATGGGGGACACAGTTCAATCCATGACAGGCCCGTCTAATCTTTGGCTGAAGGGTGAACCTTGGGAGTGACTTCATTACTGAGCTAAAATGGTGTCCGTGGGCCATACTCTCAGGATTTTTCCAGTCTCTGTCAGGCCAGTAAGTCTGGTCTTTTTTTGTGAGTTAGAATTTTGTTCTACATTTTTCTCCAGCTCTGTCCAAAACCCTCTATTGTGATCCCTGTCAGAGTAGTCAGCGGTGGTAGCCGGGCACCATTTAGTTGTACTGAACTCAGTCTAGTGGAAGCCATGGTAGATGTGGTTCATTAGTCCTTTGGACTGATCTTTCCCTTGTATCTTTAGTTTTCTTCATTCTTCCTTGTTCCTGAAGAGGTGAGACAAGTGGAATATTTTAGACGGCTACTCACAGGCTTTTAAGATCCCAGATGCTACTCACCAAAGTACAATGTAGAATATTTTCTTTATAAACTATGTTATGCACACTGAGCTAGATGTTCCCTGAGACCATGGTCCCCACAGCCCTTAGCCCAGCAATTTGGTCCCTCAGGGAGTTTGGATGTGTCTATGGAGCTTCTATGACGTTGCCTTGGACAAGTTGTTCTGGCTTCCCCAGTATTGTGTACTTTCTTACCCTTCACCAAAGTTACCACTTTTCTATTGTCTATGTAGTGTTTTTCCATCTCCAACCCTCTCCTACCTCGTAACCATCGAACATTGTTTCTTTTTGTGTGTAAACCTTTTCATGAGTTTTTACAGTAGTGGTCTCATACAATATTTGTCCTTTTGTGATTGACTTATTTCACTCAGCATAATGCCCTCCAGATTCATCCATGTTATGAGATGCTTTGCAGATTCATCATTGTTCTTTATCGTTGTGTAAAATTCCACCGTGTGTACATACCATTGTTCGTTTATCCGTTGATTGGTTGATGGGCATCTAGGCTGTTTCCATCTTTTTGCTATTGTGAACAATGCTGCCATGAACAAGAGTGTGCATATGTCTATTTGTGTGACAACCCTTATTTCTCTAGGATATATTCCTAGGAGTGGGATTGCTGGATCATATGGTATTTCTATTTTTAGCTTTCTAAGGAAGCCCCATATCGTTTTCCAAAATAGCTGTATCATTTTGCCTTCCCACCAACAGTGCATAGGAGTTCCGATCTCCCTGCAGCCTCTCCAATATTTGTTATTTCCTGTTTTTTTTGATCTGTGCCAGTAATGCTGGAGCGAGATGGTATCTCATTGTGGTTTTGATCTGCATTTCACTAATGGCTACTAATTGTGAGCATTTCCTCATGTGTCTGTTGGCCTCTTTAATGTCTTCTTTGGTGAAGTGTCTCTTCATTTCCTTTATCCATTTTTTAATTGGATTATTAGTCTTTTTGTTGTGGAGGTGTTGGATTTTCCTGTAGATTTTAGAGATTAGACCTTTGTCTGATTTGTAACAGCCAAAAATTTTTTTCCCAGTCTGTAGGTTTTCTTTTTATTCTTTTGGTGAAGTCTTTTGATGAGCCTAAGTGTTTAATTTTTAGAAGATCCCAGTTATCTAGGTTATCTTCTGCAGTTTGTAGGTTGCTGGTTATGGTTTGTATCCTGTTAATGCCATATATTAGGGCCTCTAGTGTTGATCCTATATTTTCTTCTATGAACTTTATACTTTTTGGCTTTATATTTGGCTTTATATGGTCTTTGATCCATTCTGAATTAGTTTTTGTGTATGGTGTGAAGTATGGGTCCTGTTTCATTTTTTAAAAGATAGACATCCAATTTTGTCAACACCATTTGTTAAAAAGACTGTCTTTTCCCCATTTAATGGACTTTGGGCCCTTGTCAAAGATCAGGCAACCGTAGGTGTATGGATTTACAGCTGGGTTCTCAATTCTGTTCCATTGGTCAATGTATCTGTCATTGTACGAATACCAGGCTGTTTTGACTACTGTAGCTGTACAGTAGGTTCTGAGGTCAGGTAGTGTGAGTCCTCCTAGTTTATTCTTCAATAGTGCTTTACTTTTCTGGGGCTTCTTCCTTTTCCACATAAAGTTAATGATTAGTTTTTCCATCTCTTTAAAGAATGTTGTTGGGATTTGGATTGGGATTGCATTGTATTTGAAAATTGCTGTGGGTAGAATTGTCATTTTCACAATGATGAGTCTACCTATCCATGAGCATGGTATGTTTTTCCATTTATGTAGATGTCTTTTGGTTTCTTGCAGTAGTGTTTTGTAGTTTTCTTTGTATAGGTCTTTTATATCCCGATTAGATTTATTCCTAAGTATTTTAATTTTTAGGGACTATTATGAATGGTATTGTTTTCCTGATTTCCTTTTGATCGTTCTGTTTATTGGTGTATAGGAATACAACTGATTTTTGTATGTTTATCTTGTATCTTGCTACTCTGTTGAATCTTTCTATTAGTTCCAATAGTTTTCTTGTGGAGTCTTTTGGGTTTTCTATATATAGTTTCATATTATCTGCATATAAGGACAGTTTAACTTCTTCATTACCAATTTGGATGCCCTTTATTTCTTTTTCTTGCCTTATTGTTCTGTTGAGGACTTCCAGCACAATGTTAAACAGGAGTGGTGATAAAGGGCATCCTTGTCTTATCCCTGTTCTTGAGGGGAATGTTGTCAGCCTCTCTCCACTAAGAATGATGTTGGCTGTTGGTTTTGCATATATTCCCTTTATTATGTCAAGAAATTTCCCTTCTATACCTATTTTATTGAGAGTTTTTATCAGGAATGGGTGTTGGACTTTGTTGAAAGCCCTTTCTGCATTGATTGAGATGATCATGTGATTCTTTTCTTTCCTTTTATTTCTGTGGTGGATTATGTTGATTGATTTTCTAATGTTGAACCATTCTTCCATACCTGGTATGAATCC
>NW_004444019.1:1733817-1787575 GCF_000243295.1 Trichechus manatus latirostris
CTTCTTTTTTGATGTGTGCATCTATTGCTATAAATTGACCTCTGGGCACTGCCTTTGCTGTGTCCCAAAGGTTTGGGTATGATGTGTTTTAATTCTCATTTGATTCTAGGAATTTTTTGATTCCATCTCTGATTTCTTCTATTACCCAGTGGTTTGTAAGCAGGGGGTTATTCAGTTTCCATGAAATTGATTTTTTTTTTCCTTCCTCTTCTTGTTGTTAATTTCTACTTAATGGCACTGTGGTCAGAGAAGATACTTTATATTATCTCAATGTTTTGGATTTTGTTGAGGGTTAGTCTGTGACCTAAGATGTGGTCTATTCTGGAGAATATTCCATGTGCATTGGAAAAGAATGTGTACTTTGCAGCTGTTGGGAGGAGTGTTCTGTATGTCTATGAGTTCAAGTTGGCTGATTGTACCCTTTAGCTCTTCTGTGTCTTTGCTGAGTTTCTTTCTAGATGTTCTGTCCTTTACTGAAAGTGGTGTATTGAAGTCTCCTACAATGATTGTGGAACCGTCCATTTCTCTTTTCAGTGCTGTTAGAGTTTGTTTTATGTATTTTGAAGCCCTGTCATTGGGTGCGTAGATGTTTATTATTGTCATGTCTTCATGATGGATCATTGCTTTAATCATTATATAGTATCTTTCTTTGTCTTTTATGGTGGATTTTGTTTTAAAGTCTATTTTATCTGAGATTAGTTTTGCCACTCCTGCTCTTTTTTGGTAACTGTTTGCTTGATATATTTTTTTTCATCCTTTGATTTTTAATAAATTGACATCTTTGTTTCTAACTTGTGTCTCCTGTAGACAGCATATTGATGGAGCCTGTGTTTTTAATCCATTCTGTCACTCTGTGTCTCTTTATGGGAGCATTTAAGTCATTTACGTTCAGTGTGATTATTGATAGGTGTGAGTTTATTGCTGTCATTTTGTAGTGCTTTTTTGGTGGTGCTGATTTTTTTCTTTGTTCCTCTTACTCTCCTGTGCTGAATTGTTTTTGTTTGTGGATTTTTTTTTCATTTCTTTTCTTTTTGTAGTTTTGTTTTTTTACTGAGACTTTATGTTTTTCTTCTTTATTTTGATGAGTAGGTTTGTTAACTTTCTTTGTGGTTACCTTGAAATTTACCCTTATCTTCCTAGGTTTGATCCAGTCTATTATTACTTAGTATTGCCTTACCTTCCTCTCCATTAGTAAGTTCTATACCTACACCATTTATTACCTCTTTTATTGTTCTGATGTTGTTGTAATTTACAGATTAACCTCTCTAGTTCCCTGTTGTAATTATTTTGGTTTTGTGTAGTCTTTGAGAGTTCATTTCCTAGGTTGTTATCTGGCTGGTATGATCTTGCATTGTAGATTCAGGCTGTGGTCTGGTGTTGTTTGTTCTCAAACCTAAGGACTCCCTGTAATAATTCTTGTAAGTTTGGTTTGATTTTTACATATTCCCTTAATTTCTGTTTATGTGGAAATGATCTAATTTCACCATCATATTTGAATGAGAGGTTTGCAAGATATATTATTCTTGGTTGGCAAATTTTTTCTTTCAAGGTTTTATATATATCATCCAATTGCCTTCTTGCCTGAATGGTTTCTGCCAAATAATCAGAGCTTAGTCTTATTGTTTCCCCTCTGTATGTGACTTCTTGTTTTTCATGAGCTGCTCTCGGGATTCTTTCTTTGTCTTTTGTTTTAGCGAGTGTGATTATGAAATTCCTTTGTGATTTTCTTTTAGACTGTATCCTATATGGGGTTTGTTGAGCTTGGATGGACAGCTTTTCATCTTTCATGATATTAGGGAAGTTTTCTGTCAGCAATTCCTCAGTGATCCTCTCTGTGTTTTCTGTTTTCTCCCCCTGTTCTGGAGCTCCAATCACTCAAAAATTTTTGCTTTTGATTGTATTCCACATCCTTCTCAGTGTTTCTTCATTTTTCTTTGTTCCTTTTTCTCATTTTTCCTGAAAGTTGTATCCAAGTGTTTGTCTTCAATTTTGCTGATCCTGTCTTCCATCATTTCAAACCTAATCTTCAGCCTTTCTATGACATTGTCCATTTCTGAAATCTTTTTGTTTATCTTTTGAATTTCTAACTGTTGTTTTTGTATGATTTCTAGTTGTGAATTTATTTTGGCATTTTTTCCTGTATTATTTTCCTGAATTCTTCCATTTTTTTGTCTGTATTTTCCATGAATTTGTCTATTTTTTCCTCATTTTTGTCTGTTTTTTGCTTTGACTCTTGGATAGCTCTGAATATTAGATATTTGAATTCACTATCAGGTAGTTCTAGTGCCTTTTCTTTTACTGGAAAGTCATCTGGTGTTTTGTTTTGGATGCGTACTGTAACCATCTTGTCCTGTTTTTTATATATTTTGATATTGTCTGCCATCTTTGGGACATTCAGTAGTTATTTTCTTCATTTATTGATTGTAGATTTGTTTGTTTCATCCTGCTTTTTTGTTTTATTTGGTTATATCTGAGCAGGCGGGCTGTGCATTCTTTGTTGTTTGCTCATCTGTGTGCACGATAGTTTTTACCTCCTTGTCCAATAGACAAAGCCAGTTTCTCAGCTATGGTGCAGCAGGGCGGGTCCAGTTGAAGGGGAGGGGCTGGGATAGGTTGTTTGTGGCACATACTAGGTCCAACAAGGTGGGCCAGGAATCAGTGCAGGGCAGTTTCTGGTAGGCTATGTCTGTGCTGCTCGTGGGTGTGATTTCAGAGCACAGTGCAGGTAGGCAGAAAGGATGGGGGAGGTTGTGATGTGTGGAGCTAAGATGGGTATGGAAAAGAAGTGAGAGAGCAGGGGAAACGGGAGCCAAAAGCAAACAAACAAAAAACAAATGAACAAAAAATACACTCACAGAAAAGAGTGCTAAGGAGCTTGCCATTGGAGTTGACAGACAAGAGACTGAGAAATGGAGAAAAACAAAAAGGGGGAGGGAGAGAAAAAGAAAAAATAAATAAATAAAATAAATAAAAATTAGAAAAAAGAAAAGCTCCCAGGGATCCCACCAGTGCTGCTGCAAAGACCAGGGAAGTGGCTTCCAGGCTGTGAAGTACGTCCTGGCTGGAAGAGGAAGAGGTGTCACACAGTGCCAGGTATTCAGGAGACAGGAAAAGAAGGTAAGTATAGACAGATGAGAAACTGAGAGATGAAGAAAGACAAAAAAGAAAAAAAAAATGCCCCCAGGGATCCCATCAGCTAGGCTGTGCAGACCGAGGAAGTGTTTCCCAAGCTAGGCAGTACAGCCCAGCTAGAAGGGGCTCTCAAGCCTGGAAAAGAAAAAGAAAACAAACGAACAAATAGGACAAAACAGAACAAAACAAAACAACAACAAAAAAAGAAAAAAGTCCCCAGGGATCCCACCAGCATGCTGGCGCAGACCAGGGAAGCAGTTCTCTAGCTGAGTGGTGCTTCACAGCCTTTCAAGAAGAAGCAAAGCTGGTGCGTGGAGCCAGGTGTTTAAGAGAAAGGAGGGGGAGGTGGTGAGAGGCATGGAAGAAACCAAAAAAAATCAGAAAAAAGCAACCGCAGCAACAAACAAATGTCATTGATTGAGCCGGCCAGTGTGGGCAGGGTGAATCCAAGCAGCATGGGGCTGGAGCGAGTGTCTCCCGGCCAAGAGACTGTGGACAGCAGGAAGCGGTGGAGGCTGAATGTGGGGCAGAAGGATGGGAGAAGGGTTGGGAAAGCATATATTGTTGGTTACTGGTTGTTCTGTCTCCTGCTGGAAGCTCCTAATGGGAGCTCTGTGAAGCTACTTTCCTGTACTCTCTGTCCGCGAATTTCCAACAAGCATCCAAGATGGCGAATCCGTGCTGCTTTAGCTGATAGGGGACCTATACATGTATCTCTCCTTGCTCTCCTTTCTCTGTCAGTTTCTTATTCCATTCTGTGCTTGGCTGAGTTCTTTATCCCTTCATTAGATGCTTAGGGTTCCAGGATTGACATTTGTCTCTGTTTTACTTAGTTTTTCGGGTCTTTGCTGTGAAGGGATGGCACGGTGCTTCTGTCTAAAGTGCCATGTTGGCTCTGCCTCCCTCCACATTCTTAATAGTTTTTTTTTAAGTATGAATCTATAAAAAATAAGTTAACTAGTGTCTTAGTTATCTAGTGCTGCTCTAACAGAAATACCACCAGTGGATGGCTTTAACAAACTGAAATTTATTCTCTCACAGTGTAGTAGGCTAGAAGTCCAAATTCAGGGCGTCAGCTCCAGCGGAAGACTTTCTCTGTTGGCACTGGAGGAAGGGTCTTGTCATCAATCTTCCCCTGGTCTAGGAGATTCTCAGCACAGGGACCCCAGGTCCAGAGGACGTGCTGTGCTCCTGGCACTACTTTCTTGGTGGTATGAAGTCCCCCTTTCTCTCTGTTCACTTCTCTCTTTTATATCTCAAAAGAAATTGACTCAAGACATAACCTAATCTTGTAGATTGAGTCCTGCCTCATTAACATGACTGCCTCTAATCCTGCCTCATTAATACCATAGAGGTAGGATTTACAACACATAGGAAAATCACATCAGATGACAAAACGGTGGACAATCACACAATACTGGGAATCATGGCCTAACCAAGTTGTCACATATTTTGAGGGGACACAATTTAATCTATAACAATTAGGAAATTTACATCACATATAACTTCCATCAAGAAAAGATTACTAATATAATGATTTAATTTGTAGATGATCTCAAATATTATTTGAGTGATTAATCAAGTTATTTATTGTAGATGGATATAACTATTCTTGCAAGCACTAAATCTCAAAGAGACATATAAGAGGAAATAAATAGCATTCTATGTATTGATGGAATCATTTTACTAACAACCCAATAGACTAGTCAGATTAGGACACAATTGGTTTTTAATGCCTCAGTCTGAAAAATAAATGCAATTCTTGCCCAAATGAAGTGAATAAACATGGAGTCACTGGCAGTCTGCTCTATACACCTAGTAATAATTACTTTATAAAAGGTTAATAAATGTCAAATAAAAACAGTGATGACCTGCCTAAAGATTAAGCTGTACAGCTAAAATGAAAAGTACATATTATTACATTTATTGACTGACACTGGGACTCTGAAAATAGACAATTCTGTAATGATTAATTGATAATTAAATTTCAAACAAGCATCATTAACCTCTAAACATGAAGATAATTTAAGGACCCTATCAAACTCACACTGCCTACTAATGATTTTTCCTTCTCCCAACTTTCTAGGAATCAGAAAAATCAATCAATGGCTATTTTAATTCTAAGTGTCTTCCTAACTCTCGTGTACATGTATGTGTTGGGTTCATGGAGAAGATATCCACAAGTAGATCCTCATAGCACAGGGTGGGGTCAGGGCCACACATGTCACTCTCTTTTCCAACATCCAACAGGGGTTCCCAATCCCAATGGGATATATGCCAAATACTTTGGCTTGAGATATAAGCTATTTTGTGGTCTGACTCTGCTTTCTTCTCTTGCTTTCTCTCACATGACTCCTCCCAAATCATATATTCCAGCCAATAAATTATTTACAGTTACCCCAAATACTCCGTTACATGTCTCTGCCCAGAACAGTTTGCCCCTTCTTCAAATGCTGGGCCAATTCCTGTCTTTACTTAAGAATTCATTCATGTTACCTCTTCTGGGAAGAATTTCCTGATCCCTCCAAGTGGGATCCCTTTATTATACCCCTGACTACAGCACGCTTACTTTTTTTGTTTATTCCTCTCCCTCATTTGACTGTGAGGTCCTTTAGGACAAAGGCTGACTCATAAGCTCTATATATCCAGTATTTAGCAGACAGCTTGGCCTATAGCAGGTGCTCAACAAATGCTTGTTAAGTAGATGGATGGATTTATCAGGGATAAAAAGAGGATATTTGATGACAAAAGGCTAGAAAGGAAGTCTTTTTGTTGATTTTGGCTGGAACCTAAATTTATAGCATGAAGTCATAAAAACATTTTTAGAGAGAAAGCCTCCACTCATTTACCTATTGTGAGTTGATGTTGGCCTTCAGCTTTCTGTAGTGCAATAATTAGAAGATAATCAGATGTAGCTGTATAGTTTTCTTCATATATTCTTATGAAGTTGTACCCGTTTATATGTTTTTTATCTGCTCTTTCTTCATTCTAGTATGGCTACTTAAAAAAAATCACAATGCTTTTAATGACATTGGACAACTGGCAGGGGTCATCCATGTTTCTTTTTTTTCTTTTTGTTCTTAGCACAGAATAACAACAATAACAAAGGTATCACTCTCCTCTAGGTGTAAATGCTTAGTATATTAAAATATACATAGCTTTTGGTAGTGCCCATTCTGGGAAATACCTTTTTTATGCAATGAGGCATGTTTTACGCCAGAAAATAAGTGTAAAGGGAGATGGTCCAAGAAAGACCAAATCACACTTAAGTTGTCTCAATAGCAAACAAGAAAACTACTTTTTGTACCACACACGACTTTCCCACAATTTCAGGTCTCAAACACAGTGTTAAGTATTGTGATCCTTGAATACCATGTATAAGGGAGTTGACATCATATGGGATAGTAATGAGCATAATGTGGGATAAAAACCAGGCCTCCTGGATCTAGTTCAACATTTTTTTTTTCTACCAAACTAGTGTTGGTCCTTGGCAGTTGACTGCTCCTGGGCAAGATAAACTATCCTCTAAATAACCCCAGACAGAGAGATTTTAGCTAACACAAGGGCACCCTTAGTACAGCTTTTAGAGTACTTCTGATAGAGGCAACAGATTTCAACATCTTAGAAGCTTTTATTAGGAGAAAACATGGTGGTCTGACTGGGAATATGATCCTGTTTTTGATGAGAAGAAGACGTGTACTTCACTGATTCAGAACAAGGCTTCTACATGGATTCCCCAAGACAACTTTGGGAAGTCTGTAGATTTGGACTTTAAAAAGTTGTGATAATTATTTTTAGCAGTAAAACAACATAAAATTGTTTAAAAAAATGAGCACTATATCTGAAGGCCCAGGGTTCTACCTAGATAAGAAATAAACAATCAATGTGCTTACTAAGTTGTTCCCTGAAAGCAAGAAGATTAAAAAATAGAATAGGACATCATTCCCACTAGGATGGCTAAGACAAAAACAAAAACAAAACAAACAAAAAACTGAGAAAATAACAAATGTTGGCTAGGATGTGGAGAAATTGGAACCCTTATCCATTGCTGGTGGGCATGCAAAATGGTACAGCTGTTGTGGAAAACAGCATGGTGGTTCCTCAAAAAACTAAAAATAGAACTACTACATGATCCAGCAATTCTACTTCTAGGAATATACCCAAAAAGCTTGAAAGCAGAGATTCAAAAAGAGATGTGTACACCAATGGTCACTGCAGCATTATTCACAATAGTCAAAGGTAGAAACAACCTAAATGTCCATCAACAGATGAATGGATAAACAAAATTTGGTACATGCATACAATGGAATACTACTCAGACAGTAAGAGAAATGAAGTCTTGATACATGCTACAGTAGGGATGGAGCTTGAAGACATGATGCTGAGCAGATAAGCCAACCAGAAAAGGATATTGTATGACCTCACTTATACAAAAAGACAAGAAAAGGCAAATATGTAAAGACCAAAATTTATTAGTGGTTATCAGGGCTGGGAGAGAGGGGGAATAGGGGGGTTAATGGTGATGGAAAAATCACACTGATAGCTGCACAGCTGATTATTGTAGTTGCTGTCAATAATTTGTACACTTGTAAAAAGTTGAAGTGGCAAAAATTGTATGATAGCTATATTTACAACAACAATAGCACAAAAAGAGTAGTTCTGAGGCTGCTTATGTACAATCAAACACCTCAAGGGATTTGGTTCCTTGGTTTGGAGGTTTAGGGTTATGATTTCATGGGACATCTCAGTTAATTGGCCTAATAATGTATTTAGTGCTTCTTTTCTACCTCCTAGTTCATTGTGTGCCGGGGTCTTAAAAATTTGCAAGCAGCCATCCAAGGTACAACAATTGGTCTCTATTCACCTTGAGCAACAGAGGAAGAAGGAAATTTATGAATGGGAGTAGGATATGGAATATGTGGTCAATTGCCTCCATGAACAACTACCTTCTTTTCCATGAGACTAGAAGAACTGGATGGTGCCCAGCTACCGTTACTGAACATTTTGATTAAAGATTCTATAGAAGAATTCTGATTAAAAGGGGGAAAATGCAGAACAGAATTTCAAATTCTCATGGACTCTAGACTTTCTGGAGCCATGGAGGGTGGATGGACTCCTGAAACTGTTGCCCTGAGATAACCTTTAAACCTTAAACCAAAAATATACCCCGAATTCATCTTAAAAGCAAACAATAGCTTAGCTTAACTAGTAAAAAATGTCTGCCTTGAACATTATGCTCTTTTAAGAACTATCTATATGGGATCAAATTGACAACAGCAACTCAAAAGATTAGACAGGAACTTCAGGGCACAGTGAGTTTATTATGTTAATGATGGAGGAACAACTCAGAAAAGGAGGGTGAGAATGGTAATCAGTGTCACTAAATTGTGCATGTGGAAACTGTTGAATTGGTGTATGTTTTGCTGTGTATATTTTCAACAACAACAAAATAAATAAAATTTAGAAGAAAAAAATGGGATAGGATATTCTGATTTCTGGCATAAAGAAGTGAGGAAGTAGGAGAAGTTATTTCTGGCAAAACAGCTATAAAACTGGACAAAACCATAAAAAAAAAAATCTTTGTTCATGAAAACCACTGAATTTTCTGTAAGAACTACATAAGTTGCTGATGTTTTTGCCTGAGGATGCTCCTGTCTCCATGATCATCTCTGTTTGCATGTTGGTTCTAACAGGGTGGGGGATACCGTGAAACCCAGCAAATTCATCACTGCTGTCAGAAGGAACTCACTGCATTTGAAGCATTGTGTCAGTCACAGTGGCAATCTAAGTGACAATCTTAGTGGCAAGCAAACAAGGACAGTCAGTGGCTTTGCTATCTTAAGGCTATGGGCCTGTTCAGTTCATGCAATGGACTGACACACTACCCAGGGATTTAATAGGGAGTTCTGAGAGGTGAGATATTCCACCACATATCCCAGGTTGAAGCTGTGCACATGCACAGCAGAGACCAGAGATGTCCTAAGTCATCCACATATCCCTGACTGATAGAGACTGCAAGTAAGTCCAAAGGAGATGCAAGGAGGTACTCTTGCATCTCATTTGGACTTGTAAAAGAAAAAGACTTGAAAAATGATCTGAAGTTTTAATGCTTTCCCTGAGTCACACATAGGTCTATTAGCTGAAAATAGAAGACTTATTTGCTTAATGTGTTTGAGAACAACTGCTTAGAAATCTTTTGCTGAACATTAAACTGTGTAGACACAGAGGCAACCTCTAGGAAGCAAAGCTTAAAAATAAAAACAAGGAAAATAACAACTAGTCTAGGCAAGTTAATAAAACAAAACAAAACAAAACAACAACTGTCAGGGATAAAACAGAATCTAAAAAAGCACAGTACTCAACAGAAATTTATGAGACATGCAAAGAAACAAGAAAGGGTGACTTATATTAAGGGAGGGGAAAAAAATAGTCAACAGAAACTATCTCTGAGTGTCCTCTGATGATAAATTTAGCAGACATAGAGTTAAAATCAGCTATTATAAATATATTCAAAGAACTAAAGGGAATTACATTTAAAAATGATGATGACAGTAAGTTAGCAAATAGAGTATTTCAATAAAGAGATAGAAATTATTTTTAAAATAGAGAGCCAAATAAAAATTTTGGAGTTGAAGAGTATAATTAAAATGAAAAATTCACTAGAGGAGCTCAACAAAAGATTTGATACAGCAGAAGAGAATCAGTGAATTTGTAGACAGATAAATAAAAATTATCCAATATTAAGAATACAGAGAAAAAAGATTAAAAATGAACAAAATCTCAGATATCTGTGGGAAAATATAAATCATATCTATATATGTGTGATATATGAAGGAGAAAAAAGAGATAAAGAGGTAGAAAACGTGGCTAAAAAAACTCCCCAGATTTCATGAAAGACAATCTATAGACCAAGGAAGCTCAGTTAACGCCAAGTATGAGAAACAAAAAAATATATACACCTATATGGTCGCTATGAGTCAGAATCGACTTGACAGCAATGGGGGGTACACATAATATTCAAACTGTTGAAAGCCAAAGCCAAAGAAAAAATATTGAAAGGACCAGGAGAAAAACAACTCATCACATATAAAGGAACAAAGTTATGATTAGTAGCTGAATTCTCATCAGAGACAATTGAGACAAGATGACAGTGGATTAGTGTATTCAAAGTGCTGAAAGAAAGCAACAACAATAACACAACAAAAAACACCTGTCAATCAAGAACTCTATACCCAGCAAAACTGTCTTTCATAATTAAGATAAAATTAAAACATTATCAGATAAACAAAGACTAAGAGAATTTATTGCTAGAAATAGTAAAGAATTCCCTCGGACACAAAGGGAATGTGTTAGACAGTAATACGAACCCACAAGAAGAAAGAAAGAGTGTTGAAATGATAAATATTAGGGAAAACAAAGACTATATATTTTCCTTTCTAAATTAAAAGACAACAATATTATACAAAGTATTAATTATGACAATATATTTTTGGGTTTATAACCTATAGACATGTATGATAATAACAGCACAAAGGAGGGAGAGGAAGAGATATATTGGAAAAAAGTTTCCATATTTACTGGAATTATATTAATGTAGATTGTGATAAACTAAAATGCATGTTGTATTGTACACCAACGTTCACTGCAGCATTATTCACAAGTCAAAAGGTGGAAACAACCCATGTGTTCACCAACAGATAAATGGATAAACAAAATGTTGTAAATACCTACAATGGAATATTATAGCACCATGAAAAGCTCTAATACATGCTGCAGAATGGATGAACCTTGAAAACATTATGGTAACTGAAATAAACCAGACAAAAAAGGACAAATGTTGTATGATTTCCTTTTATATGAAATATCTAGAATAGACATATGCGTAGAGACAGAAAGTGTATCAGTGGTGATCATGGACTGGGGAAGCGGAGAACCGGGGAATTATTGCTTAACGGGTACAGAGCTTCTCTTTGGGGTGAGGAGCAAGTTTTGGAAACAAATAGTGGTGATGGTTATACAACATTGTAGATTGTAGATTGATTGTGGTAAAATACATATAACATAAAATTTATCATTTTAATTATTTTAACGTGTCCAATTCAGTGGCATTTTGTACATTTGCAATGTTGTAAAACCATCACTACTATCTGGTTCCAGAACATTTTTACCCCCTTGAAGGAAACCTTGTACCCATTAAGCAGACACTCCCATTCCTCTCTCCCCACCAGCCCCCTACCTCATTGCTGTCAAGTTGATTCTGACTGGTAGTGACCCTACAGGACAGAGTAGAACTGCCCCATCGGGTTTCCAAGGAGTGGCTGGTGATTTCGAACTGCCAACCTTTTGGTTAGCAGCCAAATGCTTAACCACTGTGTCACCAGGGCCCCCCACCAGCAACCACTAATCTGCTTTCTGTGTCTATGGATTTGCCCATTCCGTATGTTTCATATAAATGGAATCATATAATATGTGGCCTTTTGCATCTGTGTCTGGCTTCTTTCATTTAGGGTAATATTTTCAAGGTTCATCCATTCTGTAGAATGTATCAGTACTTCACTCCTTTTTGATGGAAAGATTTTTTAAATAACAGATTTAGAAAGGACACAGCCATTGTTTGAGAGAACTCCAAGAGCAAAATTTGACAAAGTGATTCAAATACTAGGAACAGGACTTTTCATCCTACCGTACTGAAGTAAAGTTTTTAACTCAGAGGGCTAGACTTTATCTGTCTTTTCAGGTCTTTACACTGATTCCAATCAAATGATCTCAACTAACTCCTAAGTCTTTCCTGACTCATAGCTATTCTGCTTAGAACTAGTCCTTGTGCCAACTGTGAGAGCCCTACCTCTCACTCCCTCTCGCCCGACCCCTATTCTGACCTTCTTTCTCATCTGGTTCAGCATCCAAATTGCCCATTGAGGTTCTAGAAAATAAAATCTATTTTCCTCAAATTTTAATGAGGACATTTGAAAATAACCTGTGCTCTGCTAAATTTTTGACACTCATTTGAATGCCTGCTTTCATATTTAAAAAGCTATGTATGCTACTGACAGGTATAAAATAACTGTCAAGTTTGCTGATGTTGCCACTATGTTGTCAATCTCTAATTCGCTATAAAGTGTTGGGAGACATTTTGAGTTAACTGAGATTCTATATAAATAAAATTATATCCATTTTTTCCCATTAAGAAGCATAATCACTTTACATAGCTATAAAATGCCATGCAGTTTTCAGTGATTTCTTTAGTATTTTGTTGACTCTTTTCAGTCTACTCTACTGCAAAGGTTGAAAGACCTTTTATGTTTTATCTGAGGTGCCATACACAAATTACTGCACCTACTATACAAATAATGTCTGCAAAAGAAGTCTGCTGCATTTATAATAAGACAGCCTATTAGCACCCAGCTTGATTTTCTTCACGCTCTGCTTCTTATCTCTGCCCACAACTATGTCCGTTCTCAGTGAGAGGTTAGTGTAATCTTCATGTTTATTCAAACCAAAGTCTCTAAATTCATGCCTTTTAGACGGGATACAAACGATGGCCTAGTTTAGTCTTTTGTGTTAGAAACTTTAATTTTCTCTATTTGAGTCTTACTGAATGCTTTTGAAAAGCTTTTAGTTCTGAAGTTATATTTTAACATCATTTAATTTCATAACATTTCACTTACTCTTAGCTTTGAAAATCTCCAGTCTTGCTTGGATAACAAAGGTATGACAATAAAATTAGCAGTCATCTGTCTAGCTTATACATTCTCAATGTGGGCAATACTGTTCCCAAAGGGGAAAAAATTGTTTCTTGGGGGTGGTAAAAAAAACTCACTGTTTTTATATGTAAAACACAGATATACATACAGTATGTAAGCAGATATACAGTAATCCATGGTATGGAAATTTCACAGGGGATGGAGATTAGGAACAAAAAAGTGCCTAAAAGCTCCTTAAATAGGTAGATAGCTGCAGTTGAGTCATCTCTGACTCATGGTGACCTTATGTACAGCAGAAAGAAAATGTTGCCCAGTTCTATGTCATCTTCATGATCGCTGGCACGTTTCAGTTGATCCTTGTGGATATTGTGCCAATCCATCTTACCGAGGGTCTCCCTTACTGGCCCTGTATTTCAACAAACGTGATGTCCTCCTCCAGCAATTGATCCCTCCTGAGGACATGTCCAAAACAAGTGAGTGGGACAATAGTCTGTTGTGATCCACAGGGTTTTCATTGGCGGATTTTTTGAAGTAGATCACCAGGCCTTTCTTACTAGTCTGCCTTAGTCTGGAAACCCCGCTGAAACCTGTCCACCATGGGTGACCCTACTGGTATTTGAAATACTGGTGGCATAGCTTCCAGTATCACAGCAACACATAAGCCACCACAGTATGACAAATTGACAGGCAGGTGGTGGAAAAGGCTCCTTAGGGGAACGATAATGAAAAAAATGGTCTGAGAAACACTGGTCTAGCTTTTTAACATATAAAAGTATGTTCAAATTCACTCTTCCATTTGATCTATATAAAGTCTTGTGAGGAAAGCAAGACGGGTATTATCATATTGTTTTCTTGATAGGAAAGCCAAAGTTGAAGACAGGAGGAGGACAGGTTTCTGGGAATGAGGAGAAGAAGGTGTAGAAATTATTAATTTAAATTCAGACATATTGACTCAGATCCTAGTGGACTATCTGGGTCATACATTTAGCAGGAAACTGAGTACACTCGTAATTCAGGCCCAGGGGTGTGCTGGAGCAGGCTTATACCAGCTTGCCAGAGAGATTGCTAAATTTCAGAAATTTTGGGAGCTGGTTGATATCACTTTGCTAACTTGAAATTGATCATGATAGGAGTATTAAATCAGTGAAATCAGAAAATGCTACAAGTTAGACACCATTCCTGCTCCCCTTGCAGAGAGCTTGTTGTTAAATCTTTACTTGCATACTACTGCCAGTCCTCAAATTTTGGTGCACATTAGAATTATCTGGGGAGATGTAAAAAATTCTGGTGCCTGGTCTCTGCCCCCAGAAATTTTGATTAAACTTGTTGTTGTTGTTAGGTGCCATCAAGTCGGTTTCGGCTTATAGCGACCCTATGTATAACAGAAAGAAACACTTCTCTGTCCTGTACCATCCTCACAATCGTTGCTATGCTTGTGCCCATTGTTGCAGCCACTGTTCAATCCATCTTCTTGAGGGTCTTCCTCTTTTTCAATGGCCCTTGACTTTACCAAACATGATGTCCTTCTCCAGGGACTGGTCCTGTCTGGTAACATGTCCAAAGTGCGTGAGACGAAGCCTGCCATCCTTACTTCTAAGAAGCATTCTGGCTGTATTTCTTCCAAGACAGATTTGCTTGTTCTTCTGGTAGTCTGTGGTATATTCAATATTCTTCGACAACACCCTAATTCAAAGGTGTCAATTCTCCTTTGGGCTTCCTTATTCATTGTCCAGCTTTTGCATGCGTATGAGGCAATTGCAAATACCATGGTTTGAGTCAGGCGCACCTTAATCCTCAAATGACATCCTTGCTTTTCAACACTTTAAAGAGGTTTTTTGCAGCAGATTTTCCCTATGTAAGTCTGATTTCTTCACTGCTGCTTCCATGGGTGTTGATTGTGGATCCAAATAAAATGAAATCCTTGACAACTTCAATATTTTCTCCGTTTATCATAATGTTGCTTATTGGTGCAGTTGTGAGTATTTTTGTTTTCTTTATGTTGAGATACAATCCATACTGAAGGCTGTATCTTTGATCTTCATCAGTAAGTGCTTCAAGTTCTCTTCACTTTCAGCAGGCAAGGTTGTGTTATCTGCATATTGCAGGTGGTTAATGACTCTTCCTCCAATCCTTATGCTGTGTTATTCATATAGTCTAGTTTCTCAGATTATTTGCTCAGCATACAGATTGAATAAGCATGGTGAAAGAATACAACCTTGACACATACCTTTTCTGACTTTAAACCCCACAGTATTGCCTTGTTCCGTTTGAAAGTCTACCTCTTGGTCTATGTACATGTTCCTCATGAGCACAATTAAGTGTTCTGAAATTCCCATTCTGATTAAACTGGTTGAGAGTGTTATCTGGGCATAAGAACTATTAAAATATCTCATGGTAAATTCTAATATGCACTAAAAGTTGACAACCACTGCATTATATTTAGTTCAGGATAGATGTCAATCCTGTATTTTGGTTTGAAAGCCAAGGCCTTGCAGTGGTATTTTACAAAATGAGAGAGACTGACACCATTCAAGGGAAAATATGTCAAGAGAGAAGAGTAGTGAGCCAAAGACGTCACCCAGGGGAGCACCACTGTTTAAAAGTACATCACGGAGGAGGGTCTTACAAAGAAGACTGGGAAACGGGAGAAACAGGAGAAAAGAGTATTATAGAAACCAATGAATTAGAGAGTTTCCAGCTCCATAAGTTAGATTTAGACTATGGCAATAATATTGCTCCCTATGAGAACTTTCCAATTAGGACTCTCTCAATTAGACTGAGCCACTTTAAGGGGAGACCTGCAGGCTAGACGACCAAATGTCAGTGCTGTTGTTAAAAGCATCCTTTCAGTGAAGGCTAGGTAGGACTGATAAAGAACTTTTAGGCTGGAAGGATGCTAAGATTTAATGACTACCCAATCAGAGATATGGGTGTTTTTTTTTTTTTTTTTAATGATACTTTATTGTGTTTTCCACGAAAGTTTACTAGATTCTCATTTAACAGTTACTACACAAATTGTTCAGAGACAATGGCTACATTTTTTCACAATCTATTAACATTCTTATTAATTCCCTTCTGAATGTTTTGCTTTGAGTAATATGGTTTCCCTGTCCCCTTACCCTTTCATCTTTGCTTTGGAGTAATTGTTGACCACCTGGTCTCACATAGATGATTTTTTTTTTTTTAAAGGTGTGCAACACTCACTGGTAATATTCTTTATTTTATGAGCCAGTCTGTTATTTAGCTAAATGGTGACCTCAAGGGGTAGTTTCAGTTCAAGGTTTATGGAGTATCTCAGGACAATTGTCTCAGGAGTCTTATAGTCTCAACTGGTCTAGTAAATCTGTACTTTTTAAGAATTTGAGTTCTGTTCCATATATCGCTGTCATTCTGTCAGGACCCATCTATTGTGGCCCTGATCAAAATGGTTATTAGTGGTAGCTGGGCACCAGTTTGTTCTTTTGGTCTCAGGGTAGATGAGGCCATGATTAGTGTAGACTGCTAGTTCTGTAGACTAGTTTCTTCACGGAGTCTTTCGTTTCCTTCTTTCTCTTTTGCTCCAGACGAGAAGAGATTCGTCGTTGTATCATAGATGGGTGCTTGCAAGATTTTAAGGCTCCAGATGCTACTCACCAAACTAGGAAGTGGAACATAAACTTTACGAACTATATTATGCAAACTGACCGAGTTGTCCCAGGAGACTGGTCCTAAGGCTTCAAACCCAGAAAATCAATTCCACGAGCTGTTTGGTTATGTCTAAGAAGTATCCGTAACTGTGCCCTCTATGTGCTTTATTATATACATGAACATACATGCATGCACACACACACATGCACTTGCACATACATATAGCTGATGTATATACGCACACATATATACACACATATTCATACTTATCCACATATATGCATACATACATATGTAACCACACATATATTTTTTGGTTATTGTTGCTGTTGTTGCAAAATTATATGTCCTAGCATTTACCAAAACCATTGTTTTTGTGTGTGTGTGCTTCTTAGTGACATCTTTTACCTTGGTCAAGCTGGACATACGGGATTTTGATTTAATTTATAATAGGATAAGAAATCCTTTCGCTGTCAAGTGGATTCCAACTCACTGTGACCCTATAGGACAGAGTAGAACTGCCCCATAGGGTTTCCAAGGAGCGGCTGGTGGATTCAAACTGCTGATCTTTTCGGTTAGCAGCTGAGCTCTTAACCACTGTGCCACCAGGGCTCCTTATAATAAGATCCTATGTAAAAAATTGTCTTGCTAGAAAAAAAAATTAAAAAAAAAAAAGAAAAAGAGTTACCATTCAGAACATTTAGGATTGCATGTTCTGGTTTTTTATAAATAAACACTTCTGTCCAAATGACCACTAAAAACTCAAAGCCAGACTCGTTGCGGTTGAGTCAATTCCCACCTGTGGAAAATGGCCAGTAGTTATGTCTTTTTCTTTGACTCAATGTAATAACATTAGTTTTAATAGCTTCTGTGTCTTCTAGTTGGTTTTACTGTCATTGTGTTTGGTGGTGCAGTGGTTAAGAGCTTGGCTGCTAGCTTGCAAGCAGCCATCTAAGATGCACCAATTGGTCCCAACCACCTGGAGTAAAGGAGAATGAAGAACACCAAAGACACAAGGAAAGTATTAGCCCAAGAGACAGAACGGACCACATAAACCATAGACTTCATCATCCTGAGACCAGAACTAGTTGGTGCCCGGCTACCACCAATGACTGCCCTGACAGGGAACACAACAGAGAGTCCCAGATGGAGCAGGAGAAAGGTGGGGTGGAGAACTCAAATTCTAGTAAGAAGACCAGACTTAATGTATGACTGAGATTGGAGGAACCCTGGAAAGCATGGCCCCCGGATTCTCTATCAGCCCAGAACTAAAGCAGTTTCTGAGGCCAACTCTTCAGACAGGGATTGGACTGGACTGTGGGACATAAAGTGATACCCGTGAGGAGTGTACCTCTTAGCTCAAGTAGATACAAGAGACTAAACAGGCAGCTTCTGTCTGGAGGTGAGATGGGAAGGCAGAGAGAGTTAGGAGCTGGTTGAATGGACATGGGGAATCACGGGTGGAAAGGAGCAGTGTGCTGTCACAGTATGGGGAGAGCAATTACAGTCACATAACAATGTATGTTTAAATTTTTGTATGGGGGAAAAAAAAAGAGCTTGGCTGCTAACCAAAACTTTGGCAGTTTGAATCCACCAGCTGCTCCTTAGAAACCCTACGGGGTAGTTCTACTCTGTCCTATAGGGTCGCTATGAGTCAGAATTGACTCGACAGCAATGTGTTTGGTTTTGGTGTTTTTTGTATCATACTCTACTCTTCACATCAATATCAGGACTAGAACTTTTTAAAGGCATGTTACTATTTTGGATCATTTTGAATGGCAATAATTATTTTAAAAAATTTCAGATGTGCCCATTTTTCAGTACACTTTCTAACAGCAGAAACGGAGATAGTCAAAATACTTACGTGTTTAGAATTTTTAAAGAAGGTTCCCACTACTGTTTTATACATTTGCCTGATTTATTGACTTGAAATTATGGCAAAATTCTTCTGGATAGCAGTTGTTAATTATTCAACATTAATTAATTGAAGTAACAAAATAAATTAAAGGTATTTCTCAGCGTGAATTCTACTCACCACAGGTTACTTGATTCTAGTTTTGCAAAATAACATGCTATAGCAGTGAGAGAGGAAAGCAAACACATTTGGTTTGATGTTGTTCACAGATTATGATATTGCTTAGCAAAGCAAAAAATTCTAAATCTAGGCTGATATATATAAAAAAAAAGCCCTAATGTAAATGCATCCGCACACATTTCAATTGCAGTCACTTTTCCCACAAATCAGCTTTATCAGCTCCATTAGCAGTTGAAGCTGATAAAAATCTGAAGCAGACTTCCTCCTGCTTAGTCTTTTAAGTGTCAGAAATAATATATTCTGTGTTATAAATGTCCCAGAGGTATACACTTCTGCTGCTTCCAACACTACTATAATTTATTCTCCAGGATAAACATGTGCTCTTATGCTCAGTAAAAATTGCCTTTAAAAATAGGAAATTGAGTAAAAACAAATTAATAAGTGAACAGCCTGAGACAGGCTAACTGCTACAGACTTTGCATTCAAAACTCCCATTGACATCTGACTTGGCTTGGGATTTATTCATAATATTTTCCATTGATCTATTAGTTAATTTGATCTTTACATTGCATTTGATAAGCTTTGAGCAGTAAGACTAAAAATTATCAAAACTTTGGACAATATGATCGTGGTTTATTCCTTGTTAGATATTATGATCATTTTTTTTTCTCCCTGATCTAAAGGTACAGTCTGGCATAGATTCAAAGTTTTTTAGGTTGAATGAAAACACATCTATTCCTCACTTATCGAATATTTGTTATTTGACATTTCTCATTTAGGACATCCGACTATTTTGCACATTAACCATGTATGTCTGGCAGTAACGAACAGCAAAGTGTGAGATACGAGTAACACTGGCTGTAATGGCTAAGGTTATATGTCAGCTTGACTGGGTCATAATTCTCAGTGGTTTGGCAGTTATGTAATGATGTAATTTGGCAGTTATGTAATGATGAAGTCATCCTTCATTTTGTGATCTGATGTGGTCATCTTCCATTTTCACATAACCCCAATTTTTGCATAATGACCTGGTCTTTAGAACCTAACTATGTCGATAAGTGAGGAGTGGGTGTATTATTTTTCCTTTGAAAAAGTTTTGTTACTCATTGAACTAATTGGAGATACCATTGTGCTTTACAATTTCAGATCTGGAAATCAGTAACATAGCAGCTGCTGTGAAAAACACAAAACAAACAATGTGTGCTTGACGAGCAGGTTCTTTTCTAGTTATCTCAAATTTAGCAAGTATTTATTGAGCATCTACTATGTGCTGGGTGTATGTAATAATTAGTTTAACATATGCATAGTCTTTAGAGAGTTAATAGTTTAGTGGAGGAGATAGACATAAATCATTGCAATCGTAAAGATACTCAGAAAGTCCAAGGTTTTTTTTTTTTTTTTTTTTCCCCCAGTACTATTAATGCAGATCTAAGAAGCTCTAAAGGGTCTGGTGGTGCAAGTGGTTTGCAGTGGGTTGGTAACCTAAAAGTTGGTGATTTGAACCCACCCAGTGGCACTGCAGAAGAAAGATCTGGTAATCTACTTCTGTAAAGATTAAGCCATTGCCATTGAGTTGATTCTGACTCACAGTGACCCTGTAGGACAGAGTTAAATTTCCCCATAGAGTTTCCAAGGCTGTAAATATTTATGGAAGCAAACTGCCACATCTTTCTCCTGTGGAGCAGCTTGAAGGTTTGAACTGCCGACCTTTTGGTTAGCTGCTGAGAACATAACCACTGTGTCAACAGAGAGACAAGAAAACCCTATGGAGCAGTTCTACTCTGTAACACATGGGGTCTCCATGAATCAACAGCAACAGTTTTTAATTTTTTTTAAAGAAGCTTTAGGGGAGTCCCTGGGTGGCACGAACAAAGGTTAAGCACTGGGCTACAAACCAAAAGGTTGGTGGTTCAAGTCCACCCGGAGACATCTCCCCAGAGGCACCTCAGAAGTAACATATTTCTGAGTCAATGGCAAGAAGCTCTAGAGTAAGGTATGTCTTCTGGGATATACAAGTTTTGAGAGTTGGAGGAAGGAAGGAAAGAGAGGGAGAGGGAAGGAGGAAGAGCACAAGCAACAACCTCACACTTTCTGTTTGATGTCATTTTATACCTCAATTTATTTCAAGCAACAACTTTAAAGTGAAGCATTCCTTTTCTCTTGAGTCTGTCCATGTTGCTAGGATTTTTCCCTGGCTAGTCTGATGGCTTCCTTTATATTCGAGATTCTATACCAGGGCTGTCCAATAGAATGTAATGTGAGCCGCATATGCAATTTTAAATTTTCTAGAAGCCACATTAAAAGGTATAAAAATAAACAGGTGAAAGTCATTTAATACCATATTTTATTTAACCAAATGAATCCAAAATATTATCATTTCAACATGTAATCAATATAAAAAAACTTGTTAATGAGATAATATGCATTCTTTTTTTATACTGTCTTTGAAATTCATTGTGTATTTTATAGTACAGCACAGCTCAATTCAGACTAGACATATTGCAAGCGCTTAGTAGCTACGTAAGACTAGTGGCTAATATGTTAGACAGTGTAGTTCTAGACCTTTAACTCTTTAGGGCTCCTTTTTATCTACTTACTCTCATGTGTGTTGAAGAATTCTGACAACTTCTCTAGCAGCTTTTTCTCAGGATGAACGTGGGAAAATAATTTTTCACAATGCCTCAAAGGAACCAGAAAACAACTCCGTGGAAATGATAGATGGCTCAGTGTTTTAGCTCTAAATTCTTGCAAACACTGAGGCACTTTGATATTTTGTTTCCCAATCCATGAGATTGCTCAAGGGACTTGGGTGTGAGGGAAGGCAGAAAACTGATATGTGACGCATAATATATATACATACATATATACATTTATATATATACATACATACACACACACACACACACACACACACATATATATAGTCCCTGGGTGGCGTAAATGGTTAAACACTTGACTATTAGCCCAAAGGTTGGCGGTTTGAACTCAGAGGCTCCCAAGAAGACAGGTTTGGCAATCTGCTTCTGAAAGGTCACAGCCTTGAAAATCCTGTAGAGCAGTTTTACTCTGCACACATTGGGGTTGTCATGTGTCTGAATCAATTCGACAGCAACTAACAACAATTGTGTGTGTGTGTGTGTATATATAAAATAGAAGTATAATTTACATACAATAAAATTCACTCGTTTAAAGTGTAAAATTCAATGGTTTTCAGTATGTTCATGGAATTGTACAACCATCACCGCAATCTAATTTTAGGATAGTTTTATCACCTCAGAGAAACCTCATGCCTATTAGCACTTACTCCCAATTCTCCCCCGTCCCTAGGCAACCACTAGTCTACTTTCTGTCTCTATAGACTTGCCTATTCTGGACATGTCATATATATGGAATCACACAATATGTAGTTTTTTGTGACTGGTCTGTTTCACTTACGTATAATATTTTCAAGGTTCATCCATGTTGTAGCATATATCAGAATTTTATTTATTTTTATGGCTGAATGATATTCCATTGTAGGGCTACACCACAGTTTCTTTATTCATCAGTTGATGGACATTTAGGATGTTTTCATCTTTTGGCCATTGTGAATAACACTGGTATGAATATTTGTATACAAGTTTTTGTGTGAACGTACGTTTTCATTTCTTTTGGGTATAAACCTAGAAGTGGAATTGCTGAGTCATATGGTTTAAACTTCTTGAGGAACTGTCAGACTTATTTCCAAAGCAGCTGCACCATTTTATATTCCCACCAATGTATGAGGGTTACAATTTCTTCACATCCTCACTATCACTTATTATTGTCTGTCTTTTTGATTATAGCCATTCTAGTGGGTGTGAGAAGGAGCCCTTGTGGCACAGTGGCTAAGAGCTCAGCTGCTGATAGACTGATGGTTTGAACCCATAAGCTGCTCCACAGGAGAAAGATGTGGCAGTCTGCTTCCCTATGGGATAGTGGTTGTGAAGTGGTATCTCATTGTGGTTTTGATTTACATTCCCTGATGGCTAATGGTGTTGAGCATCTTTCACTTGCTCATTTGCCATCTGTGTATCTTCTTTGGAGAAATGTCTGTTGAGATGTTTGTCCATTATTAATTGGGTTGTCTTTTTATTGGTGAGTTGTAAGAGTTCTTTATATATTCTGGCTACAAGTCCTTTATCAGATATATGATTTGCAAATATTTTCTCCTAGTGCTAGTTTTCTTTTTCGATGGTGTCCTTTGAAACACAAAAGTTTCTAATTTTGACCAAGTTGAATTTATCTATTTCCTTTTTCTTTTTTACTTGTGCTTGTGGTGGTGTATCATGTATTATATTTTCAATACCTTTGTGTGTGAATGAAACATAGGTATTGCCATTGTTCACATGGAGCTGGCAGGGAAGAGAGACCTAGTGGTGCAGTGGTTAAAGCACTTGGCTGCTAACTGGAAGGTTGGCAGTTCAAACCCACTGCCACTTCACCAGAGAAAGATGTGGCAGTCTGCTTCCATAAAGATTTATAGCTTTGGAAACCCTATGGGACAGTTCTACTCTGTCCTACAGGTTTGCTATGAGTCAGAATTGACGGGATGGCAATGGGTTTGGTTTTTGGGAGTGGGTGGTGAGAGATCAGGGAAGCCTTTCAGGAAAGAAGATGTTTAAACTGGGATGTCAGAAATTATTATTTAACAGTGCAGAGAAGAATGAATCCAGTCATATATATTGCTCATGAATGCAATTTTTAAAGTGCTTGGAATGTGATAAAATTCCTTCATTTCTGATACAATGTGGAGTGTCATGAAATGTGTGTGTGTATGTGAGTGTTTTAGAGAACACACTTTAGGATCTTGCAGGCTATCTCAGGGCCATGTTTCAGCAGGTCAGTTATTGGCTGAGCATAGATGTACTGGTTAATAGAGGTTGTTGGCTGATAGAACAGTTGATAAAGGCATCCAAGGACAAAGCTGCATAATCAGTTTTCACTGTTGTTAAGTCCTTAATATCTAGAACAAAGTCAACTGCAAACAGCCTCTGTATTCAGACAAATACACTGTGTTCAGGAGCCCTTCAAAGGCTTTGCAATTTTCCTTTTTCTGTGTCAAAGAGAAATAGCAACAGGATAAAGAACAAGAGCTTCTACTTCAGCGTTTGCACTTGACCAACTCGCGTTCTTACCTTTCCTTTTGTGTTTTAAAGTTATGTTTAGGTAAATGCATACTTTATGGTGAACATTGAGCAAAATTGTAGGCAAAATGTTTTAAAAATAATCGCTTGTACCCAATGTCAAACAGCGGGAATTGAAATTAAAACGGACATGAAAGAGGCAGTAAAGGTAAAATCAATAAAGTTGATTACACAAAAGGTTGAGTTACACAGCTTTTATGATGGGTCCAATTTTTAGAGAAGACACAACCCTGGGGATCTATTCTCCCATTGGTGTGCATGCCTCACTCCTATTTGCTTCAATGAGCCTTATCGGTGGGAAACAAAGGAAAATAGATTCTCCAGCTCTTTTCCTATTGCTGGCTTCAAGTCCTTAACAAAGCACCCTCCATGCATTGGTTTTGGGTACTATTCAGATAAGAGACACTTGGCAAGGAAAATATTCAAAATTCTGCACAGCCTTCTTTGTGCATATTGTTCAGGAGAACCAGTTAATGCATAAACAGTTATTCTCTGTACTAGAGTGTCTCTATTTCAGGCTGTGCTGGTTTAAGAATTACCTCAAGGCAATCTCTAATGCAGAGATTTTGGCAACTAAGTGCAAATGTGGATAAAATGTTGTTATATAAATAATGCTGATGGAGAAAAAATACCAGATAACATTGTTAGTAAGATTCATGCCATCCTTTGCAATCTGGTGCTATATAATGGCACAAGATTTTGTAATTTATTTGTATGAGCAGCCATACTGAAATATTTTTTAGTTGGTTGCTATATGAAAGGACAATGGAATCCTAAACTCTAGGGTGGTTTTGGTGTTTATTAGTATAAATTCACTGACTGCTATTTTGAATATTGTGTTGTATGCCTATTTAATACAATAATTTTTTTTGCTTCTTTGGCATTAGTTCAATTTAATACATGAATATTGAGCCTCTAGTGTATAACACAGGCACTGTGCTAATTGCTGAGAAACAACATGGATAAGGGACAGTCTTGGTCCTGAAGATATTTCAGTTGTGGTAGGTGAGCAGATAACTAGGAAGATTTGTGTGGGATCCAGAGAGTGACACTCAGCCCAGCCATGAAACATCAGAAAAGACTTAAAGGAGATGACATGAAGCCAAGTCTTAAAGACTGAGGTGGAATTAGCCAGGTGGCAGAAAGGATCTTCAAGGCCGGGAGAACGTATTTCAGTTATTACGAATGTTGTATATCAGTTTGATCTAAACAGGAATAGTATTTCCCTGTCTCTTTAGTTGGTTACAAATACTTCTGGAAGAAAGAAGCAAAGCCTATACTTGTTATTCTCTTGATAACACGTCCAAAGTATATGAGACTCAGTCTCACCATCCTTGCTTCTAAGGGGCATTCTGGCCATACTTCTTCCAAGATAGATTTGTTTGTTCTTCTGGAAGTCCATGGTGTATTCAATACTCTTTGCCAACACCATGATTCAGAAGCATTAATTCTTCTTTTGTCTTCCTTATTCATTGTTCAACTTTCACATGCATATGAGGCAATTGAAAATACCATGGCTTGTGTCAGGCACACCTTAGTTCTCAAAGTGACATTTTTGCTTTTTAACACCTTAAAGAGACCTTTTGCAGTAGATTTATCCAATGCAATACATCTTTTGATTTCTTGACTGCTGCTTCCATGGGCATTGATTGTGGATGCAAGTAAAATGAAATCCTTGACAACTTCAATCTTTTCTCCATTTATCATGATGTTGCTCATTGGTCCAGCTGTGAAAATTTTTGTTTTCTTTATGTTGAAGTGTAATCCATACTGGAGGCTGTAGTCTTAGATCTTCATCAGTAAGTGCTTCAAGTCCTCCTTACTTTCAACAAGCAAGTTTGTGTCATCTGAGTATTGCAGGTTGTTAATGAGTCTTCCTCCAATCCTGATGCCCCATTCTTCTTCATATAGTCTGGCATCTTGGAGTATTTTTTCGGCATACAGACTGAATAAGTATGGTGAAAGGATATAACCTTGAGGTACACCTTTCATGATTTTAACTCTTTCGTTACCATTGAGCTAAAGGTATACCAGCCACTTTCTGTGCCTCTGGACCTCATAGATGGTTAGTCCAGTTCTAATGCATGTAACGTCAAAGTGGGTTCCTTTTGAAATGTTTGAAGCTCGGCAGACCTGAGTTGGAGACTCATTGTTGTGTAGGTTGAACATTCTATTAGGCGATGTTTCTTGGTGTGTTAGTTTTGTAAACTTTTGCCTTTATTCCCCTTTATTTCCTTTGTTCCTGTAAGATGTGGCTTGCAAGCATAATTATGGGTTTCCTGTGTGATAGTTAGGGAGACCTGATAGATTTGTTTGGTTTTTCTGTAACATATTTGGAAAACCAGAGGTTCCCCATATAACCTAATGGAAAGGTGCTTCAATAAATTATTTATATATATTGTGTATAATATTGTGTATCATACCACGTATCAGTGGTGTCACAGTGCCACTTGCCTCCTATCAGACTATATTTGTCAAAATCCATATTACCAACCATCTTAGTTACCTAGTGCTGCTATAACAGAAATACCACAAGTGGATGGCTTTAATAAAGAGACATTTATTCTCTCCGATTAGGAGGCTATAAGTCTGAATTCAGGGTGTCAGCTTGAAGGGAAGGCTTTCTGTCCGTGTCGGCTCTGGGGGAAGTCTTTGTCATCAATTTCCCCTGGTCTAGGAGCTTCTCAGTGCAGGGACCCCAGGTCCAAAGGACACGCTCCACTCCTGGTTCTTCATTCTTGGTGGCATGAGGTCCTCCTGTCTCTGCTTGCTCCTCTATTTTATATCTCAAAAGAGATTGACTCGAGATGCAGCCTAGTCTTCTACATTGAGTCCTGCCTGATTAACATAACTGTCTCTAATCTTGCCTTATTAACATCATAGATCTAGGATTTACAACACATAGGAAAATCTCTTCAGATGACAAAATGGTAAACAATCACAAAATACTGACAATCATCGCCTAGTTGACACACATTTTTGGGGGACACAATTCAATCCATAACACCAACCAAAAATTTAAACACACTTAATTAGTAAGCATGCATTCCAATATGGAAAACATATGCCGTCAAAAAAAAAAAAAAAAAAAAAGGAAAAATGTAATAATGAAATTAAAGCACACAGTATCCCCTTGTTCCGTATGAATGACTGCCTCTTGGTCCATGTAAAAGTTCTGCATGAACACAATTAACTGTTCTGGAATTTCCATTCTTGGCAATGTTATCCATAATTTGTTATGATCCACACAGTCGAATGGCTTTGCATAGTCAATAAAAACAGGTAAACATCTTTCTGGCATTCTCTTCTTTCAGCCAAGATCCATCTGACATCAGCAATGATAACCCTCATTCCACATCCTGTTTTGAATCGGCTTGAATTTCTAGTAGTTCCCTGTCAATGTACTGCTGCAACAATTCACTTTAGGCATGTCCTTTCTTAGAAACGTCCATTTTTCTAATCCAAAGAAACTGGAAAGGAGAAGTAAGTGAATTTGGGAGAGCAAGGAGCAGATCAGGGCAGGGCTGAGCAATGCAAGGCAGCAACGATGGTTCCAACGGAAGGTGATAGTGATGTTGGGAGAGGAGCTAGCTGGATAGGAAGACAGCAAGAGAGATGGTGAACGGAAGTGGTGGAGAGAAGCGTTGATGTGTGGGCACTCAGAGATGGGGAGCAGAAAGAAGGGGAGAGGGAGCAGAGGTTGCTTCTGTTTTCTATAGCCTGGGGGTTAAATCTAAGCCCTTAGAATTGAAATATTTTACTTCAGATTTTACTGGAAAAAAGAAAAACATCCTTACTCAAAGTGTGTAATTCAAAATGTATAATTTCCAGTCCCCTTTGTATCTAATTCACATTGTGATTTTATTTTCTATCTTCCTTGATGTCGAAACTCAGCGAAGAGGGTTTGGAAAGTAGGCATAAAATCTTATTAAACTGTGACATATACTTAATCTAATCTCAGAGGCCAGCTCTCCTGTGGGAACTAGTGGGAGCCTTGACAATCCACATCTTGGCCTCGTCGGGTCTCCCGAGTTCTGGGATGATTTCCCAAGGTGAAATGAACGTGGTAAAACACAGTTCCTGCTGGCACTTGCCATCGGAGAACATGTCCACTCTGTTTTCTCTACACTCACCCCAGGAGCATTCGGATCTAGCAGTATGTTTTCCTGCAATTTCCTGCCTGCTGCAAGCAGCCGTGTTGTCTTTATTTAGCAAGCCTCTGCTGTATGGTCAGACTGCCACATTCTGATGAAACATGCTGTCAATTGTCCACATGTTCCCAAATATCTGGAAGCTTGGCACTATATAAATTAGGTAAATAGAGTTTTGTTTGTTTGTTTGCGAAATTCAATGGCAAACCTATACCTGTTTTACACTGTTACCGATGATCTAAAAAATGTATACAGTATATATTTATGTGTGTGTATATAAAATAACTTCTAGTATTATTATGGCAGTGTTTCGTTCTATTGTACACAGGGTCGTTATGAGTCAGAACCAACTCAATGGCATCTAACAACAACAGGATTATTAAAATATGCAATTACTAAAAGTTTGGCCAGTAACAGTCCAAAGTATTCTGAAGCATTTTTTATAGAAAGCACTACTAGATGCTAAAGATTAGGGATGTGCTGTTTATTCTCCTCCCTTTCCCCTTCTCTAGCCCATTCTCTTCCTCCACTGTGCTCCTCTGACATCTGCACATTCCATGCCCTGGGATCCCCTACCGGCTGGCTTCTGATTGGTTTTAGCTAATGGGAAGCACTAGCAAGAGATTGAAAGGGGGGAAGAAAGAGAAGTCAGAGTATTTCTTCCTCTCTGCTCTGGGCCAGTTTCTGGAAAGTGCGGCACTCTTCATGATGACAGCTCCCATCAGGCAGTGTCTCCTTCATAGGCCTAGTTCTCCCTGAGCTTCTGCCTTCCCCTTGTCCCCAGGAGTGGCAACAGCCTACCCTTCCTGATGGTTTCCAGGTGCCTCAACATCACTTCTTGCTTTCCTTAATGGCGCAACACCTCTGAAAACAAAACTAGATTAAATCTCTTGAACAATCCAAATGAGATTCAGTTTCCTGCCAAGACCTTGACTGATATAAGGGAGCTGTTTTCCGAAGGCATATTTTCTGAGTTTTCAGATAAGAATCATTTGTCATGCATTCTACACATAGGGAATAATTAGTTATACACTTGGTCATAGCTCGGCTGGGCCAAGTGACTTGGTGTGATGAGCACCGGAAAAGGGAATGGGCTTCCCGTCCCAGTTCTGACCGAGCTCATTTTGTAACCTCCGGCAAGCCTCTCACACAGTCCTATGGGCTGTCTTCTCATCTGCAACCGAAGGCTGGTAACACCCGCTGCATTCAGTAATCTCACCAGGTTATCGTGATGAGCACATGAGGTACCATGTGTGAAAGCCCTTTGAAAAATATAATGCATTAAGCCATGAAACTCAATGCAGTTCTTCTAGGCTGTTGTCCGAATTACGCCATTGATCCTCTTCTTTTATACCCGTTCTTCTACCAGCTGCTCTTTATAATTTTGTCTTCACATGTCATTGAATTTAGATTTAATTTTATTTTAAATTAATTATACACATCAGGGGAGCATAGTTTTGTGGTTGGATGACTGGATTTGGGCATAGCTGGTTGAAATTTCTGTTGCTTCTTTGGTCTGCTTACATACTTATTACTTGACTTGAGGAATTCTGGGGCCGGTAGCAAGCTGCATGGCCTCTTGTGGACTCTGTTTCTTTGGAGATAAAATCAGAATAGTAACATCTACCAAAGGGGCCTTGGTGGTGCAATGGTTAAGTCCTCAGCTGCTAACCAAAGGATCTCATCCAGTGACTCCATGAGAAAAAGACCTCGCAATCTGCTCCCATAAAGATTACATCCAAGAAAACCCTTTGAGGCAATTCTACTCTAGCACCATGGGGCCACTATGAGTCAAAATTGACTTGACAGCACCTAACAACAACAACAACCACAGAATCTACCAAGCCTTCCTCACAGGGAGAATGTAAACATCTAATTTTAAAAAATGAGGCATTTTTAAGATCAGTAGGAACAATGGATTATTACAAACCTCTGTGAGTTTCAGTTTCCTCTTTTATAAACTATGAAATATTGGATTGGATTAGATGGTGTTTTAAGGTCCATTTGAACTTCAAAATTTTGCTTCTAAGAATCTATACAGGTTCTTAAAAACAAAATGAACAGAGAAGATTTATGTTCACATTATGGAGAAAGTGTTACCAAAGACAAAGAATGGCATTATTAATACATATATTTTACATTGGAAATACATGGAAAAGATAGGTCTTGGTAAAGACGAGAAAAAAGACTACTAATTCTAAATCAAAGGTGTTAAAGCAATGAATCTGAGTATTATTATCTCCCTACTATTATTTTCTCTCTTATTGTAGGATTCACAAGTTTTCTAATTTGGGCAAACATCTCTCTTCAAAACCATGCGTAGTATAATAGGATTTCGAATCAAATAGTCGGTTCTTATTTCAGAGTATCCAAACTTGACTTAGCTTCCATTGTAACCATCACAGATTATTAGCACCTCTTTACTTTCTTCAGGTTTAAGGAGATAAAATAATTATGCATGACCTAAAAGAAAAGGGCTATGATTAAGTTTAAATCAAAATAAACATGTAATTTCTCATCTCTCCCTGTTAATTGTTCTTTCATAAGAAGGACCATCATTGATCGTGCTCATTGTGGAAAAAAATCTGTTAAATTTTACAAGCTAGTAAAATTTTAAGACTGATTTTGTAAAGCTAACTAAAGGTAATTAAAAAAAAAAAAAAAATCTAACCCGGATCATTTTACATCACTACCACTGACATCTAATCAGAAAAGCAGAATGGATGGTGAAAGGTGCCCTGGACTGGGAGCTGGCTGACCTCATTTCTAGTTCTGCCTTGACAAATAGCTTGCTTTGTGACTTTGAACAAGTCATTTTATCCCTCAGGCCTCAATGTCCTCATCTGTTAAATAAGTGGCACTTGAATGGTAACTGGAGTCCCTTAGAGCTCTTACACTCTCAAAGTGTATATGCCTATGTATCGTAAGATTGTTACACTTTAATTCATCAATCTGAAAGGCTGTTAAGGGGTTGCTGCTACAAGAGCACTTATAAGTCTTCCAATGATAAGCAAATATGTTCACTGTTCTCGTAAACCTTTCAGAGTGTTGTTTTCATCCTCCTTGCATAGAAAATAAAATACTGTAATTTTTGAACAACAGAGAGAACAAAAGTAACACAATCCTTATGCTATACAAACCAAGATTTCTTTTCATGAAAGTATTATGCAAATAGGCCATTTTTTAAACTTGCTATACTAGCAACAGTACACTAGGTGGAAGCAAAGAGTAAGCTAACATGTTAAACGGTTAGAAAATGCTATTTTCTGTGGTAAATGAACCACACTTTTCAGGATAGTAAAGGTCACTCAGATTATAGGTTACATTCCTTTTTTTAAAGATGCTAATTAGAAAAGAAAACAGCAAATAACACTGTCTATTTAAGCTATTGAAATAATACTAGGATGGACGATTGTTTAAGCCTAATTTTAAACTCCTTGTTATAGACTCTGGCTGGTACCGTAAGCAATTAAATATTGAATCATTTGTCTTAATTTCTGGGATCTGATTAGCCTGTGTGTATAAAACAACCACCAGTCAAATGCTGCTATATCCATAGATCTTTTTTTTTTCCCCAAAAGCCCGCTGTTGTTGTTGTTAGGGGCCATCGAGGCTATTTTTGACTCATAGTGACCCCATGTGACAGAATAAAAGTGTCTCATTGGGTTTCCTAAGCTGTACTCTTTATGGAACCGGATCTCCAGGTCTTTCTCTTGCAGAGTCACTGGGTGGGTTTGAACCATCAACTTTTCAGTTAGCTGCTGAATGTTTAACTGTTGTGCTACCAGGGTTCCTTTTAAAGCTTAGAAGGATAAAACAAAATAAGCAAATAAATAAAATCCCTAAAACTTACATCATTTTGAACTCAGTGGTGGAAAAGTTACCTTATTCTATATATTTTACATGCCATTTCTTCAAAAAAATGTATTTCTTCTCCTTTCAAAATTAATTGGATCATATAATTTAGGTTCTAAGATGTGATGATTTCTGTGTTTAGGCTTCTATCAAGTTAAAACTCAGTTTATTACCACAGTCTTTATGCAAAGTGAATTGCTTAGAGCTACCCTTGAAATGCACTGTATGGAGAAGGAAAATATTTTTTATTCTAGAAAAGCATTTTGAAGATGTTTGTGTAGGCGGTAAATCACAAGAGATACATTGTATGTGATAATAATGTCAACACTGTGTTTTAGATAAAAATCTATTGTTTAAACTGTGAGATGGCACCACTGTTTGTGAAATACCTGGTAGTAAATGCAAAGTGTACTAACAAGTACTTAGCAGTGAAGCTACTGAGAAGGAAACTGTTATCAAGAGAACACTTTTTTTGGTTGACATCAGTGTAAGCAGCCTTTAAAAATAACCTCTGTAACCTTGGGGGCGATAATTTAATCTCTGTTGGGCCGCGGATTCCTGATCTGTCAAATACGAAGGCGAGGCCAGACAATCATTAAGTGTCAGTGATTACTTGCTAAGATTCTACAACACTTGCTCCACTCAAGCCAAGCTACAATGAACAAATTAGATGTCTGAACTGGGATTTAGGCTCTCAGCTTTGCAGCTTTTCCTCTTCGCCTGTAACGAAAAGTAAAAATGAATAATATATGAGAAGAGGTTCAGGGTCATCTCTCTATTCTTTGGTTTATGCTGCCACTGCTTGCCTGGGGGAACCAAGAAGTGAGGTTTTCTTATGTCACTCACCACTGCCTAGCAATGATGACAGAGGACCTAAGGGCCTAAAAATCAAGATATTCCATATGTATATTTTGGGTCTTGACACAGCAGTGGATGCTCAGAGCATCAGAATTTATGTAGCGAGTATCTCTGGGCAACTTACTCTCCTTGACCCTTGTATGTCATATGTGTAAAATGATACCAGTTACTCAAGAAAGCTGTGTGGAGGATTAAACAAAAGATGCAAATAGTCACTAATACGCCACGTATGTTAAGGGGAAATTTTCTGGGCATTGAATACCTATGAAAAAAATGTATGTTTGCAGACAAAATGGCAGCTCCTCAGTTTATTCATGTTCTCAAGCTCTAAATGTCATCAGTCCTATTGAACCAGTGAAATACAAGAAAATGTAACCTTGTACTAAAAAAAAAAAAAAAAAGAAAAAAGTACTTTTTACCCATCCTGGGCAGTAGATAATTCTGAAAATATTACATAAAAATTCAACAAATTAGATTCATTTTATTGACCTGCATAAAATAGTAGTCGTAGTACCTTTCATTTGGTATTCAATCACTCTCACACATTTCTAGTATCTCTTTGTCATTGTACTTTATCCACACGGATCATCCTATCAGCATGGGCTTGTCAACAGGTACACGGTCCTTCCAGAGTTCACTTTAACTGTCACGTTTTAAGATGTCTAGTCAAATTCTGTGGAATTTGGGAATTAATCCAGTCAATCATATCCTTAACTTTCAATCACTACAGAGAAACGTCACAGAATGAAAGAATCCTTTACCACATACTATGATGAGCTATACAAAGGGAACAATTGGCCTTTTCTCCTTAGAATATAATGGCCTAGCAGGAAAGGCCTTTGCATTTTTATTTTCTGTGCAGTTGTTCATCTCCTAGCACACTGTATGTAAAAGTTAAACATTAATACCATCTGGGACTTTTACAGTGCATTTAATGGGCTCAGCACGTCTTGTACCTACTCTCTCAGAGCTATGGTATCTCAACAATATACCTAATAGCAGGTTACTCTTTTTCTATTATATTAAAGACAGAAGGTGAAGGAACGGTTAGGGTAAGTGGCTTCGAAGTGATAATCAGAGGAAGGATGTTGAGAACTTGGGTAACATCTTGACGATCCAGTAGTTAACGCATAGCTTTTAGGCCAGTGTTGATGGCTATGAAGGTAATGACTTCACAGTAGTAATCATGGATAATGTTCAGTGTTTAATGATAATCCTACTTTATAACGCTTCCTGAAGTAGTGAGTACTTAAAATGCAAGGAAAGTTCCTTATTGCTGACAATATCGTTACGTACAAATTGACAATGGCAATAATAACCTAAATTTGAGGAGAGGTTGTGCCTTTTACTTTATAACCTCACTATTATATTAATACTTAGCTTATTAATAAACACAAATAAGATTTCACTAAATACTTATGGATTTATTCAGAGAGATTTTTAAATAAATATTAGCTCATTTGATTTCACAAGTGCTCTATGAGAAAGGTTGGGTGGGTGTCATTATGCCAATTTTGTTGTGAACTGATAAAGACTAAGAGAATAGGCATGCGCTTTGTAGCCATAGAAACTTAGATTCTTATCTTAACTCTGCTGTTACTAGCTGTGTAATGTTGGGAAAATTACTTGCACTCTTTGAGCCTCAGTTTTTATGAAAAATAAAGTTTATTATGAAAAATAAACAAGACTAAGCATGTAATGTGACTAGACCAGTGTTACTGATCAGGGTCCTGAATTTAATAAGAGACAGAAATGAAATTAGAGCTCAAGTCTCCTGACTTTGGGTCAGCTGTTCTTTACATGAAGTCAGACTTAAGGCAGTGATATGCAATTCACTGAATCATGCCAAAAGCACCTGACAAGCTTTGGAGATTTGTTATTACTTTGCCTTGTGGAATCTTGAAAAGTCATGATCATAAAGCAATTAGCGATTTTGCTGATCTGGAAACATGTCACATGAATTGAGACAGATCTTCCTTTTTACTTTTCCCCCTTGCAGACCAAATGTGGCTGAGCTGAGTTTTCTGAGATGGCATTTCTTAGATATCACTTCAGTTCAATATTGTATACCCCTCCTGTGGCTGGAAATGTCCAGTACCTCCTTAACTTTAACTCTGACATATTATCAATGTGTCAAAATGGAAACCAGTTGCTGTGGAATCTCTGGCACAAGAGACGGTCAAGCAGGAGCCAGTCTTCTGAGATAGATGTCGAGTGGAGGGCACTTCAGACTATGAACTGGGCATGAAATGGCTCTGTTAGGCAGTGTGGAGGTTGTGGGGAAGGTATAGTTCTTTTCTAATCATGATTATAAAAGGTACTTCCATCTTTGAAATTAAGTGAAAACCTATGATTTGTGTCACTTGCAGTAAACTGACTAGACTTTCATTCTTTTGTTGCTCAGACTGATTTCTCTCCTCTTATCTGAAGTCTCATGCATCTTCCACTAATTTAGGAAGACAGTGTGCCATAATGGAAAAAAACTCAGGTCTCTGATGAGCTGTGTACCTTTGACTAGGTCACTTACCCTCTCTGTATCTTTTTCTCAACTTTGAAATGGAGATAATAAGAATACAGAGATTGACAACATCAATTGTGTGTATGTGAAATGCTTTGAAAATTTAAAGTGGCAGATAGTGTTAGCTCATAAAATAACTGTTATTACTAGCAGAAAGAGGAGGATTTTTTGGGGTCAAGCATGTTCTATGTCTCTCCAACAGTGAGGGTCACCTCTTTCTAGTATTAGGTTTGTGCCCAACTGGGAAAAGGATATGAGTCCTTCCGACTTCACTCACCTCATTGCTCGGAATTACATTAGAAAATAAGCTCCGTGTCTGCGTTATATGTCCCAAGTGTTTGTGACCACACCGGGCCTGCAGTAGGTGCTCAGTGAATATTTGTCGAATGACTGAGTGATTTAGACAAGTAGGGTGTTATAGGCATCTCACCTTTCAACTGAATCGGGGGAGCGGAGGTGAGCTTGACGATAAGCATGTTATCTTGCATATGTTCCATCTCACCTTAAACAGTAAACATTTCAGCTCCCGATTTCCATTTGTCGGTCAGGTAGCATCTACTTAAGCACACATTTCCTCCTGACATTTCAATTCCATGTCACAGTTCAAATCCCACTAATTCAAGTTACTCCAGGATCAACACATTAGTGCACTCAGCTTAATGATATCCTATTAAGCCTCCGGAAAGTTTTATAGAGATACAGAATTACTAAAACCCACCTAGAAAGCCAGCACATTTCAGGACTCACTAATGGGATTTAAGAGGGAGCACTAACAACACGATCAGTCTTTAAATGAAAAGTTTCTTACGCCTGACCTCAATCCAGCCAGAGAGGCAAGGGGCCGGTTTTATGATTTTTACAAACCCACCAGAGCATCAGTAGTAATTTGAGGCTGGTTGAAACATCAAATGTCCAACTGCTATTGAGTCTCCTGGAAAGACATTGCCTGGATTTATCTAGGCAGGTGGAGTAGGTCAAATGGGATCCATGCATATGACATCAATAATGTTTACTGATTTGTTATTTAAGGAATTTTAATGAAAACTAAGTCTGATGAAGTGAACTGTTTCTAATCTGATTTTCACTGCATCAAGCTAAGCCCTTCTCTGCTAAAATAAAGCCCAGGGAATCTAACGAAAACAAATAAGTAGTGATCAGTAGACTGTAAGAAAACTGCAGTCTGCAGGGCCTATGTCAGCCACTAATTTTGTTGAAGCTCTTGATTCTCACATGCCTCAAATTCAGACAGCTGATATGTCCTAGGGAGAAAAAGCTACAAATGGAGCTTTCTCTTTCTTTAGGTCAGGAGGTATAATATCCCAAGACTGAACTCACTGAAAGGTATGAGTATCCCTTTATTGTTTGCTTCTCCAGGTTACTAAACCTGACATTTCATAAAAACAAATTCAGGATCATTTTAGTATGACTTGAAATCCTAAAATCACAGACTGCACCCATATGATGTTCTCTCAGTTGCTTGGAAGGTAAGAGGGTTCTGTTATCTTCTATTACTGTTAATTATTTTTATCTATTTAATATTTTATCAAAGAGTAAAAATGTAAATAGAATAGAAGGACTCATAATGAAAGATAGAAGTTCTTCATCCCGTCCTTTCCACTCTCCTGTCCATTTCCCAGAGGGAGCAGCTGTTTCTGTTGTTTTCAGTTCTCCTGGTCTTTTCCCCCCAATTGTATGATTACAAAGCTTTTTCTGATTAGTCAGGTTTGTACAAGATCTATTAATTCTCTGCTAAGAAAGAGTTTAGTTAACTTAAATTACTTCCTCCCAATATTTGTACCTCATATTTAATTTTTCCTATTAGTTATCTTGGAACCATTATAGAATACACCTAAACCAGTGTTTCTTTACATGTCTAACTTACTCAGTGTCTCTTGCCTTCCTGGTCTGTTAGATTATAATATCAGTGCCTGACCTTCCTTCTCTCCTCCGTCCCTACTGTTGGTTCCTTTCTTCTGTCAGTTCCACCTTTACTTTTCTCTTTATTTTTATTGTACTTCAGGTGAAGGCTTACAGAACAAATAGTTTCTCATGAAACAATAGTACACATATTGTTTCATGACATTGGTTAACAGCCCAACAACATGTCAACCCTCTCCCTTCTTGACCTTTTTTTTTTTTGGTGAAAATATACATAGCCAAAGATATACCATTTCAAAAATTTCTACATGCACAGTTCAGTGACATCGACTACGCTCTTCCAATTGTGTCGCTATTCACACTTTAGATGAAGGCTTACAGAACAAAATAGTTTCTCATTTAACAGTTAATACACATGTTGCCCTATGACAATGGTAAACAACCTCACAACACATCAACACTATCCTTACTCAACCTTGGGTTCCCTATCACCAGCTTCCTTGTCCCCTTCTGCCTTCTGGCCCTTGTCCCTGGACTGCTGTACCTCATTAGTCACATTTGGTTTTATGGGGCTGTCCACTCCCAGGCTGAACGGTGAACCTCGGAGATGACTTCACCACTGAGCTAAAAGGGTGTCTGCGGGCCATACTCTCGGGGTTTCTCCAGTCTCCTTTAGGTCAGTAAATCTGGCTTTTTTTTTGTGAGTTAGAATTTTGTTCTATATCCTTCTCCAGCTCTGTCCAGAACCATCTGTTGTGATCCTGGTCAGAGCAGTCGGTGGTGGTAGCCGGACACCATCTAGCGGTACTGGACTCAGTCCAGTGGAGGCCTTGGTAGCTGTGGTCCATTAGTCCTTCAGACTAATCTTTTCCTTGTATCCTGTTCTCTTCATTCTCCCTTGCTCCGGGAGGGATGAGACCAGTGGAGTATCTTAGATGGCTGCTCACAGGCTTTTAAGACCCCAGACCCTACTCACCAAGGTAGAATGTAGAACATTGTCTTTATAAACTGTGTTATGCCAGTTGAGCTAGATGTTCCCTGATCCACCTTTACTTTTAAACTGTCAAGGTCCATCACATTTAAATTCTGTTTTGAAACAATATTTCAGTTTTATATGTTTTGCTGATAAGCAATTTCTAAAAGTTGAAAACCAATAAATGCATATTTGTTGTTGTTGCATGCTGTTGAGTCCATTTCGACCCACAGTGACACAGTAGAACTGTCGCATTGGGTTTCCTAGGCTGTAATCTTCACAGAAGCAGATCACCAGGTCTTTCTTCCTCAGAGCTACTGGGTGTGTTCGAACCGCCAACCTTTCGGTTAGCATCTGAGCACTTAACAGTTTGTGCCACCAGGGCACCTTAAAAACTTATTACATACTACTACTTAAATATTTTACCTTGATAGATGAGTGGTGTGATGAGTAGTTCTTCCTATAGAGGTCCAGTTTCACAATCTCTGTTCAAATTCACATATTGAAGGGGTCTTCATGACCTCAGACAGCAAATAGGACTGATGTATAAATGATATTTGTTTTCACCTGATTATTAAAGTAATATCTGCTTTCTAGCACTCAAAGTGAAGAGGAAAAAGAGATTGTTTATAAGATCCACATTGTCTAAAAGAAAACAACCGTATTAGATTGCAAAAGAAACAAAACTTGTCCTGGTACTGAGGTTTGAGATAAATGTCTATTTGGATTTTTATAAACATCAAGTGGTGTAGTGGACAGTACCCTAACTGACAGCTCTGTGATAAATGCAAATGTGGGCAATTTACTTATGCATCTTGTAGTGACCTCAGGTGGTACAACAGTTAAGAGCTTGGCTGCTAACCTAAAGATCGGCATCTCTGTGGGAGAAAAGATCTGGCTATCTGCTCCTGTAAAGATCACAGCCTTAGGAAACCCTATGGCGCAGTTCTAGTCTGTGACATGGAGTTGCTAGGAGTCGGAATTGACTCCACAGCACCTAACAACAGCAAAGTCATTGTGCCACCCCACACATCTGGTTCCACGATCTCTACTTGACCAAATCTGCTTTCTTGGGAGCCACAAAAAACCTCTTAGGACGCAAACACAAAGCAGCTCTTCCTATCTCTCATCCTCGTTCACTTGTCTGCGGCATCTACACCTTCTTCCTCAAGTTCCTTTCTCTTCATTTCTAATACTGTGGACTTCTGGGTCTCCTACCTTGAGCTGTCTCCTTTTCTTTTTCTTTGTTTTAATTGATCCTACTATTCATTCTTTTTGCCCACACCCTGCCAATGTAGTTATTCTATAAAATGCTTGCTTGCTTTGCTTCCTTCTCTTTTTGCTTCCTTCCTGCAATTACATCTTTCAGCACTGTCCCCTGCATAAACTAAGCCAAACCAGTTGCAGTCGAGTTGATTGACTCATAGTGACCCCATGTATTTCAGAACAGAACTGCACTCCATAGGATTTTCGTGTCTGTGACCCTTCAGAAGCAGAACACCAGGACTTTCTTCTGAGACACCTCTGGGTGGGTTTGAACCACCAAACTTTTGGTTAGCAGCTGAGCGTGTTAACCATTTGTGCCAACTAGGTTGGCAGTTCAAACCCGCCAGCTGTTCCATGGGAGAAAGATGTGGCAGTCTGCTTCTGTAAAGATTTACAAACAAAACAAAATCTATGTCGTTAACCCTGACCATTGTTAACGTTTGCAACTATTTCTGGATATCCATACCGGGACATTCATGTGACGTCTAAGGAAAAATGGCCCAAAATGAACTCATCCCCTCCCTTTTCCTTCCTGCAATTATTCCAACACTCCAGTTACCTGGCTCAAAACCCAATAGTCATTCTTTATTCCTTGCCCTGGCTCCCTACCTTCAGTGAATTTTTTCAGTCCTGTTCCTTCTATTTCACAACATCTGATGTTCTTTTCTCTTCCTCTCGCATCCATTCTTGTTTTCCTACTTCTGATTTTAGAAGAAATTCTAGTATAAAGTGTTATTATTGTTGTTAGATTCCATGAAGTCAGCTGCGACTCATGGCCATCCCAGGTACAACAGAATAAAATGTCATCTGGTCCTGCGCCATCTTCAGAACCATTGGTATGCTCGAGTCCATTGTTGTGGTCACTATGTATTAAAAGTGTCCTCCAACCTAGGGGGCTCATATTCCAGCAATATATTGGACAATATTCTGTTGTGATCCACATATGAAGGCTTCAGAGAGATACACATAATATTATCCAGGTAAGTGAGCAATTTTAATTATTTCATTAACCATCTATCTGATTTTTTTCTGGGCTCATCCACAGGCACAGCTCCCCACCCCTTTCTTAATCCAAAATATCCTTTTACCCCCATCACCTACTTAATAAAATCTAAACTTTAGAGACTAGCGTTTATATCCATGTTTAAACCTTATATTTAACTACATGTCTTCATGAAGCTTTTATCAGAGTCTAATGGAAATAATTTTTCAGTAGTTTGTCTGGTTTTCCCTTCCCATCTCCTCATGTGGAATGGAAGCTGCCTATAGTAGAAACTTGTCTGCCTGTTCACTGCTGTATTTTCCATGCTTAGAACAGAGGCTGGTACTTAATATTTACTGAACTCAATATTTGTTGAATAAATGAATGAATTAATGAATGGATAGTATTGTCCTCACCTTATGCTTCTGACCGCCAAGCTTTTCTAAGCATGGTTCACATTTACTGAGTGCTTACTAGTGCCAGGTACTCTCTTTTGTTAAGCCTTTCACATGTAATTCTAGTATAATCCTATAATGGAGATACTTTATGATCACCACTTTACAGATAAAGAGGCAAAAGCATTGAGACATTAATTGATTTCCTTATAGTCACACAGACAGGACTTGGATATTGACAGTTTGACTCAAGCTCTTCTCTGTGCCTGGAACACCCACCTCTGAACTTTCAAACTTGAATGATCTATAAAGCTGGAGAAAATGTCTGCTTTCACTGAATTCCTATGTTCTGGCCCTTAACTTGCATTCTAATAACTCTTCTTCTGCCTTATTCTCAAGGCTCAGCTCCAGTCTTGTTCTGAGTGCCTCTCAGTAACCTGCCTAGCACTTCAGGACTGGAGCTCTGCTTATCCATCACAGCCCTTTGACATTAAACCTGGACCCCTTCTGGGATGAGAGTCTGTACCATACCTGGGACCTGCCTACTGACTGACAGGAATCCCTGGCGATAAACACACACCAGTTGACATGCACTTAAGAATTCACCTGTCTTAGAATTCCATGTTGCTGTTCTCTGTCAGATGCAGAGGAATCCCTGCCAGGCTGATGTTGATTACATTACAGGATGACCATCGTTTACATTCCTCTTTAGCCTTCATATAGGAGTCTTAGTGGTGCAGTGGTTAAAGTGCTCATCTGCTAACCAAAAGATCATCAGTTTGAACCTATCAGCTACTCTGCCAGAGAAAGATGTGGCAGTCTGCTCCCGTAAAGATTTATGGCCATGAAAACCCTAAGGGGCAGTTCTGCTCTATCCTATAGGGTTGCTATGAGTTGGAATCGACTTGGCAGCAATGGGTTTGGGTTTTTGGTTTATAGCCTTTGTATATAATGTTCTACCCTTTATGTGCACTTTACCCCAGAATCAGATGCTGCGTCTTCCTAAATCCCCAGGCTTTATTTACTTCTATTTCCCTATTCCTACTTATCTTAAACATGACTGTTGTTAACCAGGCAATGCCCAGGCATGATCTGTGATAGACAATCTTTTTTGTCTCACTCATTCATGCATTCATTCATTTATTCACTCCTCCTTTCATTTATCCATCTAACCAAGAACCTTTTATATGACAGACATAATACCAAGTGGCTGATTCAAGGTCGGTCTCTTTGATTTAAGCTTTTGATGCTATTAGCAGTCTACAAGAAATCTTCCCCAAAGTAACATATACTAAAATGTAATTTGGAGACATGTTACTGATGAAATTCAGGTGTCTTCCTTCGTGTCACCAGAAAGCAATCTAAAATTAAATCAATGGAAAATAAGCTGCAAACTGGGAAATTGTAACATGTCATGAGGATATGTTAAATGAAGAAAAGTGATGGTGTAATGATAAGAGACAACTCAAGTTTCTGAGGATCTGGAAGGAATACTGAAAAGGACAGATCAGTGCTACTCCAGGTACTATCCACGAGAGCCAGAGACTGTATCCAGTGATAAAATGTTAGTGAATGGTGGGAATTTAACAGAATAAGCAGCTCCCCTTAGTTAACATTTTGAGCAATCTCTATATGCCAGACAATTGCAGGAGTGCAAAGGGGAAACAGATATGGCCCCCGTGCATAAGAAATGAGGAAAACAGCCACAGAAAACCCTAGCCTGACTGGAAGTGAGGCTGATGTGGTTATTAGCAACATCAAGGGTGCTATTATCAGAAGCGACATCAGAAAATGTCAAGATCCAAATTTCCTATCCTCCCCTCTTAACGTAAAGAAACATTTGGTACAAATCCGAGAATTCTGCCTTAGGGTACAGCACAGCAAAAAAGGAAATAGGGACCAATACATTTTGATTGATGATAGAGCAAGAGTGCTAGATGTTTTATATTTTCCTTCCTTAATCCACTCCACCCTTCTCCCTCCTTCTCCCTGCTGTGAAAGGTTGATATGTGTCAAATACAGTAATCAGGTTCCCTTGCCCTTGAGTCAATGGGAGGCCCATGGAGAAAACAAAAGGAAGGAGGAAGTGAAGTTAGGGTATTGGTTCTTTGGTCTCTTAAACTGACTCTATCCCTCAACTGAAGATTACTTTTTTCACTTGATAGAACCCTGGTGGTAAACTGGTTAAGAGCTATGGCTGTTAACCAAAAGGCTGGCATTTCGAATCCACCAGCTGCTCCTTGGAAACCCTATGGGGCAGTTCTATTCTGTCTTATAGGGTCGCTATGAGTCGGACTCCACTTGACAGCAATGGGTTTGGTTTGTTTGGTTTTTCACTTCATAGTTCTTTCCTTCTGAGTCCTGAGAACTGCTTTCTATTGGCCTCCTTTTGACCTTAGAGTGGCAACAGCTCGGTTATTACTAGCCCTGGTTCTCATTCTTCCTTATGATTCCTCTGCACTCTAGTCATATCTTTGTAAATAGTTCCTTTGTTAAAACTTCACTGAATTATCTAATTTGAAGAGTGCACTCTTTTTCTTGAAACCTTCGCTTGATTCATGAACCAATCAAAAGGACTATAGAGGGGCAGGATATAAGCAGAACCCTGAACCTGATGACTGGGACAATGTGGAGAGGGTAGTCTAGAAAGATAAGGAGTCCTGTGGCTTGAGCACTGTGCACATCCAGGGGTTTACTTCTGTATGCTTCATTTGGGAGTCATTTGGGAGCCTGGAAATTCAGAGACCACTATACAAAAGCCTAATAGCTGATAATCTCATTGTTTTACATGCCTGGGATTGCAACTTAATTCCAGGTCCTACTGAGCAAGAGCTATTAATGTTTTACTTCTTTCAAAGGACTTGGGAGTAACTCAAACCCTAAACAAGGGTCTTCAAATGACATCAGCTTTCAGGAATCAGATGGAAGCAGGGGAAGTGGAACTAGGTCTCAGCTTGGGTAGAATAACCTTAATACTATTGAATTTCCTTTTTATATATTTCTATATTCACCAAGAAATGCCTAGGTGGTACAAAAAGTTAATGGGTTTGGTTGTTGATTGAAAGATTAGAGGCTGAAGTCCACCCAGAGGAGCCTCGGAAGAAAGACCTAGCTATCTATTTCCAGAAAATCAGCCATTGAAAACCCTATGGAGCACAGTTCTACTCTGACTCACCTGGAGTCACCATGAATTGGAATCAACCTAGATGTCAACTTTTTTTTTTTAAATATTCATTGTCATAGGCTATGAGTTGGTGTTATGGATTGAATCATGTCCCCCCAAAAAGTGTGTCTGCTGGGCTAGGCCATGATTCCCAGTATTGTGTGATTGTCCACCATTTTATCATCTGATGTGATTTTCCTATATGTTGTAAATCCTATCTCTATGATGTTAATGAGATGGGATTAGCGGCAGTTATGTTAATAAGGCAGGACTCAATCTACAAGATTAGGTTGTGTCTTAAGTGAATCTCTTTTGAGATATAAAAGAGAGAATGGAGGAGAGAGACAGGGGGACCTTATACCACCAAGAAACAAGAGCCAGGAGAATAGTGCATCCTTTGGACCTGGAATCCCTGTGCTGAGAAGCTCCTTGACCAGGAAGAATGATGACAAAGACCTTCCCTCAGAGTCAAGAGAGAGAGAAATCCTTCACCTGTAGTTGGTACCCTGAATTCGGACTTTAGCCTCTTAGACTGTGAGAGAATAAATTTTTCTTTCTCAAAGCCATCCACTTGTGGTATTTCTGTTATAGCAGCACTAGATAACTAGGACATTCACCATACTACCTTCTGAATTTAAACAAGTTTGTATTTATCTCTATTAGGAAGAAAATGCAATGAGTAGCTGACAAAATTATTACTATCTACTTGGAATTATGGTGGTCCAGTAGTTAAGTGTTTTGCTGCTAACTAAAGGTTAGCAGTTTGAATCCACCAGCTACTCCTTGGAGACCCTGCAGGGCAGTTCTACTCTGCCCTATAAGGTTGTTATGAGTTGGAGTCAACTTGACAGCAATGGGTTTGGTTTTGGATTTTTGGAATTATAATTCTCTCTATAAAATAATGAGGTGGCAAACTGATTGATAAATCAACCATAGGCATTTAGATTTTTTTAATCAACTAATCATCCTAGGACAAACCAATAAAATTAGGTTTCTGAAACTTGCATAGCTGAAAATGAGAGACTTTCAAGTAGAAGAGAACCAGAAGACCCAACTACCTAGACAACCTCACCTATTCTTACAGCAAGGCTGTATATTTAGAATATTTTGTTTAGTAATGGTAATGCTGATGCAGCTACCATCTAATTGTCAGGTTTGAAGTAGAATCCATGGCTGTTTGTCAAATACAGTTAAAAGAACTGGTCCTTCTAGGACATCAGAATTGTTAATACTGTGCTAAAACAGGAATGTGCTCTAGGTGTTAAGAAAGCAGGGTTCTATAGAGTGTTACTAAATTACCAAAGATCAAATAGGTTTAACATTTAAAGAAAACTTTCATCAATCTAGTCAACCATCCAGGCAGCCCTGTTGGCCCTGGTGACAACAAAAGCTATTTTCTTAAATACCATTTTTAAGATCACTTAATTAGTTACTATTGGTATAACTATTGGTATTCAAACTTATGCACCAACCACTAATACCAAAGATGAAGAAATTGAAAATTTTTACCAACTTCTGCAGTCTGAAATTGATCAAACATGCAATTAGGATGCATTGATAATTATTGGTGATTGGAGTACAAAAGTTGGAAACAAAGAAGAAGGATTGGTAGCTGGAAAATATGGCCTTTGTGATTGAAATGATGCTGGAGATGGCATGATAGAATTTTGCAAGATCAACGACTTCTTCATTGCAAATACCTTTTTTCACCAACATAAACGGCAACTATATGCGTGGACCTCCCCAGATGGAATACATAGGAATCAAATCGACTACATCTGCGGAAAGAGATGGTGGAAAAGCTCAATGTCATCAGTCAGAACAAGACCAGAGGCTGACTGCAGAACAGACCATCAACTGCTCATAATCAAGTTCAAGCTGAAATTGAAGAAAATTAGAACAAGTCCACAAGAGTCAAAGTATGACCTTGAGTATATTCCACTTGAATTTAGAGACCATCTCAAGAATAGATTTGACATGTTGAACACTAATGACCTAACACCAGACGAGTTGTGGAGTGATATCAAGGACATCATACATGAAGAAAGCAAGAGGTCATTAAAAAGAGAGGAAAGAGAGGAAAGAAAGAAAAGATAAAAATGGATGTCAGAAGAGACTCTGAAACTTATTCTTGAAGATTGAGTAGCTAGAGCAAAAGGAAGAAATGATGAAGTAAAAAAGCTGAACAGAAAATTTCAAAGGGCAGCTCAAGAAGACAAAATATAGTATTACAATGGCATGTGCAAAGACCTGGAGATAGAAAACCAAAAGGGAAGAACACAGTCAGCATTTCTCAAGCTGAAAGAACTGAAGAAAAAATTCAAGACTTGAGTTGCAATATTGATGGATTCTGCCAGGAAAATATTAAATGACACAGGAAGCATCAAAAGAAGATGAAAGGAATACACAGAGTCACTCTACCAAAAAGAGTTGGTTGACGTTCAACCATTTCAGAAGGTAGCATATGATCAGGAACCAATGGTACTGAAGGAAGAGGTCCAAGCTGCACTGAAGGCATTGTTGAAAAACAAGTCTTCAGGAATTGAGGGAGTACCAATTGAGATATTTCTATAAACAGATGCAGCACTGAAAGTGCTCACTCATCTATGCCAAGAAATTTGGAAGACAGCTATCTGGCCAACCCACTGGAAGAGATCCATACTTATGCCTATTCCCAAGAAAGGTGATCCAACTGAATGCGGAAATTATCGAACAATATCATACGCAAGTAAAATTTTGCTGAAGATCATTCAGAAGTGGCTGCCATAGTATATCGACAGGGAACTGCCAGAAATTCAAGCCGGATTCAGAAGAGGACAAAGAACCAGGGATATCATAGCTGATGTCAGATGGATCTTGGCTGAAAGCAGAGAATATCAGAAAGATGTTTACCCGTGTTTTATTGACTATGCAAAGGCATTCAACTCTGTGGATCATAACAAATTATGGATAACGCTGCTAAGAATGGGAATTTCAGAACACTTAATTGTGCTCATGAGGAACTTGTACATAGATAAGAGGGAGTCATTTGAACAGAATAAGGGGATACTACTGCATGGTTTAAATTCAGGAAAGGTGTGCGTCAGGGTTGTATCATTTCACCATACCTATTCTATTTGTATACTGGGCAAATAATTGGAGAAGCTGGACTATATGAAAAAGAATGAGGCATCAGGATTGGAGGAAGACTCATTAACAACCTATGTTATGCAGATGACACAACCTTGCTTGCTGAAAGTGAAGAGGGCTTGAAGTACTTACTGACGAAGATCAAAGATAACAGCCTTCAGTATGGATTACACCTCAACATAAAGAAAACAAAAACTTTCACAACTGGACCAATAAGCAACATCATGATAAACGGAGAAAAGATTGAAGTTGTCAAGGATTTCATTTTACTGGGATCCACAATCAACACCAATGGAAGTAGCAGTCAAGAAATCAAAAGACCATTGCACTGGGCAAATCTGCTGCAAAAGACCTCTTTAAAGTGTTGAAAAGCAAAGATGTCACCTTGAAGACTAAGGTGCGCCTCACCCAAGCCATGGTGTTTTCAATCACTTCATATGCATGGGAAAGCTGGATCATGAATAAGGAAGACCAAAGAAGAACTGACGCCTTTGAATTGTGGTGTTGGTGAAGAATATTGAATATACCATGGAGTGCCAAAAGAACGAACAAATCTTTCTTAGAAGAAGTACAACCAGAATGCTCCTTAGAAGCAAGGATGGAGAGACTATGTCTCACATACTTTGGACATGTTGTCACGAGGGATCAGTCCCTGGAGAAGGACATCATGCTTTGTAAAGCAGAGGGTCAGCGAAAAAGGGAAAGACCCTCAACAAGATAGATTGACACAGTGTCTGCAATAATGGGTTCAAGTACAACAACGATTGTGAGGATGGCGCAGGACCTGGCAGTGTTTCATTCTGGTGTACGTAGGTTCGCACTTAACTACAACAAAAACGTTGGTATGATGGTATACCTGCCACTTTTTATGCCTCTGGACCTCATAGGTTGTATGTTAACATCAAGGTGGGTCCTTTTTAAAATGCTTGATGCTCAGCCGACTGGAGTTGGAGCCTCGTTATCATGTAGGTTGAGCATTCTATTAGGTGATGTTTCCTGGATATGTTAGTTTGGTAAACTTTTGCCTTTTTAAAATTTATTTTTGTGAGATAAGGCTTGCAAGCATAATTATGGCTGTCTCATGTGATAGTTAGGGAGCCCTGATGGATTTGTTTGGGTTTTTCTGTTTCACATTTGGAAAACCAGAGGTTCCCCATTGTCATGGTTTGAATTATGTCCCCCAAAAAACGTGTGTATCAATTTGGCTAGGCCATGATTCCTGGTACTGTGTGATTTTCCTGTATGTTGTAAACCTGCCTCTATGATGTTAATGAGGGAGGATGGGTGGCAGTTGTGTTAGTATGGCAGGACCTGATCTACAAGACTGGACTGTGTCCTGAGGCAATCTCTTGAGATATAAAAGACAGAAGTGAGCAGTGAGACGGGGGAACTCATACCATCAAGAAAGCAGTGCCAGGAGCAGAGCTCGTCATTTGGACTGGGGTCCCTGCGCTGAGAAGCTCCTAGTCCGGGGGAACACTGATGTGAAGGCCAAGAGAAAGAGAAATCTTTCCCCTGGAGCTGACACCCTGAATTTGGACTTCTATCCTACTTTACTGTAAGGAAATAAATTTCTCTTTGTTAAAGCCATCCACTTGTGGTATTTCTGTTGTAGCAGCACTAGATGATTAAGACACCCATGTAACCTAATGGAAAGGTGCCTGTAATAAATTCTCTGTTTAGTTCTTATTAGTATGTTGTCATATTACAGATTGGTGGCAACAGAGTGCAACTAGCCTCATTGGTGGATTGCATTACCAGACCATATTTCTCAAAATCCATATTACCAACCAAACATTTAAACATACTCAGTAAGCATGCATTCAAATACTGAAAACACATGCCATCAAAAATTAAAAATAAAAATAAAAATTTGGTAATGAAGGGGTTAAGCTTGATAAAAATATTGATATATGGTTTAATACTCTTGGTTGAAACAGGAAATGTAAGTGATCTGTAAGTGATTGCAACATAAACTACTGACTTGATTTCCCTTAATTTCTCTCCAGGTTATGATTTAGTCGGCCAAATCTGCATCACTGGTGAATCACAAATTTATTTGATCAAAATAGCATAGCAGAAGGCTTTGACATATGAAAATAATCGACAAACTTAGCAAGTGGATTTAGTAAGAAAAAACCTAGTGTCTAAGACACATACATGCACCCAGGATTCCTGAATTGGATGAGCCCACGTTTCACAGAGGCAGGTAGTTTTGGCCATTGTCTTATCAAGGGTTGGGAGCACAAAAGTGAACTAAATAATAGAAATCAAAAGGCAAACACTGATACCGGAAGCTCACAAGACTTAGCAAGAAACACATTCTTAAAAGTCATTAAACAATTTTGAAAAGAAATTCAAGCTGTGGGGACTAAGCTCTGAGATCAGAACAATAAGCTCCATGAATTGGAACAGAGGCTTTCTGAAAGAAATGTCTACAGTTTTGAAGAATACTTTTCCCAGACAAGCTTCTTTGTGAAGGGATTTTTTTTTTTAACAAACATGCCTATTTTTGACTCAGCTCAGAAACGAAATATTTCAAAAGCCCTTTCAAGCTCAACATCTCTAAAATTACTCCTTCAAAGTTATACTTTAAGGGGTACCAGCGCAATGAGATTAAGCGAGATAGCAAGCTTGTGAAATTTTCATAGGCATGATAAAATCTCCACCACCTCCATTAATTTCTTCAGTGTGTTTGAAAAAATAAAAAATACCATTTGGAAAAGATGGCAATATTAGCAGGGGTAAGAAAGTGTTTCAAAGTTCAGTGTTGACAAAAGAAAGCATAAGTCAAGATTGCTTTTTTCTGGGTTTAGGAGGTTTAAAAGGGGAGTTTTTTTTTTTAATGAGAAATATTTTTACAAGTTTTGTTTTTAGGAATTCATCACAGTTTTCTATAATTAGTGACAATGAACTTAAAAATAAATGTAATAGTAGCAAAAGTTGGGATATATTCGTTATCTGAATCATGTAACAATAACAAAAACAAAAGACAAGAGTATGACATAATCTCCAAATAAAAATATTTTCTGGAGAAATAAAATCAAACTCAAAATTTATTTAGTTAAGTAGCCATTAGTGGCCTTATCATTACATTTGAGAATTAATTATTTTAATCACAGAGTTGGTTGATTTGATTTTTATCAAATACAAAAATGCCGAATGAGACAGTTTACGTCAATGAGCCAGGATCACAGATGATTTGGTCCAGCCTGATTCTTGTGGAAATATGAAGGTATCTGTGAAGATACACAGTAAAACCTGTGAGAGCCAGAACTCGACAGGACTGCGTTGTTTTTCTGGGTCTTGCAAGTTTTCCACCTTTGACAGGGTGCAGTCTTACCACTTGTCTATCGCTCTCTATTAGTGAAAAATATTTTATTTTCCTTCTCTGACAGGTTTCTGCCTTACACAGTTTCCAGCTTTAGAAGGTTTTACTGTATATTCATGTATACAGGTAGACCTCAATTTACAACAGGGTTGTAAATTGACATAAATTGACTATCTCTCTCTCTCTTTTTTTTAAGTTTTCATTATTATTTCTTTTTAATACCAGTACCTGCATAAATCTGATCTTTGAACATCAGGGAGTGGACATCTGAGAATGATAACATCAATAAATTATGTGCTACAACATTGTATGTAGTACATATTACTAATGAAAAGATGTATAAAAAAAAACCGATGGTGGTAAGTGTGGTTCATCGTAGCTAGAATACATCATAAGTCAGGGACTACCTGTATGTAAACCTGAACATTATAAATTTTAAAGCAAGTTTTTCTTTTTTCTTATGAGGCATATGCAAACAAATTAAAATTTTGAACAATTGTTTTAAAGTCAAATTTAGTTAAAGTTTATGAATTAGACCAAATCTTTTTTTTCTATGAAATAAATTTAAAAGAGGCTTAAACTTGTGCTGTTCCTTTTTGGTAGGGTGCTTTTGCCTGTGAATTCAGGGGATATTCTTTTTGTTTCTCTGCAGAATTTTGTGTTCTCTCTATAGTGACCCAACTGAATCACTGTCTTGTACTTAGGTGAACTACATGTTATTTTTGACTACCTAGTTCCCTTCTGTAGTCCTCTGGAGGTACAGTTAACACCTGTGGCTCCTAAGATTTTGAGGTTTGAGACCACCCAGAGATGCCTCAGAAAAAAAGTTTGATGGTCTACTTAAGAAAAATCAGCTATTAAAAACTCTATGGAGCACAGTTCTACTCTGCACACGTGGGGCTGCGGTGAGTTGGAATCTACTCTAAGGCAACTGGTTTTCGATCCCTTCGTTTGGGATGGTACTAGCCCAGTCTGGCCAATCAGATCTACCTGGCCATAATCATACCTCAGTAAGAGGCTTCCCTAAAGGCTGATAAGTGATTGCAGGAAGAATGGCTTTCTTTTACTACTGAACCACACACTGTGAAAGCCCTCCAGTTGGAATGCTGAGAGCCACTTTTTCTAGCTGCCTGAAAGCAAAGCTGCAGAATAAAGCCAGAGAAAACAGAATAAAGACAGTGAAGGAAGCAGAAGAGCCCAGGACCCAATCCTGCCTGAGGCCTAGGACTTTCTAATAAAAGACAAACAATGACTCTCTTTTTTTTGCAACTTGTTTGAGTTGGGTTTCCGTCTCCTATGGTCAAAAGAATCCTGGCTAATTCAACAAACAAGCAATAGACAAAGCTGGAAAGGAAATAATTTACAGCAAATTATAAGGCAGTGCATCTCCTTCTTATCCATATATGGCAAAAATGGGTTTTCTATGTGAGCTCCCACAGAGAGTGAGGAGACAAGAATAACAGTTCTTGCTTCAATGCATTTTGAACATAGAGACTGTTAGTACATTTTACAAAATGTGTTAGTGGATGACATGTTTTAACTGCTAGGTGATTTATCAGGCTGTTAAAAGAGCTACATTTACATATCAAAAGCACGATTACCTTAGTAAAAAACATTGTCAGTGATTCATATTTTTGGTTACATGGAAGCAAATCACTGTTTTGACTGAATTATTTAATGGCACTTACTATGATTTGGCCATGTAGACAGGCAGTTTTATGTAAAGAACAGAAGTTTAGGGAGCTTAACAGCAAAAGATTCAGGGCAATCCATCTGCCCTTAAAACTATCTCTATACCTCACTATTGCTGCTGTTGTTAGGTGCCTCAGAGTTGATTTCAACTCATAGGGACCTCATGTAACAGAGTAGAACTGCCCCACAGGGTTTTCTTGGTTGTAATCTTTATGGAAGGAAGCAGATTGCCAGGTCTCTCTCCCTTGGAGCCACTTGGTGGGTTCAAACTGCCAGCCTTTTGGTTAGCAGCCAATAGCTTAACTGTTTTATGCCACCAGGGCTCCTTCTACCCCTCACTACACATACACAAAAACATATGCACATATAATTAATTATTATACGTGGCAAAAAATATATATAATTACCAGATTAAGTACAAACGTCTAGTCCATAAACCAAGAAAAATTAAATTGTATGAAGGAATTAGACATCATTAGACATCCACAGTAAGACATCCTATCTCATGCTGTGTCTACATACAAGATGTGTTTGACTCTTTTGACTATTTGAATTGATACATCATGTGAGGTGAATTGGTTTATAAAAGTAAATACCATCTCAGTAGCTCAGAAGACCATATCAAGTTATATCATTTCCCAATGATTTTGGAAGAATTTGCAGCAACTACTCTTTAGAACTAAATCTGGGAATAGAATCTGAAGCCTTTGACTTTGAGTCTGCTGCTCTGCCTATCATTTAGTATTCTAATTCAAAATTAAATGCAGGTTATCGTTATTAGTTGCCATCGAGTTGATTCCGACTCTTGGCGACCCCACTTGTACAGAGTAGAACCGTGCTGTGTGTTATTCAAGGCTGTGACCTTTTGGAAGCAGATCGCTAGGCCTGTCTTCTAAGGTGCCTCTGGGTGTGTGTGAGCTGCCAACCTTTCAGCTAATAGTCAAGTGTTTAACCGTTTGCACCAGCTAGCGACTCCTTAAATACAGGTAAACCCAAGAAATGTAGAATTCTACAATTGGAAGGGACCTTAGAAATTGACTTTACTTGCCAATTCTACAAATGAAAACTCTCAAGTTTGGAGCTCTGAAGTACTTGTCCAAGGTCTCAAGTGGCAGAGTTGGGCCTGGACACAGATCTGCAGAGACTCAGCCTTGGGCTCTGATTGGAATACCACTTCTCAGATGCTCTGCATACAGCTTGGCACTTCTCATTGTATTGATCTGATTTTATGTTTAATTTTACATGTATCAATATAACCTCCTAAATCTGAACTAGATACTCAAATTTTCTAAATGAATTGTTATGCTAAATAATGATGAAAAAGTTAGCATTATTGAAGAATAATAGTTCTTTATTAAGTTTTGTTCTGTTTAGTAATAAAAATATTTTATATAAATAATACTAACTGTTCTTCCTGGTAATCTCATTTACTTTTTATTAAGTCCCCTTTAAATAGCTACATTTTGTGTGTTTGTTTTCTTGTTTTTGTAGGGAAAATATATTACACTAAATAAAGAGTTTTGTGTAAAACTCTGAATATGGTTTAGTTTTATGTATTATTCTTTTCAGCAATGGAAGAGAGTTGGAAAGAAGTCTGCTGTTTCCCAGATTAATATATATTTTTTAAAACTTTAAAGCAATAGATTTTTAAGAATTCTGGATAAAAGTGTCTGTGATATCACGTGTGCACCAAAGGTAATATTTTATTAGAATTGTGAAATAGAAATTCATGGTTTTTAAATCCTTATTTTGTAAGGTGAGCATAATAGTGGTTTGCAATATACTTTTTTTTTTTTTTTTAATATTTTATTGTACTTCAGGTGAAGGCTTACAGAACAGATAGTTTCCCATGTAATAGTAACACACATGCTGTTTTATGACATTGGTTAACAACCCCACAACAT
>NW_004444019.1:1789156-1838217 GCF_000243295.1 Trichechus manatus latirostris
TGTGGTTTTAATTTGCATTTCTCTAATGGCTAGTGATCGAGAGCATTTCCTCATGTGTCTGTTGGCCATTTGAATGTCTTCTTTGGTGAAGTGCAATATACTTTTTAAGGAAAAGATATCGAGGCTGAATTAAGTATCGTAATAAAATTAGTTTTTTTATACTAGTTAAGAGCTCACCTCCAGAGCTAAACTGGTTGGCTTTAAATATGGCTCCCAAATTTTCTAGCTTATGTGACCTTGGGAAAAATATTTAATCTCTTTGTACCTCAGTATTTTCATCTTCCTGTTGCCATTCAGTTGATTCTGACTCATAGCGACCCTATAGGACAGAGTAGAATTGCCCCACAAGGTTTCCAAGGCTGTAATCTTTACGGAAGCAGACTGTCACATCTTTCTCCTATAGAGCCGCTGGTGGATTTGAACAGCTGACCTTTTGGTTAGGAGCCAATCATTTAACCACTGCGCCACCAGGGCTCCTTGGATCCACAATCAACACCCATGGAAGTAGCAGTCAAGAAATCAAATGACATATTGCATTGGGCAAATCTGCTGCAAAAGATCCCTTTGAACTGTTGAAAAGCAAAGATGTCACTTTGAGGACTAAGGTGAACCTGACCCAACCCATGGTATTTTCAATTGCATCATATGCATGCTAGGACTGGACAATGAATAAGGAAGAGCAAAGAAGAATTGATGCATTTGAATTGTGTTGTTGGCAAATAATATTGAATATACCATGGACTGCCAGAAGAACAAACAAATCCATCTTGGAAGAAGTACAACCAGAATGCTTCTTAGAAGCGAGGATGGTGAGACTTTCTCTTGTATACTTTGGACATGTTATCAGGAGGGTCCAGTCCCAGGAGAAGGACATCATGTTTGGTAAAGAGGAATGTTGGTAAAAAAAAAAAAGGAAGACCCTCAATGAGACTGATTGACACAGTGGCTGCGACAATGGGCTCCAACATAGCAACAATTGTGAGGATGGTGCAAGACTGGACAGTGTTTCATCCTGTTGTACATAGGGTCACTACGAGTCGGAACCAACTCAATGGCACCTAGTAAAAACAACAACATTCTCATCTTGAAAAAATGGAGATAATAAGTAATTTTTATCTCTAAGAGTTATTGGAATATTTTAACAAACTAATGAATGAAAAGAATTAAGAAATTCTCAGTAAATTTTAGCTATTTTTTATTATAAAAATATTTTATACATTATGAATATGTTTAATATAACCAAACAAATTCATTGACATCGAGTCAAATCCAACTTGTAGCAACCTTATCGGACAGAGTAAAACTGACCGGTAGGGTATCCAAGGCTGTAATCTTTATGGGAGCAAACTGCCACATCTTTTTCCCGTGAAGCGGCTGGTGGGTTCTAACTGCCAACCTTTAGGTTAGCAGCAGAGTGCTTAGCCACTGTGTCACCAGAGCTCCTTCACATAATAGTATGTAATAAATACATTATTTATATTAATATAAAATTATTTTATATTACTCCTTGAAAATGACAAATACTGCTATTGGATTTTCTATTACTATTTAAGCATAAATTTTTCCTATATTTCTCTTGAATTGCTTGAAGAAGATTTGTTTGTAAGGATTTGCGGCAACTGCAAACAATTGTTCCTCTTTATAGAATAAATGATTGTAATAGTTAAAAAATGTAATTTTCCTACTACTAGGCATATGCATGTGTGATTAGTCTACGCTTTTTGAGATTCACTTGATATGATTCAAAGTTTTAAGCTCTCGCTTTTTCTCATTGCTATAATCAACTCTTTCACGCACACCAGCAAGGTCAGTGGTAAAGGTGTTAAACATTTTATAACAAGCGAGAATATTGCTAAAATAGCAAAATAAGCAATTAGTCAAGAAAAAAAATGTCCTCTGACAGGAAGCTGTATTCGATTGTGCTTTATACTGAGCTCTTCTGTTTTATGAGATTGATTAAACAATTCTTTTCTATCAAACCAGTGTGGAGAAAACAGAGCTGTTTCATGGGTCGTGACATATCTTATTCCTTATTTAGGCCAATGTAGCAAAGTTTTCAGTAATGAGCTCTATGAAGAAGGTTAATTAGAAAGTGCCTTTTTTTTGCTCTCATTATATACTCTTCTGAGGTTTTTAAAGATGGAATATTAAATACAGTACTAATGACTCATGAGTAAAAATGCACTGAACTAAATGATGCAAAAAAAATGCATCAAGCATTTGTTTAAAACAATGTTAAACACATATGCACAGCCCAAAGACTAAAAGAAAACGGAAAAGCTCTTGTTTTTATATTGGTTTAGAGTTTACGGGCTTCTCTTTTCGTTATGAATCATACTTGGCTGCCTAGAACCCCTGTGCTCTGTCATTTCCTGTAGAAGCTGCCATTGTGTGAAGATGGATATGCCTTTTTCCTCCCTGTTCTTCCAAAAGATGAATTCTCAATCTCAGTCGCTTCCACAGAGCATGTGCACTTATCTTTGCCTTTTGTGCGCTGGAGGAGAACATGCTTCTCCATTTCTTTGTCTCTCAGCAATGTGAGACAAGTGCCTTTTCCTCTATCCCACAACTTCCCTTTACAGTGTCAGCCATACTGACAGCTGCCTCCAGTATCAAGAGAGTGACGGACACCATGGAGAAGTAGCTCCCTGACAAGCTGCTGATCAGAAACTTGAAAGAAAGCACTGCCCTGTTTTTCCATTTTAGGGTCCAAAGGAGACATTGTCTCTCTCTGTCTTCCCCTCCCTTCTTTTCCATTTTTTTCTAAAGAAGACGAATTGAATCTGGCTTTCAATCAAGACCATTCTATTAACTTAGTTTCAAACAAGGCACAACAGTGCACAACATTTAAGGGGCTAGATTTAGGTTCTTTACTGGTGAAAAGAGGCAATTTATTTGTGTTTGGGAATTTAAGTAGTGTTCCATAATTCCTACTACACACACACATATGCATATATGTTTGTTGTTGTTGTTAGCTGCTGTCAAGTCAGTTCCCAACTCATGGCAACACGAACAATAGAATCAGACAGTCGTGATTCATTGGTTGATTTTTGGAAGTAGATCACCAGGACTTTCTTCCTAGTCCTTTTTACTCTGGAAGCTCTGCTGAAATCCATTCAGCATCATAGCAGCACGAAAGCATCCAGTGATAGATGAGTGGTGGCTGCGCTTGAGGTGCATTGGCTGGAAATTCAACCTGGGACTCCGACACAGAAGGCAAGAATAATACCACTGAACCACCACTGTCTTCATATATATGTATATATTTCTTTTTTTTCTCTTCTACTTTGTATGGTGTATCTATTATCCCTTCACTCTCATTTGTTCTCTATTTTCCGCATTATCGTAGGAAAACAGTGTGTTACTTACAGTATCTTTGAAATTTTTATAAATTAAAATTAAGTCAGTATTTTAAATTATACTTCTAGTGAAGATTCCATACAAATATGCCTAATTGTCATGGAAAATTAAGGAACCATTTTTTAAATTAGACACAGGTAGATCCAGTTCTGTTAGGAGAAAAGGTGAGGATAGAGAAGTGTCTCTGTTTACATATTACTTTATTCCCCATTACCTTTAGCGTAAAATCTAAACTCAGTCTGGCTCCTGACTCCTTGCCCATTTCAATTCTTATCTCTCTTGCATGTACCCTATTTTCTAGCTATACTGATTTCCCTGGAAGTTCTCAAACATTCCAGATTCCCTTCCTTCCATACTTTTGTACATGTGGCTCCTCTCTTCACCCAGGTAACTCTTTTTATTCATAAATATTCAGTTCAGTGGTCCCTTTTTCTAGAAAGGTATTCTCAATTCCAGTTCTCAGGCTAGCTTAGGTACCTCCTTTTGCTCTTATACACATTTCTTTCATTGCCCTTTCCATTCACTCATTTATTCATTCAACTGATATATATTGTATGCCTAATACATGTCATTTTTTTGTCTGCTGATACATCTCTCATCCGTTCGACTGGGACCTCCTTGAGGTAAGAGGCACATTTTTTCTTCTATTAAATAATAGGAGTTCAAAAAATGTTTTCTGACAAGATGAAGAGAGCATGCTGTGTGTAAAACTATTTCTCAAGTTTCAGTGAACTAAGTTTTTTATTAGAAAGTATAGATTTGACAAATTCTTTATGTCAAAAATATATCTAAAAATTGAAGAAATCTTGTGTGCATACTGTATATACCATGTTCCCACTTAAATATTCTTAAGTGTTTTCTCCAAATCATAACCTAAACAATTTTCATTCCATATGATATCAAATGATTTTTTAATACGTGTAAAAACATAGGGATATGTACTAGTGGTCATGGTCTGTTAGAAGAAAAACAACCATGAACTCTAGAGTATGGCTGTCTCTGGCTGCATAAATTCCTGACCTACCCACAAAATAAAGGTATGAAAGCAAGAGCTATTCTCAAGCATTCTATGAAAATGTCCAATTTTAATAAACGAAGTCAGTTAAAGGCCATCATATCTACTATTTATATTTACCATAAAATCAAATTATGACATATGGAGAGAATTCTATATAATGATGCTAACTTTTATACTGAAGTCAGTGCAACTCACTGAGGGACACAAATTTTTGGTTGATTTTCTATTAGTGGGGACTATGAATTGACCCACTGAATTCCCTTGTTTGTTTCTCCTTATGTCAAGGACAAGATTTTTCAAGACGTTTGTAGATCTAAGGGTGTAGTCTATGACCATGGCTAATAGCCAAACTAATGTGTTAATGTGGGGAATCAAATCTGTGATCACCACCAACTAATCTAATTCATTCATTTATTCAGTTAACAAATATTCGAGTACTTATGTATTCCAGGCTTGTGTTCAATGCTGGGGATAAATTGTGAATAAAACAGGTATGAACAGTTCCAGGAAGCTAGCAGTCTACCAGAAAAGACATACAATCAATAAGTAAAAAAAGAAATAATAATGTAAATTCAGATTGTGAAGGGTAGCTGTGGGGTTTACATTTACTTTACCCCAAGAATTTGGTCTTTGTCCTTGGTTCCTGAGAGATAACCCTTAAAACCTTGGGGTTTCCTTGGTAATTGAAGTGTCTATGATGAGGCCTCCAGACCACACCTAAGAGTTTATGCTAATGAGATGACTCAGGTAGGGGCTGGGCAGGCCAGAAAGACCACCTTGTGATGGCAGTTGACCTCAGGGAAGGTGGCCTGATTCAATCAATCATGTTTTCATAATGATGCCTCAATAAAGGCTCTGGACAGGGAAGCTCCATGGGCTTCCTGGTTGGTGAAAGACATTGATGCATGTGGGAGGGTAGCACATCCCTTTTTGGGACATAGAAGCTCTGCATTGGGAAACCTTCAAGACCTTGCCTTATGAATCTCTTTATTTGTATCATTTTTGCTATAATAAGACTGTAATAATAATTATAGAACTTTCTGTGAGTTCTGTCATTCTAGAGAATTATTAAAACTGAGGGAGTAGTGGGAGCTGGTAGGTCAGAAGTGAGGGGAGTTGGGAACCCTTGAGTTTATGGTTGGTATCCTGAGGGGATACAGGGAACCCCCAAATTTATAGTCAGCAGGTCAGAAATGGGGGTGTTGTGCAGACTCCCAAGCTTGCAGCAGGTGTCTTAAGTCTTGGGCAGACTTGGCAGTCTGGAGGACTCTGTTCTTTAGCTCGTGACTGCTGACCTAGCTCCATACAGTTAGGATCAGAGGAAGATATGCTACATGTACAGCTGGTGTCAGAATAGAAGTGGCAGAGAAGTGAAAAGTAGGGATTTTATTTTTCCAATCAGTACCCTAGAGGAAGTAAGTCAGGTGTTGGAAGAGAGTAATGATCGTAGTGGCATGAGGGCATATACTACAAGAGGTTCTTTAAAAGCTTCATTAAGAAGTTGATGTTTGAACTGAAATTTAACAAGGAGAAGGACCTCCTGTGAGAGGAGCTGTGAAAAACCTATTGCAGGGAACATCAAATGGAAAGGATCTGTGATGGCAATGAACTTGCCTTGTTAAAGGAATTGTCAGAAAGCCACAGTGAGCAAGGGAAGTTGGTACAAACTACTGCTGGAGATTTAGCTGTGGGCAGACCATATGGAGCACTGCAGGAAAGGATAAGGATTTTGTCTTAGGCTGGGTTCTCTAGAGAAGCAAAACCAGTAAAGTGTATAAATATGTATATACAGAGAGATTATATCAAGGAAACAGCTCACGTGATTGTAGAGGCTTAGAACGTCCCAAGTCCGTGGATCAGGGTAGAGGCCTCTCCCAAGTCACACAGCCGCAGAAGCTGGCAAGCCCAAGATCGGAAGGACAGAGAGCAGGGCTCCCACTCACCGGCTATGCAGATCGACGAATCCCAGGTTCGGCAGATAAGCTGACAGCTCAAATCCCAAGAATGGGAGATGAGAGGACAGGAAGCAGCCGCAGGATCCAGAGAGAGCAAAAACCCAGAACGTCTGCTTATATACAAATTAGGGCCACACCCCCAAGGAGACTCCCTTTCATCTGATTGGCTACTCACAGTATATTCGATCATGGGAGTGATTATATTAAAACACGGAAAATCATGGCCCAGCCAAGTTGACACACAATCTTAACCATCACAGATTTATAGTTAATTCTAAGTGTATTGGGGAGCCACTGAAGAATGTTGAAGGGATGGGGGCAGTAACCATTATCTGAACTGCAGTTTTAAAAGACTACTTAGATGCCTGGAGGAAGAATCTATGGTCGGGTGGCAAGGTGGGAGTCAGGGAAACCCCTTAAGACCTGCGGCAGTAGTTGAAGTAGGAGAGGTTGGTGATCTGGAATTGATTAATGGCAGCTGAGGTGAGAAAAGTGTACAGACTTTTGATATCTTATGAATGCCAAATGGGATGGACTTACTGCTGGATTAAAGCAGGGATGACCGAAAGAGGAAATTCAGGATTATTCTTAGACTTCTGGCTTCGTTAACTGGGAATATGGTGCTACTATCCACTGAAGAGGAAAAGCTACACGTCTGACTTTCAGCTATCTAATTTGAGTTGATGAAAGAGACAGAAATGGGCATTACAAGCAGACAGGTGACATTTTGAGCCGTGGGAATGGATGGGATAATCTGGGAAGAGAGTATAAGGCAAAATAAGATAAGGACCTAGGAATAGTTCTGAGGAATTTCAATGTTTAATAGACACAAAGGATCTCACATACTCATGGAAAGATTAAGCAGAGATGTAGCAAGCAGCTTGAAGCAAGGAAAAGTGTGTTTCTAATTGAACTAATGACTGGGGAGCCTGAAATTGGGCTCTTGCATCTCTCTACCATTAAGTGGTAAGAAGCTACGTGCTACAGTAGAAGAATCCTACTGGATTTGAAGTCATGTAGATCTGGGCTCAGATCCCAATTTATTGGCCATGGACAAGTTATCCAAACTTTTTGAGTCTCTAAAATGCTGGATCTTCCTTGTAGGGTTGTTATAAAAGGTAGATATAATGAAGATAGATCTTTTACTATGGTGTTTGGCATATAATATGCCCTAATTTTAAATTTTAGGCCCATACACATAATGTCACAATGGCTTAAGAGACAGACAATTAAAAAATTTCAAATGAAAATATTTGTTGCTGAGATATTCTTTACTAAGCTTTTACGTACATTAATTGTGAGCATGGGGCAAGGCAAAGAATTTCATCTCTCAGTGTCAGTTTTATTCATCCGGTTGGATAAAATTATAATAAAAACCACGCTTACTGAGTGTTTTCCATGTGTCCAGCACTGTGCTGAGCACTTTAAATATATTAATTCATTTAAACCAGATGACATCCCTTTGAGGCATAGTGCTGTTATCAACTGTGTTTGACAGAAGAGAAAATCTAACAGGGAAATTAAATAACTTGGTTCAAAGTCAACCAGCTAGGTGTATCTGACTCTGTTCTTGGCCATTATCTTTTACTTCATCTAGATAATTTCCAATGTCTTCTCAAATTTTCCAAAATTAACAGAATATATAGGGCTCCAAGTCATGGCGACCTTATTTATAACAGAACAAAACATTGACCAATCTTGCACCATCCTCACAATTAATTATTGGTAAATTTAAGCCCATTGTTGCAGCTATTGTGTCAATCCATCCCAGGGAGGGTTTCTCTCATTTTTGCTAACTGTTTACCAAAGATGATGCCCTTTTGTAGACATTGGCCTGTCTTGATGATGTGTCCAAAGTAAGCTAGCTGAAGTCTCGCCATATTTTAAGAAAGAAACTAAAGGACTAAATGGACTGAAAAATAAGTGTAAGAATACTATAAACTAGGAGAAAATAAATGTTCAATTAGTTGAGCACTAAGAAATGTGGAGAAGGGAACTCAGACACTTCAAATATAATCCAAGAAAAGTTACTAGGAAGTGGCTTCAAGAAATAATAACCCAAAGATGGAGTTACTTATGCTCCTAGGGTGGCCTGCTCACAGAGCTGAGTGGCAGCACTAATGGCTCTGGGTGAGGCGACAGATTATTGTGTATGCTGGCTGGCACAAAGGAATCCTGGTGGCACAGTTGTTAAGCCCTGGGAAACAGACTGCCACATCGTTCTCCAGAGGAGTGACTGGTGGGTTCAAACTGCCGACCTATTGGTTAGCTGCTGAGCGCTTTAACTACTGCTCCACCAGGGCTTCTTTCCATAAAGATTACAACTTTGGAAACACTATGGGGCAGTTCCACTTTGTCCTATAGGGTTGCAATGAGTTGGAATTGACTTGATGCAATGGGTTTTTAGGCTGGCACAAGGCTTACCCCAGACCATGGTTTTTCCTTTTAGTTCTCCTTAAAACGTAGACTACAGCGGCTTTGACATCTCACTGCCATTAGAAAGAAACTTTTACGAGAAGAAAATGGTTTGAACATACTGTTGGAGCATTTACTTTTTCAATAGCTCTAATTTCATTTAAATCTCATAAACTACAAACATAGTCTAATTATTGATGGGAGGGAAGTGTTCATTTCTCGCATCTAACGTCTATCAGCTATGTGTTCTGAGACCTGTGGGTCTTTAGTGTGAACTCCAGGTTTATCTTTCTTGCTACTAGCCGACATTTTCAAAGACTTATCTCCCATCTGTAGGTGGCAGTAAGTTATTACTGTTTGTGTTTCTCTGCCCAGTGGAAAGAAGATTAAATTCAGTTTAGAGAAACAGAATATAAAGAGACTATTGTTCTACCTTTGGGCCAATATAAAGAACAGTAACTCTTAGATTTTTTCTATAGAAGTTTGATTCCCTCCCCCATTTTAATTTGAGGCAAAATTGAAATATTTATGTATTCTCAGTGGGTTTTCCTCCAACTAGGGTGAACTTATGTTCACAACAGACTTAACAAACCTAGAACTAGAGAGTAAAGGGTTTTGTGTAAATCAGCAGCTCATAGAAACCTACTGTTTCTTAAAGGTGAGATGTCTAAGCAATATTAGTTTAGATCTTAAAGCCTGCTGTTATGTTTATATTAAGCAATGGCATTTTGCTTTCAAGTACATGCGTATAAAACAGATCAAAAAAATAATTATTCCATTCCACAGCAAAAAAAGATCTCTCTAAATCACTCACTGATTTCCGTCCTTAGAGTTTAAAAGAAACAAAAAACAAGCACAAAAAAAAAAAAAAAAGAGAGAGATTGTTGAATTGCAGTTCTTTTCTGCATTGTCTTCTGCCTTATGGTAGTTCAAATGCAAAACATGATTCCTTACAGATGGAATCCACTTGTCCTTGCCATTAAGGGAAACACAGCCAGACCCAGAGAGGATTTGTTGAAGCTGAAAGCCGACTTTATAATTTAGCTCTGAGTCTTGAAGCAGCATAAGTCACATTATAAATCAGAACACCAAATCCAAAAATGTAAGGCAATAGAGTGAAACATGAATTTTTTCCCCTCATACTTCTCCTCTTGTTAGTACAATTAAAACAATAACCAGCTCCTTTATTGCTAGTGATTTAGCAGTTAGCCAAGTAAAGTGACAATTTGAGGCTACAGTAGACTGAGCCATAGAGAAAGGAAAACACAGCCAGCAAGGTGAGGCAGTTGCTGTCGTCTTTATGGCTGGGGAGGCTGCCAGGTTTTGAAATAAAAACAATCTTTCTACCATGGTGAACACTTTGTACTTTTGCGTAGCTTAGCTTCATGGACCTGTTATTCCTGTTGGAATAAACCAGTTTATGCTCCTACTATTAGTTCTTTTATTCTCCTAAGTAGAGGAGTAATTTAACTGAGACCATAGAGATTAAGTTGATTATCGTTTTTAATGGCTTCGAGATATATGCGTAATATCTCTTCTTTTGCTAGTGGAATGCTTTTGGCCAGCTAAAACCTTTCTATTCTCTCTTTCTTTACCCTTTACTATGTATAGGGTAGGGCTCTTTGTGTAAGACAGCCTGCTAGAAATAAACTTGTTCCTCCACAAGAGGTATGAAGGCAGGGATTCTGTCATTTTCCAATCTTTGTTGTAGTAGCTGGCAGAAGAAAAGACAATTTGATGCCCATGTAGGATTTTTTTCTTACCACTATTTTCAGTCTGAGAGGCAGCATTTTTGCAGTGTTGTAATTATTATTTTTAAGTGTATAGTTTGTTTTCAATTTTAATAGACTGTTTCACAAATCCAAAATGCATTTTATTTTTGATGAGCAGGGAGGGCCTAACCCTTTAACAAGCACCCAGGTACCAAATTGTCCTCTTTCTCTCATAAGAATCGACTGGTATCCAACAGACCTGTACAGTAAATGTGTGACAACTCATTTGAACTCTTGCATAAGTCATTTTCTTCTGGCGTTAAACAGGTGGTTGTGTCAGTTGGATTGTTTCACCTGAATTTCAATTAAAAAAAAAAAAATACAGCATTGTAGCTTGGCTTTTGGGCCCGCCTTGGGTTCCCTGGGTGGCACAAATGGCTAATGCACTTGGCTGCTAACTGGAAGATTGGAAGTTTGCCTCGAAGAAAGGCCTGGTGATGTACTTCTGAAAAATTAGCCATTGAAGACTCTATGGAGTGCAATTCTATCCTGATACACAGGAGGTCATCATGAGTCAAAATGGACTCAATGTGAACTTGTTTTGGTGTTTGTAAGATCTGGGGAATAGTTATTATCTCCTAAAGCCAGGAGCTAGACAGAAGGAGTGAGTTGGACCTAGAGGACGGAGGCCGTAATAGAAAACACCATAGTACTATGTGAAAAAGATCATGGAGATTCAGCGTGATATTGCTGAAAAAACATGGGATATAGGATTCGAACAGATCTGGGTGAAAATCCTAGCAAAGCAACTTATACCACTTACTCTGTTTCAGCTTTCTGAACTTCAGTCTCCTTATAAAATTAGTGTTGTAATACTTTAAAAAGGTACATCAACTAATGAGATAATTAAAGTGTTCAGCACCTGCGTGAAACATAGTAAAGTGCTCAAAAGTGGTAGCTGCCAAAAACATCAACCTCAGTAAAAGTCGTTTCTGTAGAACATCCCACAGTATGCAGTAGATGATAGTGTAGAGCAGAGATGAAGCAGACTGCCTGAGGTTTAAACCCACCTCAACCATTGATGTGACCTTGGGTAGTTTTGTTAACCCCTCTGTGCCTTAGTTTCTCTATTTTTACAATAGAGATAACTATAGCCTGGTTTTCATAGCATTGTTGTAAAGGTTAAATGAGACAATGCTTATAGAGTAATTAGGACAGTGTAAGAAACCAGTAATGTTATCTATTTTTATTACTACCTCCCTCTTCCCATGGCTTATCTGGAAAGAGTATAGAAGTAGTCTATGTGGTGTTAAAAGACAATAGGATCTGTTTTAAGAATTATAGTTATACAGCATGTTTTTCCTGGAGGAGAGAGGCAGTAACTTAATGATACTGGCAATGCTATGCAATGATTTGACATCACAAGACTTTACCTTGTTCTGAATATTTGCATCAAAGGCATAGATGTGAGCCCGACACAAGTGAGTATTAAGCAAGGCTGGAGAGTTTTTTGGACTTTTGATCAACTCGCCATGTTTCAGTCAGTTCTCAGTCTCTCTATTTGAATAAATCTGTATTTTGGAAACATAGAAAGTCTGTAATTAATCTCCAAGGGCAGTACAGAAGCTGCTTGTTCAAATCAAGAAGAGCCTTTATATTCTCACTTGTTAAACATCCTGATCCTATATAATAAAATGTCCTTGTATTTGGATGATGCTTTGCAATTTAAGAGGCGGCCTAGTGGTGCAGTGGTTAAAGCACTCAGCTGCTAACCAACAAGTTTCGCAGTGTGAACCCACCAGCTGGTCCATGGGAGAAAGACGTGGCAGTCTGCTCCTGTAAAGTTTTACAGCCTCGGAAACCCTATGGGACAGTTCTATTCTGTCCTCTAGGGTTGCTATGAGTTGGAATTGACTTGACGGCTGTGGGTTTTTTTTTTTTTTTTTTGGTTGCAATTTAAAGCATTTCCATATATTTATTTTTGCCTCTTACAGCTCTGAGGAGTAGGCTCAGTGGGTATTGTATCTTCTCCATCTTACGAGCAAGAAACTGAGGATTTGAGAGGTGAAGTGACTTGCCTTGAATTGTGTAGCTTTTAAGTGGCAGAGCAAATTGAAATAATTACTCAGTAGCATTTGACAAGGTTGAATTTTGCAGCTTAGTTTTAGGTTATATAAGACTGTACTTTCACAAGTGCTAATTTAATTACTGCCACATTATGATTAATATATTATAATGTTTTTATTCTGCTTTCATTAATTATCATAAAAGAAGAACTTCCTAACATGGAGCTGTATGTGCTTTCTGTACTTGTCATCTATATTTATAGAAGACTATTTGAAGCTAGCTCAGTTTGACATTTCTCTGCTTTTTCTAGGAATATTCTCTGAAAAAGACTCATGAATATATCAGAAAAATATGGATGCAAGGATTGGAAGAAGGCTTTAGTTTAAAATAAAGATGTGGTAGCTTATACCATAATATTTCCAAGGACCATTACAATTCTTTATTTTTGTAATCTTGCTTATGTTTTATTTGTCTACATCTGAGCAAGAACAAAAAATTTGCAGCTGGATTTGAAGGAGAATCTAACAGGGGAAAAGCACAAGGGTATGTGGGGAAGTTTTTTTAAAATTTAATTCCAAAGAGTGAACTAAAAAAACAAAAGCACTTCTGGAAATGAGTTTCGAGCAGGAAAAGCAAGTGTGGGAAGATGGATACCCTTCGATGCCAAGTTGATTTCTCATATCTGTGTGGTCCAATTTCAGTTTGAATATTAGCTATGCGATCTGCAGTCCCCTGTTCTACAAGGCTAGAAAGATGAAGGCAGAATATTTCAGAGGTTTCTCAAAACTCTAATAAAAATCTCTCCTGCCAGATGACCCCTGATAAACTTCAGTCTTCCTTTCAGTAAAAAGCTCCCCGAGACAGGCTCAGAAAGGATGATGTTCGCCACTATTAAGTCTCCAGTCAGCCATGTTAGGCAGATCTGAAATTTCATTGGATTTTTTCCTTACTTGGCAGTTTTAGTTGTTTCAGTCCGTAATGCAAATCTAACAGGAGAAGAACTTGGGAAGAATATGTGAAAACTAGGACTATATTACATAAAATGTGCTCTTGGTTGTATATAAGTGATATGTAATATTTACCTTATGGTATAATATATCAAAACTGAGTTTGCTGTAAAGGAGCACAATATGAAGCTCATATGCTTCCGTGTATGTTAAGCTCATGCTGAAGAGTTTCATGGTGATATATTTTTAAATAGAACATCATCATGTACATTCTTTAATACGAGCACTCGTGCATTATATTGTGGTATCCCCATCCTCCTTAAGTTTCTTGGGTATAGAGATAGTGATTTATTTATTCTACTGTTTTTATGCCTTGCAAAATGACTAGGATATAGTAGGTGCTGTCTCTATATGCTTGTGGAATTCACTTGAAGATGGATGTTTCTTTGCCGAACAACAATTTCAAAATACCAAATCTGTAGATGAAAACATCAGTGAAAACCTTAGAAAAAACAAATTTGAGGTATTCTCAACCTGGCTGTTACGAGTTTCAGTTCAAAGGAGAGCACGAGGAATTTTTGTTTGTATCACTTTTAGGGTATAAATTCTGGGCAGAAAGAATATCCTAATGGGTTTCTTAAGATTAACTAATAGAGAATGAAAAACATTCTGTATATACCCTATCATTATTATGGGATTTGTAAATAATCTCCTGCAGTACTATTGGGATTTATTTTGTTCTCTTCGCACATATTATGATAAGAATAAAACAAAGATTTGAAAAGCAATAATAAATAGGAAAGCCTGGCATGCCTGTGTTGGTTCTTTACATTTGCATTGCCCCTTCACATATGTGGGGATTGGACCCCAACCAGTCCTGCTTTTGAGCACCCCCATAGGCCAGCTACATAGTAATATGTGAGACACAGTTCAAGATGAAAATATGGAGCCCTTTGTTCAAAAAGCAGGAAGAAAGCTTTTCCACTTCTTCTGTAGTCTGTCCCTCTCCCTTCTCCTTTCCCTCTACTTTTCTCTCTCCCTCTCCTCCCCCCACCCCAGTGTTTTTTGTCTGTTCATTTTAGTGTGGTAAATATATAGGTAACAAAACATTTGCCATTTCTACAATTTTCACATGTACAGTTCAGTGCAATTAATTATGATTATGGTCATTATATTGTTCAGCCATCACCTGCCATGGGGTTTTATATTTGCACTTCATCATACAGAAGGATACTCAAGGGGTGAGTGCAGACTCTCACAGGTGCCTGAGACCCTGAACTACTTTTAGTGCTTAGGTGGCATATGTGTTTAATCCTGACCCTCCCTGTGAGGCTGAGAGAGGTAGGGGCCACTGGGTGGGGGTCGGGGAGCGCCTGTGCTGGAGATATGGGGAGGTGATGCAAGCTGGGACTGCAGGTTGCCTGTGGTCCAAGCCCCTGGCCTATGCTCCATTGTCCCATGGGACTTCATTTACAAACCTAAATTCAAAGATAAAATTATTCACAATTTCAAGGTGACTGCTATAAAGCGGTAAGCCCCAAGCACAGGGTCCTTCTGAGAGAAGTACTGGCTATAAGTCACTGAAACTGGCCCCGGCCCCCAAGACAGAAATCTATGGGATGGATGATGGAGCACATCTTGTTGGTGGAGAAGAGGTGATACCCCTCTCCCCCATCCTGCGGCAAGAGCATTGACATTGCCTTTCTTCTCCTCCGTTGTGACTGTTTCCTCACTTTAGACATGCATTTGGTCTTCATTTTAATCTACTTTCTTTCATTTAAAAATGATGAAGGGAAGGAAAGTGGACCGACAATACTGATAAAGTATAAGTTTCATACTGGTAAAATCATGACTCATGCAAATATAAAATGAACACACGTTAAAAATTTTATTCAACTCAGTAATTAATGAGGGGATCAGTAAGATGTTAAAACTAATTCAAAGAGAGTATGAGAAGCAATGTTAAGACTGCTGTATGATATATAAAGTGGATTAATGTCCAACAGGACCATGGACTGTAGTATCTAGAATACTTTCCACTGGAAAAAAATTATTCTCATCTCTACCTGATAAAAATCTATAAGTTAACTTCTGTACCTACCAAATTTAATATAGACCAGACAATAGAAAACCAAGCCTAACGCTGGTGAATTGCATTGCAAGAACATGCAAAAAATCTCTTTTGTTTATTCCAACTTGAGGATGATTTATCTGACAATGTGATTTGCCCCATTTTAGCATTCCCTAGGTTTTCATTTCATCTGACCATGTTGTGCTCCACATGCACAGGAATAGATGTTTAATACACACAATGATATAGTATAAAATCTAAAAATATTTTTCAGTATATTTAAATCAACATGTATCTAGATTTTTCTTAGTGCTTAAAGTAGATGATATTCTTTTTTTTATTTTTTATTGTACTTCAGGTGAAGACTTACAGAACAAATAGTTTCTCATGAAACAGTAGTACACATGTTGTTTTATGACATTGGTTAACAACCCCACAACATATTAACATTCTAACTTCTCAACCTTTTTTTTTTTTTGGTGAAAATACACATAGCCAAAGATACACCGTTGCAAAAATTTCTACATACACAGTTCAGTGACATTGACTACGCTCTTCCAATTGTGCTGCAATTCTCACTTAAGATGAAGGCTTACAGAACAAAATAGTTTCTCATTTAACAGTCACTACAAATGTTGCCCTATGACAATGGTTAACAATCTCACAACACATCAACACTATCCTTACTCAACCTTGGGTTCCCTATTACCAGCTTCCTTGTCCCCTTCTGCCTTCTGGCCCTTGTCACTGGACTCCTGTACCTCGTTAGTCTCATTTGGTTTTACGGGGCTGTCCACTCCCAGGCTGAACAGTGAACCTCGGAGGTAACTTCACCACTGAGCTAAAAGGGTGTCTGAGGGCCATACTCTTGAGGTTTCTCCAGTGTCCTTTAGGCCAGTAAATCTGGTCTTTTTTTTGTGAGTCAGAATTATGCTCTACATCCTTCTCCAGCTCTGTCCAGAACCCTCTGTTGTGATCCTGGTCAGAGCAGTCAGTGGTAGTAGCTGGGTACCATCTAGCTGTACTGGACTCAGGCTGGCGGAGGCCTTGGTAGCTGTGGACAATTAGTCCTTCGGACTAATCTTTTCCTTGTATCCTGTTCTCTTCATTCTCCCTTGCTCCCGAAGGGATGAGACCAGTGGAGTATCTTAGATGGCTGCTCACAGGCTTTTAAGACCCCAGACACTACTCACCAAGGTAGAATGTAGAGCATTGTCTTTATAAGCTGTGTCATGCCAATTGAGCTAGATGTTCCCCGAGACCATGGTCCCCACAGCCCTTTGCCCAGCAATTCAGTCCCTCAGGGAGTTTGGATGTGTCTATGGGGCTTCCATGACCTTTCCTTGTATAGGTTGTGCTAGTTTCTCCTGTATTGTGTACTGTCTCACCCTTCACCTAAGATACCACTTATCTATTGCCTAGATGATATTCTTTTAGACTATAAAAAATAGCATTAGAAGGGCCCTTAGATGCTTAGATATTTAGAATTAGAAAGGTCTTGCCAGTCTTCAGTTAAATAAAAAAAGAAACTCAGCGAGGACATATGCCCTCATTATACAGAGGTGCAGATATGAGACTTGAACCCAGGTAGCTAAGATTGCTCTGGCTCATGGGGGAAAGCTTCAGTGATTCTGTGCTATTCCATCTCTTTTGGGGATCAAGTGTCCATTCATATTTGCATCCCTGTACAAGATGCCAAAGTGGTCCACCCTCTGTTCAGGGAAACCTTCAAGGATCCAGGACTCCTGGGTGTGAATGTGGGTAGTCCACATTCAAGGCTAGCAAGGCACCGAGTCCCGCTTCACTCTGTCTTGGTCCTGAGACAAAGGTCCTTCTTTCTACTTCAAGGAATCCCTATTCTTTCCACTCTTTTCCTCTCCCCACCCCTTCCTCAGTTCAGACTTCTCTGGTTCTTGTAGTCATTCTGTAATCATGCATATAAATATCTGTGGCTTACATTTAGGTCTAGGACATTTGTGGTACTTTAATTTTTGTTTTAGTGTGGTTGGGTAGATCTGGGAAAGGAATAAATAGCCCTAGGGCATCTGTGAGAGAACAAAGTGGAAAGAAATTGGTATTGTTGTTAGGTGCCGTTGAGCCAGTTCTAACTCATAGCTACATTATTTACAACAGAACGAAACATTGTCTGGTGCTGCGCCATCCTCACAATCATTGCTATGTTTGAGCCCACTGTTTCAGCCACTGTGTCAATCCATCTCATTGAGGGTCTTCCTCTTTTTCTCTGACCCTTTGCCAAGTATGATATCCTTCTCCAAGGACTGATCCCCCTGATAACATGTCTGAAGTATGTGAGATGAAGTCTCACCAACCTTGCTTCTAAGAAACATTCTGGCTATACTTCTTCCAAGACAGACTTGTTCATTCTTCTGGCAGTCTGTGGTATATTCGGTATTTTTTGCCAACAACGTAATTTAAAGGCATCAATTCTTCCTCGGTCTTCCTTATTCATTGTCTAGCTTTCACATGCATATGAGGCGATTGAAAATATCATGGCTTGAGTCAGGTGCACCTTACTCCTCAAAGTGGCCATCATTGCTTTGTAAGACTTTAAAGAGGTCTTTCGCAGCAGATTTGCCCAATGCAATACTTTGTCTGATTTCTGGATGGCTGTTTTCATGGGTGTTGATTGTGGATCCAAGTAAAATGAAATCCTTGATAACTTCAATATTTTTCTGTTTATCATGTTCTTGTTTATTGTTCCAGTTGTGAGAATTTTTGTTTTTCTTATGTTGAGGTGTAAAACATACCAAAGGCTGTACTCTTTGATCTTCATCACTAAGTGCTTCAAGTCCTCTTTGCTTTCAGCAAACAAGGTTGTGTCATCTGCATATTGCAGGTTGTTAATGAGTCTTCCCCCAATCCTGATGCCACATTTTTTTTCATACAGTCCGGCTTCTTGGAGTATTTGCTCAGCATACAGATTGAAAATTATAGTGAGAGAATATGACCCTGACGTACAGTTTTTCTGATTTTAAACCATTCAGTATCCCCTTGTTCTGTTTGAAAAACTGACTGCCTTCTGGTCTATGCACAGGTTCCACATGAACATAATCAAGTGTTCTGGAATTTCCATTTTTCACAATGTTATCCATAATTTGTTATGATCCACATAGTCAAATTTCTTTGCATAGTCAATAAAACATAGCTAAACATCTTTCTGGTATTCTGAAATTCTCTACTTAGCCAGATGAATTTTCAGGTATAACCCTACCACATAGCTCTAACATCCAGATAATTTCCTACCTTGCCACTGAATTCCAACGCTTAGGCATGGTTTTCTGTCAGTTCTATTGTATTTAAACTGTATTTGCCACAAGTTTTACTAATCTAGGAGGAAAAAACAAGCAGACAAAATCTGCCTATCCTGAAGCCTAGGGCAGTTAAGGCAGGTATGAAGAACGAATTCTTGGAATTGAAGCATACTAAACTCAAAATATTTTCACAATTGTAGTTGTTCAGTCTCCTGCTTTGGAAATCTTTTAAAACAGAAAAATATTCCACTGATTGGACCTTGTTTGTGTCATCTAGTGCAGAATTTCTTTACACCGTTTCTGAGAAAAAGAGCGTTGTGTGCTATGTGAATAGCTATTCTTGGAAAAAATATTTTCTTGGGGATGAAATAAGTTTAGAAGTTTCTGTTAATTAAGAAAGGTAATAGGTTATTTTCTTCCAGACTTCTTTAACATGTTAAAATCCATTAAGAAACTTCAACAGGGGGAATAGGTTATGTGACATTTTATGAATTTGTTTTAGAAGGCCCCCCCAACCCTACGTGCGCGCGCGCGCGCGCGCACACACACACACACACACACGCACCCTTTTTCTCTGAGGAATGCTCATGAGTATATGTTGGAAAATGGTTTTGTAAATTCCAGTCTAGTTTAATTTTTTCCAAAGCTCCTGAAAGCGAGGTCCAGAGATGGTTAGTGGCATACTTAAGAGTAAGGGCAAAATGCAGAGCTCTTTCCTGTTGAACTGGTTCACCATGACAAGGCTATAATTTTTATATATAGCTTATTCCTTAAATGTAATTCCCAAGTCTGAGAACTGCTGAAAATAGTTATTAAAACTCTTAATTTGGACACCTGACTTTTTTTTTTTTTAAACTGTTGTTTGCTTGTTTTTTTGTGTGGATGGAGCAAATAGTTGATTTGTATTATAGAGTTTAGGACAGAGAACATTGATTTCAAGTCCAGAAATCTGCAATCTATCCTTGTCTTTATTATCAGTGTTGACTGGAATAAATCTCAATCCACTTATACCCGATTTTCTCGTTTGTTAGACAGAAATCTAAATCTACGCTCTAAATACACTTTAAGTATTAACATCGTTTTAAGATAAAATCACATCAGAACAGTGCCGTATATCATTTTTCAAGGCAATGACAACACTCTGTAATTGCTAGGTCAATGGCAATCAGCAGCATGTTAACATCTGGACATGACTTGCCTGAAGCCACTACTGAATTTTAATGTCAGTAGACAATACATAAATTTATTTTCCAATGTTTTTCCATGTAGTCTATATACTCTCAAATTTTTACCAGGTTTTAACTTTTCACTCCAAATCACTCAAGATTTAGGTAGGCAGGTAGGAACAATTTTTACTTCATTTTCCTGGAATAAAAGGTTGACAATTTTCCTAAGGTACATAATATGCCAGCAAATGGGCCAGGAACAAAATGTAAGGTTTGGGAACTTTGTCTACTGCTGAACCCAAACAATCAGTTTGTGTCCTAACCAAATTAATTACTTAAACTCCTTGTTTTAAGCATTTTGTAAACGTAGGCCACAATTAGGTATTCTGAATATCTCACAGTTTATTCCAGCTTTAGCTTTGCTCTGTTTTCATTTGTTTTGTCAAGCTTTTCACACAATTTTAGCAGTGGCATGTCTAATTATATGTGAATATCATAGTGATTAACACAATTTACCAACATCATTTTTTTTTTGGGTGCACATATGCAATCTGTAAGTGGTAAACCATGTAGATTTAGAACAAGAATAAATGCTTCTACTTACAAAATAAACAAGCTTTAACACATCATTCCCCGCTTAAAACAACAAAACAAAACAAAACAAAAAAACACAAACCAAAACCAAAACAAAATCCATTATTAGTTTTTGAAGGGAAACAAAACAGTCAAGAAAAACACATTAGCAGGTCATATTTTGCTTGGTTATTCTTTAAAATAGAGGAAAAAAAACCTTCATAACTGTTAGCATTCTATAAGAAAAGGAGAGGAAAGGTAGTTTTCAGATGGGATTTAAGCCAGAGAGGTCTCTTATGCCCAGGAAGATCAATCAGGGTAAATGAGTTCTCCCTGTATTACTACCTAAGGGTAGAGAAAATTGAAGATGAGATTTTTTTTCCCCCTACTTGTTTGACCTTGCTGCATAAATATGGTGTAAAAATATGTGTGGAATTTGATAGTTGTCTTTTCGATTAGTCAAACCTTGAAATTTTTAACTCTTGCAGACTTTTCAAATACGGTGTAAATGACACAGTTTCTTCCAAATTTAATCTTATTTGTCCTCATTTAAATATAATTGTACTTGCAATCATCACTTTAATGAAACTTTTATTTGCAGAGGATCTAAATGCTTTCTGCCCTGTAAAAACAAATGCCCAACCCTTGTTGCTGCACTCAAGGATGGTAGTAATAAAAGTGGTTAGAGAATCAACTTAAAATGCATTTGTACTTTACCAAGAGCCCTGTGACACTTACATTGGCAAGAGTTATGCTTCACAAATATGCGGTCCGCTTTTATAAGTGAACTAAAAACACTGTAGCTTCAGTCACACTCTCTAAGCAAGAATAAATGACCCCACATCAATCCATTTTCCCAATACCTTCTACTTGTAGAATGGGGGAAAGAAATGAGATCAAAAAGACAAACAACAGGGATTGTGAAGCCTAGGATGTTTTCACCTAAAACTGCACTTCATATGTATAAATGAAAAAAAAAGTTTTGTTCTGTATTCTTTAATGTTTTGCAAAGCTGAGATTATCATAAGCAAAAGAGTACGCAGAAAAAGGTTCTGTGTCTCATTCATCTTTGTAAATCCCATGCTCATCCCACTGCTTAACACAAAGGAAGTGCTCTACAAATGATAGTGGCATGAAAGAAGGGACGACTGGATAGTCTTAAAGACACATGTCTTCCATTTTAATCAAACTGTCTTAGTCATCTAGTGCTGCTATAACAGAAATACCACAAGTGGATGGCTTTAACAAAGAGAAATTTATTCTCTCACAGTCTAGTAGGCCAGAAGTCCAAATTCAGGGGGTCAGCTCCGGGGGAAGGCTTTCTCTGTCTGTTGGCCTTTTCATCAATCTTCCCTCAGACTAGGAACTTTTCTGCACAGGGACCTCGGGTCCAAAGGACGCACTCTGCTCCTGGCACTGCTTTCTTAGTGGTATGAGGTCCGTAACTCTCTGCTTGCTTCCTTTTCCTTTTATCTCTTGTAAGATAAAAGGTGGTGCAGACCACACCCTAGGGAAACTCCCTTTACATTGGATCATGGACGTGACCTTAGTAAGAGTGTTACAATACCACCCTAATCCTCTTTAACATAAAATTACAATCACAAAATGGAGGACAATTAATAATGGGAATTATAGCCCAGCCAAACTGATACACACAGTTTTGGGGAGACATAATTCAATCCATGACACAAACAGACTTGGAATAAAACAATTTTGAAACATAGATATTGTAGAAAATTAAAAAAAAAATGTAACCAAAATATTTTGTTGTAATGCGTTATGTTTTACTTAAGTCATAGGATCTAAAATATGCTTGTGTTTTTCCTGTTTTTCTTTACTAACGGAATTGACGTATTTGCTTTTCATATAATAAAAAAACAAAAAACAAACTTAAAGTGGGACAACTTTTAAGTACCCTTTTTCTATGATTACCTCCAGAGTAGTACTGGAGCAGCTAGGACTCCTATCTCCAGATGATGCAGAAGGTGGCTGGTTTTCAGAAAAGTTATTTAAAACTTGGAAATATAACAAAAAGATCACTGCATGTTCTTTCGGTATCATACTAGAGCATTGTCCAACAGACCTACTTAAGGATTACATAATTCCCTAGAGGAATGTACCTTTATTTGGCTTACTATTTACCTTTGATTAGGGCCCAGATTCTTGTGAAGTTATATACTTATTTATATATTTTTGTCTTACAGAGATACAAATGAGTTCTGACCTAATAGGAAAGATAACTACAAATATTACACATTATTGCCCTGTAAGGCATTAACTAATTTTGTCTCTAACCTAACAATCTTTTTCTAATATTTTTTCAGTGCCTATATATGCTGAACCAGGGATACCATTGCTGATGTCAGATGGATCCTGGCTGAAAGCAGAGAATACCAGAAAGATATTTACCTGTGTTTTATTGCCTATGCAAAGGCATTCAACTGTGTGGATCCTAACATATTATGGATAACATTGTGAAGAATGGGAATTCCGGAATACTTAATTGTGGTCATGAGGAACCTGTACATAGATCAATAGGCAGTTGTTCAAATGGAACAAGGGGATACTCATCGTTTAAAGTTAGGAAAGGTGTGCATCAGGGTTGTATCCTTTCACCATACCTATCTATCTGTATGCTGAGCAAATAATCTGAGACGCTGGACTATATAAAGAAAAAAGGGGCATCAGGATTGGAGGAAGACGCCTTAACAACCTGTGATATGCAGATGACACAACCTTCCTTGCTGAAAGTGAAGAGGACTTGAAGCACTTACTGATGAAGATCAAAGACCACAGTCTTCAGTATGGATTACACCTCAGCATAAAGAAAACAAAATTCCTCACAAATGGACCAATAAGCAACATCATGATAAACGGAGAAAAGATTGAGGTTGTTGAGGATTTCATTTTACTTGGATCTACAATCAATGTCCATGGAAGCAGCAGTCAAGAAATCAAAGGATACATTGCACTGGGCAAATCTGCTGCAAAAGACCTTTTTAAAGTGTTAAAAAGCAAAGATGTCATCTTGAAGACTAAACTGCGCCGGACTCAATTCATGGTGTGTTCAATGGCCTCATATGCGTGCAAAAGCTGGACAATGAATAAGAAGTACCAGAGAAGAATTGACCCCTTTGAATTGTGGTGTTGATGGAGAACATTGAATATACCACGGACTGTTAAAAGAACAAACAAATCTGTGTTGGAAGAAGTACAACCAGAGGGCTACTTAGAAGCAAAGATGGCGAGACTATGTCACATATTTTGGGCATATTATCAGGAGGGATCAGTCCCTGGAGAAGGACGTCATGCTTGGTAAATTAGAAGGTCAGTGAAAAACAGATGGATTGACACAGTGGCTGCAACAACTGGCTCAAACATAACAACGATTGTGAGGATAACGCAGGACCAGGCAGTGCTTCGTTCTGTTGTACATAGGGTGGCTATGAGTCAGAACCAACTCGATGGCACCTGATAACAATATATGCCGAATCTTTGAATTATCTTTGAACTAGCTGCTTTTTCTTCTTGCTTCTAACTTTCATTAATAGTTAAACAAATATTTGCCATAGGTTCATTATATACTTGTACGAGAGTCATATTTATAACTTTTTGAAAATTAAACTTTGACACTGGGCTTGCTTAGAACCCTGCCTAAGAGACTTGCAAGATCAAGTACAGATTGTGTGAGGCCTAGGTGGAGCAAGTGGTTAAGCGCTTTACTACTAGCTGAACGGTTGGTGGTTGAAATCTACCCAGAGGTGCCTCAGAAGACAGGCCTGCAAATCTTCTGAAAACCCTATGGAGCAGTTCTACTCTGCACACATGGGGTCACCATGAGTCGGAATTGACTTGATGGTAACCATCACCACCAATAACAACAAAGCTTGTATGATTGTGGGGCCATTTATTAAAAAAAAAATTCTAAAGTACATACACAAAATTATGTTTAAAAGTGACTATTTATTTAGAATGAGGAAAGAAATCACAAAACCTTACAAGGAAACTTGGAGATTCAGATTCCTTTCTCTGAAATCTCATTAGGCCCTTTACAGGAAATGCTTACTTGGAAATGCTTCCTGATTGCATCCTCCCACTGAAACCTGGTTTCTACTCCCACACAGAACTATTATCAAACACTGCAGTTCCTAACACTCCCAGCTCTCAGAAAGGCAGGTGCAAGAGTAGGATCTTAAATTTTAAGCTTCAGGATAAACCAACAGACCCCAGCAGGTAGGGAGTCATAGGGTTTAAGTTTAGGAGAGGCCAAACCAGAGAACATATCCCTCTTGGGCATCTGGGTCATGGGGCAGCTCCTCCTGCAAGGCTTGGCAAAGACTCACACATGTTTTTGTCAAGAGAGCCAGCACTGAGCTTCTGTTACACAGAGAGCAAAACCCATCAATAAAGGAGTATAATGGCAGCAGTTAATATGAAAACCTTTGCCTCTTTTCTATTCCAATTCCTCCTGCCCAAAGCTAACCCCATACCTGGAGAAATGAAGCAGACGAGACATAGACAGGAATCAGGAAGAAGGTACCACATTCCTTCTCCACTGTAAATTCTTGAACCTAAGGTCTGGTCAATCCAGCAGCGGGCTGGTAACCGCCAAACTGGATATGAGATGGCCATAAACTGGAGTCATCGCAACCCTATAGGGCAGAGAAAACTGCCCCATAGGGTTTCCTAGGCTGTAATCTTTCAGGAGCAGATTGCCAGGTCTTTTCTCCCTCAGAGCCACTAGGTGGGTTTGAACTGTCCACTTTTTGGTTAGCAGCTAAGTGCTTAACCATTGCCCCACCAGGGATCTTTATAAACTGTAGTAGGTTGAACCAAATATGTAAAAATGAATAGAAAGTTCCAGGACCTGCATGAAATTGGAAGGGGCAGCATAGGTCCGGCTCACTGTTATTGACTCCCCTTTGCTAACCACCACATTGTCTCATGATCTTGTTTCTCCCTCTGGTTCCAGGCTCTACAGAAGTTTCAAGATTAATCAATGTTCCTCCTTGGAGGGTGGAAAACAAGTGATAACGATCTAAGGATGAAAACCGAAAAAAGCACCCATCTTGTGACAAGAAAAACCAGGATGTCACCAGATAACCCCCAAGAATGTCGCCAGATAACCCCCAAGAATATCGGTGAAAGATTAACTCATCTAAGACATGACCACCTCAAGGGGAACTAACACAAACTTCTAAGACCCATAATCCAGTCCCTATAAAAGCCTTCAGCCGATCTCCAGTAGGGCAGACAGGGTTTTTGGAGGAACCTATTCCCCTCTGTCTCCTATATATCCATATATAATAAAACTCTTGCTGCTCACCTCACCCCTGTCTCAGAATTGGCTATTGCGGCAGGCGGCACCAATCCGCGTTATTGTGGTAACAAAATGCCACTAAGAAGTAAAGAGAGATTATACAGAGCGTGCTTGACATCAATGATGTAAGAAAAAACAACACCTTTTTTATAATTACACCCCATAAAGTTAAAAATGTTTCTAATAAATGGATTACGTAGATAAATGTCCTGCATGGTCAATCAACTAACTCAATGAGAGAGGTGGAGAAACCTATGAAATTAGATATGCTTCTAAGTTTTTATCTAAAACCTGGTTGGATATTTTTGCTTTCTCTCTTCTGTAGCAATAAGGGCTGCTTGCAATTTAGATGGAGCCCTGGTGGCAAAGTGGTTAAGAGTTTGGCTGGTAACCAAAAGGTCAGCAGTTTGAATCCTCCAGCCACTCCTTGGAAACCCTATGGGGCAATTCTACTCTGTCCTATAGGGTCACTATGAGTCAGAATCGACTAGATGGCAATGGGTTTTACAACTGAGATGTCTGGAGTTCAGTTGAAAACTTTCGCAGCCAAGAATAATCTAACAAATGTAAATTAGTCCTCTAGTAAAAGAGACACTTAAATTCTGTGAGCAATTTTAAGGATGTTGACTACAGACTGAAAGTGTAGTCTAAATGTGTGGTGAGAAATTGATCTGAAATCGGCTCTTTTCTCTCTTGATATTTAGAAGAATAGGGTAGACTGCTGAGCTAGATTAGGGGTAATCTGGCCTGGATACAGAGTAATAACTGGAAGATCTCAGCAGGTGATGCCTAGCTACATGACACTGTAAAATGACAGTGAAGGCCAGCAAACATTTTGTGGGGGCTTGCAACTCATTACAGAACAGATGGAAAAACTAAGGAGCAATACTCTAATTCTTTGCACCCTGTAACAGTTGTTATTATTGTAATTTCAAATTCAATTTATGGCCTCTACCTCATTTTGGAGTGCTAAATGATTTGGAAACTAAATACCTCAGAAATCATAAAAAATTTGCTTCTTTCTACTAGAAAGTCTAAAAAAGGTGTCCATGAGATGAGATAATAGGGGAAAAATTGAAAGAAAAGAAACCAACTTTCACTTCTATTCAGATGGGGCACTGAATATGATGATAGTTCTCTGATGTTAGGAAATATATGCTTTTTTAAAGAAATTGCCTAATATGAAAAACTACTAATTTGAATTGGATTTTCTTAGCCAATTAACTGAATAACACTAATGAATCCATCTGTTGCCCTAGTGCAGTAGTCTGCAAACTACAGTCATTGGGCCAAAACGTGCCAGCCACCTATTTTTGTAAATAAAATTTTATTGGAAGACAGCCAATTCCATTTGTTTACATATTTTCAATGGCTGCTTTTGCATGACAGTGGTAGAGTTGATTAGTTGTGATACAAACTCTGTCTGGCCCTTTACAGAAAAAGTTTGCTGGACTCTGCCTTAGCACATAGAGGATAGTACTGGTTAATGATGAATAAAAGCTCCGAGACAAAGAAAACGCATTCATTCACATATGACAAATACTGACTTTGAATGTAGGGTACAATATATTCCTATATACTTAGCTCGTGGAGAAATTAAGACTAAGTCTAAAATTAGTGTCTCAATAATTATTTACTATTATGTCAGTGACATTAGTTTTTAGTGCCGTGGTTGTTTGGGGTGTATTCCCAAACCTGATGCTCCTTTTAAATTATTGTTTAACCTATTTTAAAACATCTGGCATAGAAAGCAGAAAGTAATTTAAATATTATCTGTTTAATTTTCTAACCTTCCCATGCCCTTTTGGAAATAGCTTGTTCAAAGTCCAAAGAGATTTGGATAGTCAGAATAACCCTTCTGTATCACTTTTCTAAACTGAATTTCACTACATGCAATTTAGATTTCTTTGAAATGAGCAACCACAGGGGTTTGAAAATTCTAGCACAGATTTATAACGAAATGAAAAAAGATTGGATACTGTCCAGAAACATGTGATGGTACTCAAAGCAGAATGACATTTGCTCAGTAAAGCTGCTGAAGTGTTACCTCCCTTAATATTTTTCAACATGAAATTTGTCTTCTTATAAGTAGATTACCTTCATAGACAATGAAGTGACAGAACTTCATAACACTGAATCGTATCAACCAAGCTACCAAAATTAGTGACAATTTTGTTTATAAATAGCCATTGAAGCTGTATTTTATTTTGTGAAACCTAATTGTGAAGCCTAAATTCTAACTCTGTGATACTGAACCTCTGCTGACTTACCACCCTGCTCTTCCTTAGCGCATACACCTTTCAGGATTATCCCTTGTTATACCACTATTATTCTTAGATTTGGGGGGCAGGTGGGTGTGCATTCCCATTCAAGTGTGTGTGGATGTGTGTGTGTAGGTGGAGAAATTTCTCCCTTTCTAAAGGTTCTTGTATACTTCTTTAGGAGACATTCCTTAACCTTTGGATGAGAATCCCTGGACTAGAGCTATTAAAATGTAATGAGAAATTGTTATTTGTCTTTTCAAGTAAAAACATCATTCACACATGTTATAGTATGAAAATATCAGTTTCTCTATGTTTTGAGACAGGGCTTTCTTCCTGTTTTCGCTCGAGTGACTTCTTTAATCTGAATTTAGAGACTCTATTACTTTGACAATAAAATAATAAGCCTCTTAGGCCTAGAAAGAAGGTCATCTTGTCCATTCCCTTCAGATCCAAATAAGATCCTTGGATCTTATTTAAATTACTCTGCTATTTTGAAAATTGTCTTGGATCCAATAACTCTAACCTCTTCTGGGAAAATAGGAGAGAGATTAGGACTCTACCTGGTTAAGCTCAGGAGTGAGATCAAATCAGGAGCAAGAACAGATCCAAAAGTTCGGAAGGGTTGGAAGAGTTCGGAAACAGATATTGGAGAGACCCATTTTCTGATGTGGTAGCACAGAAAGGAAAGAAATCTTTGGCTTTGGCCAACAGCATAGATGGGAAGTGAGTTGTCAAATGCATTAAGCCAGTTCAGATTCATTTTGTCAAAATCAGATGGAGTGCTGTAGCACAGAGTTTCTCTAGGTTTGCTTATTGGAAAACTACACCACTCAGTGCATTCCTAGTGTGGGTATGTGTTTATTGGTGGAGGTGGTAGTGGTGGTGGTGGTTTTTTATGACATACTTTGATTGTGTTCTCCTCTACGGAATAAGTATGAAGTTCCTCATGACTTCATTGGGAGTCTATGTCCTCCTTCTGTACATATTCTGGTTTTCGTTTTGGGCTCCTGCACAGGCTGCTGGAATTCCCTGTCTATAGCAGAGTCTTGGTGTTTTAGACAGAATACAGAAGAGTGAAAGACAGTATTCTTACTCTGATGATCTTCCCTGTGGCCCCATGGCTATCAGTTCCTTCTTGTATTAAATTTTTGACCCCCTAGAGTCTGTTCTTATGATCCTTCTGAGAGGTCTATTTTTATTGTTGTTCTGGAACTGACCAGCTTCCAGGGTATTATAGTGTTGGAGTACACAGGGAGGTAGCTGCAATGGAAGTTATAGTTGTCATGGACCAGCATGTCCTGGGTGCAGTAATGCGAGGGGTAGTTTACAGGAGTTTAGCTTGGCAATGGAGATAAAAATCATGTTCACAGGATGTGAAACAATGTTTTACTCTCTGAGCACACAGCTGGCAAGTTTCCATTTGGCTATCAATGGAAAGGCACATACAGGCCTGGAATACCTTAAACAGTACAGCCCAACTCAGTTGAGGCTGGAATGTATTTCTCTGGAGAAGAGGTGGAGAAATGGGTATGGAAAGCCAGATTAATGTGTGTGACAGAGAGCTACTTCACCAGTTTCAAAAGCTGTCTGTTGTCAACTGGGCATCACTTGGCCTCTTCCATGTTCTCTGAGTCACATATCCTAGAACCCTCTTTCCCTTATGGTTCTGGGTTAGCATCTTCCAAAGAGAGCTATTTGTGCAATTGGAAGGCAGGAGGAGAAGCTGTTATTCTCTGCTGGCAGCTGCAGAGAAGCAGCCAAGGTAATTGGCAATGGCTTCCGGTGGCTTCTGAGAATTACCTGCTTCAGAGATACGCGCACCTGGGAACTTTGTTGACTGTCTCCCTGAAATTCTTGAATTCTGCATTTTTTGAAAGTACCATCCCTGACCTTTATTTCCCTAGCTATTTCAAGGATTGTTTAAACCTCTAATTCCTTATGTGAAATCTCTTCTCTACTCAAGGTAGCTATGCTGTTGTTAGGTGCTTTTGAGTCAGTTCCGACTCATAGCAACCCTGTGTACAACAGAACAAAACACTGCCCGGTCCTGCATCATCCTCACAATCATTGCTATGTTTGAGCCCATTGTTCCTGTCACTGTGTCAATCCATCTCATTGAGGGTCTTCTTCTTTTTTGCTGACCCAAACTAACTATAGTGGCTTCTGTTTTATTGAAAGAATGATGACGGATACAAAATCTGTGGTGGAAAAATTGGCCCTAAGGCCTGAAGAGCTTGATCAAGCTTCCACACTAGAGTGAAAACTCCTAGTGTGCAGGACTAGTGTCTTGAATATACATTTTTGTTTCACATATTCCTGGCCTCTTAGTTGGCTTTCAGGCAATGTTTGCTTAAATAAATCTAAGAGAATGAACACAAAGCATAAACAAACATAGGATTGCCTATATCTTTCCCATTGCGATGGTCCTCTTCGTTTTTTCTTTTCAAATAAAATCAAATGACTAAGATAGGAAGCAATATGAGGTTCTTTAATTTTATGCAAATAAGTGGTTTATTTTATTTAACAAGTACTTGACTTACAATATCTCACAAAGTTAATGTTCTTAAGTAAAACTAACCTCACCTACTTCTCTAAGTTGGTAATGTTAGACATCTTTGCAGAAAATTAAAGTATATTGATTTTCTACTGCTGTATAACAAGATTGCCTCAATATCTTAAAACAACACACATTTATTATCTCACAGTTTCCATGGGTCGGAAGCCTGGGCACAGCTTAGCTTGGTCCTCTGCATAAGTCTCATAGACTGCAGTCAAGGTGTTGATCAGGGCTGGGGTCCCATCTCAAGATTTGACTGGGGAAGGATCTACTTCCAAGCTCACATCATTGATGGTAGAATTTGGTTCCTTGCATTTATAGTACTGTGGACTTCTGTTTTTCCTGGCTGCAGGCCATAGGTCCCCCTTAGCTCTTAGCTGATTATTGTCTAGAGACCACCTTCAGTGCCTTTTCACATGGGCCTCCCCAAAATTGCTGTGTGCTTCATTAAAGGCAGCAAGAGAGAGTCTTCTTGCAAGATGGAGTTCATAATCCTATGTAACTTAATCATGGAAGTGACATTCCATTAACCTTGGTACATCCTATTGGTTAAAAGCAAGTCACAAGTCCCGTCCACAATTAAAAGGAAGGGTTCATGAAAGGGTGTGAATACCAGCAGGGGGTGATCATAGGGACCACCAGAGTCTGTCCACCACATACAGAAAGGAAGAAACACATATCTTGTCACTCTTACTATTTTATCAATGGAAAAGCGTCATTGAGAATATTTATTTCGACCGAATAACACAATATTTCCAACATTAGAAAAGTCAGTAGAAAAGGTTTTTCCTGTTTCTAGTCCACTTAATTAGACCGAAAAAAAAAGCAAGTCCTTCTGCAGGATTCCAAGGGTTGTCTTGCTGGATAACTTTTGCATTGTTTTATTTTTAAAAGCAGTGCTACTAAAAGTTCCATTATAAAACAGAATACATACTGAGTAAAGACTTGATTGTATCTTCTTTAGAATGACCATGGCTAAGGAAGTTATCTTCACTCTTAACCCAAAAATTCACTCTGTTTTAAAAGTCTTTAGACCTTTATCTGTTACACTTGCCCTATATTAAATAAGTCTTGCTGTTGTTATTTTACAAATGTATAAATCAAGGTACAGGCTTAGACACAGTGAATCAAAAGCAAAGGTGAAGTCAGCTCTCAGAGACTCTAAGTGTGGTTTTGTTCTTTTCCACTAAACCATGGTTTGTCTTCAAATTTATTACTGTCGGTCTGTGGTTGTCTGGTGAATATATCACCTTGACTTTATCACGCCTGTCCATTCCTCTGTTCCTTGTCTTTGCCATTTAGTTCTCTCTTTTTTACCTCTATTCCAGTGATTACTTTTAGAGCTCATCTCTGACTGCTATTTCCTGTTCTGCTTTTTTGATAGAATTTTTCTCATTTCCACACTATGTAGGTAGATGTTTACTTTCCTGGGGTCATTAACTACTTGATGGCTTGCACCTTGGAGACACTGCGGTGAATTAATTAAGACATTTCCTGTGAGATTTGGTCAATTTTTATACTTAAATTATTACAAATACATCTGTATATGCTTCAGCTTCCATTCTGGCATTATTTGCAGCCTTAAAATAATGATTACTCGGAGGAATGAAGAAATTTGGGAATATGTCCTACACTGTCCAGACGAGACTCCCTCGGGATCATTTCACTTAAGACATTTTAGTGGAGCGGAAAGTAATTTTAATTAAGATCTTCTTAAGCTTATAAGAATGTGAATCTTCAAGGAGAAAAAAAGTATATAAAATTGCTAATAAAAAGAAGAAATAGATATAGGTTTTTTTTCCCCATTTTTAATCTTAAAGACTTAATCAGATCTGCTTTTTGAAGGTGAAGCAAAAACAAACATAAATAATAACTATATCAAAATAATTGTTAACAGACAATCTCTCCTTCATGTTTCTAAAAAGCAGGAACACCTGGGTAAACTTAAACTTGTATTCATTTGAAACAGCTAAAGCCAGGTCCACTTAAACCAAGTTATTTGCAGAAGATGGGGATCTCTTTTCACTGCTATAATATATAAATTTCTGTGAGCAAACAAGTATCCTCCACATTATGTGTATCATCTAGGTGATATGTAAAAAGACCTGGGGATTCCAGACCTTTCTTTTCCATCACCCATATGACAATGCTGCTGCTTTTCATTGTTTTAAGAATTTGGAGTCATGTAACATATGTGGTGCAAATGGTTAAGTGCTCAACTAGTAGCTGAAAAGTTTATGGTTCAAACCCACCCAGGGGAGCATTGGAAGACAGGCCTGGTGATTTGCTTTCGAAAGGTCACAGCCTTGAAAACCCTATGGAGCAGTTCTACTCTGCACACATGGGGTCTCCATGAGTTGGAATTGTCTTGACAGCAGCTAACAACAACAACAACAGCAATATAGATTGGGGATCAAGAGGCTGATACTAACCTGGTGCAGATGCCGTTGTTGTGGCATGGATGATGAGCACACCCAGGGACATGGCAGTTCTCAATGTTCTTTCCACACAGAGCTTCATCAGTGATGAATTCTTTGTTGTTTACTTGAAGCTCTCGAATACAGCCTTTGAACCCATAAATATGGCCCTCATTCTTACGGATCTTCATGTTTGCAGGGATATGGCCAAGAAACGTTGAATCAAAATATGCCTATAGGAAACGTAACAAAAAATCTTATTATAAAGTGTTGTCAGATTGTGGGGAAGACCTAGGATATTTTGTTCTGTGATTGCAAGTTTTAATGTGTTTTTCTATGTAAACAAGCTGCAATTGTTGGCTACTTTTGTCACTTCTCCCAGGTGGTAAGGTAAACTACTTTAGAAAAGGGCACTTGTTTTACATTTCTCTTGCATCTCTCACAGTATCTAATGTAATTTAGCACAAAAAGTGAACACTCAACAAAACTTAATGATTGATTACTTTGAAATGTATCTTTAAGTTCAAGTGTTTGCATTTCGATGTGCACACTACCAAATATATAACTGATAAATAAAGTGAAGCCATGTTAATTAATTGTATTATATTTTAAATATTCTAAAATAGGAGCAAAATTTACAGTGCTTGCATATTAGAAAATTACAAATGTTACATTTTTAACATCTATTCTGTTTCCCCTAAAAGATGGAGACAAACATGCGTCAGAAGTAGAAGTTAGATTATATTCAGTCCCTTTATTCACCCTTTATCCCAAAAACCAGATCAAGGAAGTGCTCCTGTTTTGACAAGACATAAAGAAGCCAGGCCGTCTCAAAGGCAACCAGCCCATTTATAGACAATTAATAGAAAAAAGGAGCTCTCTGTAAAATTGGGCCCTTGATCTACCTTCATTTGGACAATACATCAGAGCCACATCTTACACAGGAGTTAGTTCTATAGTCTGGACATGAGCTGAACCTTTCATAGAATCTAAATTGCCTTTGGAAATCCTTCAGGCATCACGTTGGAGACTAGTGTGTTAGCTCCCAATAATTCCTACACAGCTACATTTTTTTCACTAATTTTGGGATAGAGTGTTACTTTGTCAGTGAGGCACCAGATGAAACATACACTTAGAGGTCACGTTGTGTAAAAACCCCAGAATCATCCTCTGAGTGGTGAAATGTACCACCATGGGAGTCAGGAGAGAACTGACACCAACTGAGACAATAGCCAAGTCACTTCTCACATCTTACGCTCATTGCTGAGCTTATGCTTATTGCTGAGTTTATGCTCATTGGTCAGAATGATGATAAAATTACACGCATAATTTACCCACCCCTCAGCAATGTATATAATTGATTTCTCATAATTTAGATATATATAAAATGCAATTCCCCTCAATAGGAATTCATGAGCTACTATTGAAGTCTAGATTAACTTGTAATGAGACCCCACTCCTAAGGGCTGGTAGACATATGACAGGGAGATGCAGCAACATTTGTGTGGATTATATCACTAATGTCTCCACCCCTAGATTACTCTCATACCCCACAAGCTGATGCTTCCAAAGTAGTTAAATTGGCAGCACAGATAAAATAAAATAGCCATCCTTTCAAGAATTCAAAAATTAAGCCAAATTATTAAGTCTAGGAGGAGGAGAGGAGGCGAGATGCCTAATAATAACACTTAGCATTTATACTAATAGGTACTGGTTTGATGTGAATGTGCTTTTAGAGAACAGAAGCCTATTTGATTCTAGGAACATCAAAACATCTCCATGACCCCCACCAGTTCAAGCTAATTCTGTATTTCAGCTCTCGTTCTTTTTAAATGACTCAGACTGTGTTCCTAAGAGCGTTTCTTACATTTTGTTCCTGAATACTTAATATCTTAATCCCAGAAGGTGACCACTTTCAGGAGTAGTGATATGGAAGGCAGCTAAAAGTTCCAAGGTGTATTAATAGAGCCCTCACGCAGAACACGAGTGTGTTCATTTGTTTTCACATCCTTTCTTTCTTATATGCTAAGTCAGTTTATATTAACTACTCTAACAAACTACCAGCAGAGCTCTTTTATCAGCTAAGATAAGTGACCCACCACTAAGAGCAACTGGGAGCTATCCTAAGTCTGCAGGCTTGGCGAATCCAAGGCCTTGCCATGACCTTCCTGTCCAGAGGATCTCTGGTGTCTTTATGCATTGATCACAAACCTGGTACAGCAAACTTCTCGCTGCTTTGACAAGCGTGATGTTTTAGCACAAAACTGATAAAGGATGGAAGAACACCTTCCTCTTCTGTCAGCAGTAGGCAGATCTGAGGGAAAGTCTATAGAGCTATCTATGATTTATTAGACCATTAAAAAACATCCAAACAATGGAAGTAGATGGCTCTTGTATTTCTTCTAATCTGAGGCCCAAGCTTAGTTGGAGTCCTGAAATGTCTAAAAAAGCAGCTGCTGTTGACTGCACATAGATAACTGTTAAAATGGTTGACTTACTCTATCCCCAGACTCTTAATTATCCTAGAGCTGCCTTCTGTGTGTGTAATCATTTCTAAGGAGACAGGTCTTTAAAATAAGTCTTTTCTAATAACTCCTTGTGAATCAGACTATAGAGAATAGAGTCTAAAATCAAGATATGATCTTACAAGATAAAACCACAGAGAACAGACATGAACAATCAAGGAGAAATCAACAGGATAATGAAACATATGAATGGGAATAGGGGGAAAAGGATTCCACATCTGACAAGCGTGAATGAACATTCCCTTTCCTCTGAGTTTCTCTTTAAAGGAAGAATATAGTTGATCTTTTATAATATGTGGGAATAAAATAAGAAGATGTGCAAAGGGAAAGAAAACTTCTAAAAATCACAGGAGATAAGAAGCTGCTCTATTTCTTATTTTGTCGTGTTTTAATTTAAATTTAGTTGGTGGAGTACTACATACATTTCTGTAATGATGTATTGATTCAATGTATAGTTTTATATCCTCAAGTCTGTGTGAAGTTAAAAGACTTTTGTGTTAGTAAAATATTGGTAGGTAACTGCAAATACACTTTTTGGTTAAAATAAATTATCAGAGAGTACTTACCTTCACCCAGGAATATGACTGATTTACAAATGAAATACACTGACTTTTAAGTGTCATTATCAAACTTTTGTGTTGACTTGATGGCAACAGGTTTTTGGTTTGAACCGTATGCAGACAAATTCAAAACCGGAAGTTAAGTCTTGGAATAAACATAGATAAGAGATGTCGGATAAAATGTTTGGGAAGAGGAATTTATTGAAATTAACCTTTACGTGTGAATTAAGGCTTAAATTCTCAAAAACTGTTTACAGACAGTAAATAAAAGGGGATCTAAAGGCAGCAGTATTTATCTAAACCTCCATCCACATGCAGTTAAAAGACTTCTCTCTCTTTCTCTGTCTCTGTCTGCCTCTCTATTTCTTTCTCTCTCTCTCTCCCCCCACCTCTTTGCTTTGTCCTGTAGTATGACAATCTGTGGGAGTACAGTCTCTTTGATGTTAAATTATATCCTTTTTATGGCAGGGACTCCACCCTGTCATTTTCAATTGTCCCAGAATCCATAGCAGTGCCTCATAAATAGGAGCTTAACACAAGTTTGTTATAAATGACCAGATTCGTGGAACTCAATCTTGGTTTTCTTCAGTATCCTACTTGTCTTTAGACTTTTCTTTTGCTTTATACTCTCTTGGAACCTTGTTATTTTGCCCGATTCAGCATATGGAATCTCCTCAGTGGATACAATCCAAGAAGGAATATCAATACAGCTTAATTTTAATATACCTCTATGTATTTAATACTCGTGGTATAGAGCAGGGGAGCACTTATATTGAAGTTCTTGCATTACTTAGTGATTACTATGAAGAAGTACACACAACGAGGTTTTCTTTTTTTTTAATTTGATGAATATCACGAAGTCCTCATTGGTCCCATATCTAGCTGTTATATATTTGATTCTCAAGGCTTTCTGACTAGGAAATGTTCTAAAAATAGTATCTTACCATCTTGTAGGAAAGCAAAACTGAACTTTAGTGAAGCAATCAATGAACCAAGTTGCTACCCTGTGGGCACATTGATCTAGGGACAAGAAATGTGGAAGAAAAATGTGGATTATTCTTGTTTATAAGGTAATTAAATGTAAGCGGAAGTAAGTCATAAAGAAATTAAAATACTGAGAAAATGATAGCATGCAACAAAGTGTAAGTTTTAGGAAAGAGGCAATAGTTGCAATAGAAGGGGATAAAGGTAAAAACCATATTAAATACTGTGAGGCAGCATAACTTAGGTTAAAAGCATGGGCTCTTGAGCCAAACTGTCTGCGTTTGCACCCCAGAATAGTTGTGTGACCTTGGGAAAGAAACTCAACCTCTCTGTGCCTTAACTTTCTTAATCTGTATTATGGAGGTAATAGAATTTACCTTATAGGTAGTTATCCATTTTTGAAAGAATTAAATGGATTAAAATATGAGATGTTCTCAGAACAGTATTGGAGGCATAGTTAGCACTCTGTATGTTAGCTATTATTATTCCTAGCATTAAGAATAGATTTCTACTCTTTACTTTGAAAATTATCAAATGATGGAAAAGAAAAGAATTCTCTCTAATCATAATACTGCATTTGAGATTTAATCCCCTTTGTTTTGGTCTGGCTTTGCTATGGGTTTATAAATGCAAAAATATCATTTTGTACATAATAATACTTTGTATATACTTAACAATCCCTAATAGACTATAATAAATAATTAACAGAGGTAAGGCTAGAAACTTTTTTTGGTTGTTTGTGCCCAAAGCCCATGACTCTTAAAATTAAATGGTTTCAACTTCATGAAATCCTTGGTGCTTATATGCTTTATTCCTCAAACTTCCACCATCCCTCTATTATAATAATAAAGGAAAAGGAATAGCAAAAGGTCAAATTCCCAATGAGCAACTGGAAATCATTGCTAAGTATCCTTTTACAGACAAGATGTTGCCAGAATTTATCTCGGATGGGAGATGGCATGAGATACCTAGGCTGGCCCCAGGAGACTATGAAATACCCATGAGTTGGGTCCAGTCTGGTAGAATCCCACCACATGTAGCCTCCACAAGAATGACTGAACTGAGTCTTGGGGTTAACTCATATTACAAGGCAGCTGTGATTCTCTCAGACTTTGAAGCACTTGAGTTTGGCTGAACATGAGGAGGGAGAGAGTTATAAAAGCATATGCATGTGTCCACAGTGTTAGCACCGAACAGCTGCTGGACCTTTAGAGAACCTTCCAGTAATCATGAGTGCATTCTCTCTTCACTATCTTGAATTTATCCAAATACTTCTTAACTTAAACTAAAAAATTCTATTCCCATGTGTTAAAATGTAACTCTTGTGTGCTTGTGTGTTACTTGAGGCATTTGCTAAGCACTGATCAGGATTTCATTCAGGCCGTCTAAAGGGCTATGATTATAAGATATGTTTATTATTTTCAACAACAAAAAGTCAATTATTGAGCACGTGTTGAATTTGATTTAGTAAAGATGTGATTCATTAATGTCTATAAATTAATAGCACATTGTATGTTATTTATAGGAAAATATTAAGCTTTTAATGCAAAGAAAATGAATGGCCATAAGAAGTTAATAAAGATGTCATCACATTAAATGCTTTACATTGAATTTTTCACTATGAATGTTTCATATATTTGTCCATCATTGAATAATCCATGTCTTAAATCTAAATATTTGGCCAACTTGGGCTCTACATGACTTTTTTTTAACATGAAAAAAGATTTATTCCTACTTTAACAATCCATTCCAACCACTGTTGTAGCAAATGAAGAGTAGTAGAGAGATTGCATGTTGTAAAGGAAAAACCAAAAGACTGGGAATCAGAAAACTTGGGATCAAGTCTCCCTCCTCATCATTTTGAAATTTGGATGAGTCTGATACTCAGTGTCCTCAGCCATAGAAAGGGGATAATCACTCTTACTTTGGAAGATTTTTGCAAGGATCAAATGAGATAATGTTTACAGATATAATTTGGAAAATGTAATGTGCTTGTGAAAATATTACATGTTCTTATGTGCTTGTTTCGGATGCCTATATATACTCTACAAGAGACTACATAGAAACAAAGATAATAAAATGAAATTTCCAATTCATTGGGGAGTGCACACTGCTAGCTTTAATGTGTACCAAAATTAGCACTTTGGAGCTCTAATTATACAGATTATCTCTCTATGATGATGAAATGAACCAGGAATTCTTTATCTTAAATATATTGCTAGAAAGTCATACTAAGAAGCATGTAACCAACCACATTATTAAAACTAAAAGAATTTAGCAAGTTGTCTGGTCTCTGGAGGAAGAGACTTCCTATCTTCTTTCAATTTAACTTCATTCAAAGTTTCTAAGAAAAATTTGCTGGCTACTGCAAACCCAGAAAACGGAGAATGGGCTTTTTAAGAGTGCAGTACAATCACTATCATATCTTATAAAAGCTAAGATTTTCAGCACTATGTTGTATCTTCTAGTCTTTTCCCATTCCTGGGCTTTTTTTTTTTTTAATAAGTACAATATATTATAGCCACAGTGTGATAGGAAAATCAATTTATTGCTAAATTTAATAAAACTTTAATAGTGATAAGCAACAGTAAGTGTATTTAATAATGCCTAAAGTATTAGAGATTAATTTTCTGGTGTTTTCTTCAGAATTTTACAAGGAATGTGTTCAATAAAGAAATAGTAGCACTTAATAACAAAAACAAATACTTATTTGAAATATCATTAGTACAATTAACAATGTTTGAAACTGGATATTTGCATGCCTACCTGAGAAGCATGGAATGCTTCTGTGTCTTGCTTCTGTATAGGAGGATTTCCATCTGCAGTCATTTCAATCATACAAGCAACTGTAGGGCTGCCATCCGGCACAGTGTAGCTGGAAGTAAAACAGAAGGGGTCATTACTGTGTGTGTTATTGGCAAGAACAGGGTAACTTCAAACATGGATGGTAAGTACTTCTTCAGTAAGAGAGGTACTGTCTGGATCATAATAATCCTGAAATACAACCTCAACCAAGTGTGAACATTTTTGGATAGATAAAAGATATATTTCTTTTCTAACACTCCATTTTAGGAGCTCTGGTGGTGCAGTGATTAATAGCTCAGCTGCTAACCAAAAGGTCAGCAGTTCGAATCCACCAGCCCCTCCTTGGAAACCATACAGGGCATTTCTACTCTGTTCTATGGGATCGCTGTCTTAGTTATCTAGTGCTGCTATAACAGAAATACCACCAGTGAATGGCTTTAACAAAGAGAGATTTATTCTCTCACAGTCTAGGAGGCTAGAATTCCAAATTCAGTGTGCCAGCTCCAGGGAAACGCTTTCTCTGTCCGTAGGCTCTGGGGGAAGGTCCTTGTCATCAATCTTCCCTGGTCAAGGAGCTTCTCAGTTCACAGACTCTGAGTCCAAAGGATTTGCTCTTCTCCTGGCTCTTGTTTCTTGGTGGTATGAGGTTCCCCATCTCTCTCTGCTCGCTTCTCTCTTTTATATCTCAAAAGAGGTTGACTTAAAACACAACCTAATCTTGTAGATTGAGTCCTGCCTCATTAACATAACTGCCACTAATCCTGTCTCATTAACATCATAGAGGTAAGATTTACAACACATAGGAAAATCATATCAGATGACAAAATAGCGGACAATCACACAATACTGGGAATCATGGACTAGCCAAGTTGATACATAGTTTGGGGGGAGACAATTCAATCCATGACAGTTGCTATGAGTCGAATTGACTCGATGGCAATGGCTTTGGTTAGTGGCTCAGTGGTTAAGCACTCAGCTGCTAAGGAAAGGTCAGCAGTTCAAACCCACCAGCTGCTCCACAGGAGAAAGATATGGTAGTCTGCTTTCTCAAAGATTACTGCCTTGGAAAGTGTTGGAAGCTTCATAGACACATCCAAACACCCTTAGAGATCAAACTACTGGGCTGAGTACTGGGGACCGTGGTCTCAGGGAACATCTAGCTCAACTGGCATAACATAGTTTATAAAGAAAATGTTCTACATCCTACTTTGGTGAGTAGCATCTGGGGTCTTAAAAGCTTGTGAGCAGCCATCTAAGATATTCCACTGGTGCCACCCCATCTGGAGCAAGGCAGAATGAAGAAAACCAAAGACACAAAGGAAAGATTAGTCCGAAGGACTTATGGACCACAACTACCACAACCTCAACTAGACTGAGTTCAACACAACCAGATGGTGCCCAGCTACCACCACCAGCTGCTCTGACAGGGATCACAATGAAGGGTCCTGGACAGAACTGGAGAAGAATGTAGAACAAAATTTTGACTCACAAAAAAAGACTAGACTTACTGGTTTGACAGAGACTGGAGAAACCCTGAGAGTATGGCCTCTGGACACCCTTTTAACTCAGTACTGAAGTCGCTCCTTGAGGTTCACCCTTCAGCAGGGGATTAAACAGGCTCATAAAACAAAACGAGGCTAAATGGGCCCACCAGCCCAGAGGCAAGGACGAGAAAGCACAAGGGGACAGGAAAGATGGTAATGGGAAACTCAAGGTCATGTTGACATGTCGTAGGGTTGGCAACCAATGTCACAAACAATGTGTGTATTAGTTGTTTAATTGTCTATAAATCTTCATCTAAAGCACACACACACACACACACATACACACAAAAAAAGATTACAGCCTTGGAAACCCAATGGGGCAGTTCTACGCTTTCTAGAGGGTTGCTGTAAGTTGGAATTGGCTCACTGGCAATGCATTTGGTTTGGAACACTCTATTTCATTTTCTTACTCTCCCCCGACTATAAATAAGGACATGAAATGCTCTCAGAAAGTTAAACCTCTCCACAAAATGAAAAGAGCTTTATATATGTAAGTAGGTATTGATAAATTTTAAGTGCTAACTGTGGTTGACATATGGTCTTATGGAATAGGAGGTTTTTGGACAAGTAACATCAATGGTGAATGATGCTAAACTCCCTAGGTAGAAATTTTCCCTCCCTGGCTACAGAGGAAGTAGAAATGGAATAAGAAATGAAAGGTTGCGTACCCTTGAGCAGTGAGATTACACTGTGATACAGTTATCAGAAAGCATGTCACTAATGTACCGGCTGATACTGCGTTTCAGAGATAAAGAAAAATATAAGCTTAAAGGAATTTGTAGAATGAATAGCAAAAATGGTCACTGTACAATTGAAAATTTATCAGAGTTTATAGAATGATGCAATCACATGAAAAGGTACACATACTAAAGTGACATACTTTTGAAAGAGTTTATTCAGAATTTTAAAAGAAAATGTTGAAATGATACTACCCTGGCACTTGCCATTTGTAATGATAGTAATTTGCATTGTTATAAGTCTATTCCATAGAGATAATATTTGAAATACATTCACTAACATTAACACGGCTATCTTTGCATGGTGGAAGTGTGGATGATTTATTTCTTTTATGTGCTTATTTGTACTTTGAAAATTTTGGACAATGAACACCTAAATTTTATTTTTCCATTTCAATCAACAAGTTTCCCTTGGGACTGAAGGGTTTCCTGGGATGCAGGATTTTACTGTTAAAACTATGAAAGTTCCTGGAAAATTGGAATGAATTGGTCATTCTACTTTTAAACAAAAAGTCAGTTTTATTAATCGATCTATGGTTAAATAATTTCCTTTTTTTCCAATCCTTAAAATAACTTTCTAGACTAAGTTGAATGGAAAACACAAACCCGAACACTCCTCTCTCCCTATCTTCTTTAAAAGGACAGTTGTTCTATGTCTGTGTAGATTCTCCTTCCCCCACTTATCTAGAAATAAAATAAAATCCGATATGGCCCTTCCCATACAACATTTGACAACCTTTTCGGCCTCAGCTCTAGGTTACCAAAGAAACAAAAAAACAAAAAAACCAAACCAAACCAAACCCGTTGCCTTCCAGTCGATTCCAACCCATAACGACGCTAGAGAACAGAGCAGAACTGCCCCATAGGATTTCCAAGGAGAGGCTGGTGGATCTGAACTGCCAACTCTTTGGTTAGCAACCATATCACTTAACCACTGTGCCACCAAGTTCACTTCTAATTCTGACCAATACTACTATATAGTTATGCACCACATAATATATGTTTGGTCAATGTCCAACCGCATATACATCAGAGGTCCCATAAGGTTAATGAAATAGAGTTCAGAAATCCCTACTGGAGAATGGGACTTAGCGGAAGTAACCGGAGGTTGCAAACGCAACAGCTTCCTGCATGCAACACGTGTATCTAAAGCCTCTTTCATACAAAGCAATTGTTACAATATGTTACAGTACATATATAATCTATAATACATACATCTTGATAGTCATAATAAACGTCTATGTTACTAGCTATGTATGCACTGTACTGTACTTTCTATCGTTATTTTAATGTGAACTTTCCTAACTTACAAATAAAAGATTTACCGCATAATAGTGTATGCTTCGACTGGGAGGCAGCAGCATCCAATCTCATGTTCGCACTATGTCCAAATCACATAATGTTCTATTTCACAGAACGTATCATGGATATTAAGCGATGCATGGCTGTGCTTTGCTAGCTTTTGGGTTTGTATCTCTTTGAGTAAGTATAGTTTCCACCGGACTGTGTCATACTGCAGTAAATTGTGTATTCCTGTGATGCTGGAAGCTATGCCACTGGTATTTCATATATCAACAGGGTCACTTATGGTGGACAGGTTTGAGCAGAGCTTTGAGACTAAGACTAAGCTTTGAGACTGGTGGTCTACTTCTGAAAAAACTGGCCAGTGAAAACCTTATAGATAGCGTCCTTTGATAAAGTGCCAGAAGATGAGCCCCTTGGGTTGGAAGACACCCATAAATAATCAGAACACGGAATATACAAAGTATGCATCCAGGAAAATTGGAAGCCATCAAAAATGAAATGGAACGCATAAAGAAAATATCCTAGGCATTGAGCTAGATGGAAAAACAAATCATTAGCTTTATATGGAAAGAGGCCCTGGGTAAGTATAGCATTATTGAAGAAAAAGAACAAAGTAGGAGGCCTCACACTACTTGACCTTAGAAACTACCATACAGCTATGGCAGTCAAAACACTCTGGTACTGGTAGAACGACAGGTATCTTGACCAGTGGAATAGATTCAAGAACCTAGATGTAAATTCATCTACCTCTGGCCACCTGATCTTTGACAAAGGCCAAAGTTCATTAAATGGGGAAAAGACAATATTTTCAACAAATGGTGCAGGCAAAACTGGATGTCTGTCTATAAAAAAAAAGGAAACAAGGACCCATACCTCATACTATACATAAAAACTAATTCAAAGTGGATCAAAGACCTAAATATAAAACCAAAAGCTATAAAGATCATGGAAGAAAAAATAGAGTCAGTGCTAGGGGCAATAATATACAGCATAAACAGCATACAAGCCATAATTAGCAATACACAAACACCAGCAGATAAGCTAGATAAGGAAGATCTCCTAAGAATTAAACACTTACGCTTATAAAAAGACTTAACCAAAACGGTAAAAAGAGAACCTACAGACTGGGAAGAATTTTTGGCTATGATATCTCCAACAAAGTTCTAATCTCTAAAATCTGTAGGAAAAACCAACACCCCTACAATAAACAGACAAATAATTCAATTAAAAAATGGGCAAAGGATATGAACAGACACTTCACCAAAGAAGACATTGAGGCGGCTAACAGACAGGTGAGGAAATGCTCTCAATCACTAGCTATTAGAGAAATGCAAGTCAAAACTACATTGAGACACCTTCTCACATCGACATTGCTAACACTAATAAAAAAACAGAAAATAACAAATGTTGGAGTGGTTATAGGGAAATTGGAACACTTATGCACTGCTGGGCAAAATGGTACAACTATTTTGGAAAACAATATGGCACTTCCTTAAAAACCTAAAAATAGAAATACCTTATGATACAGCAATCCCACTCCTAGGAATATATCCTAGAGAAATAAGAGCCATCACATGAATAGACATATGCACACCCATGTTCATTGTGGCATTATTCACAATAGCAAAAAGATGGAAACAACCTAAGTGCCCATCAACAGATGAATGGATAAACAAACTCTAGTACATACACACAATGGAATACTACACAATGACAAAAAAACAATGATGGATCTGTAAAATATCTCACAACATGGACGAATCCAGAGGGCATTATGCTGAGTGAAATAAGTCAATCACAATATGACAAATACTGTATGAGACTACTACTATAAAAACACATGAAAAAGTTTACACACAGAAAGAAATAATCTTTGATGGTTACAAGGGAGGAGAGGGGTGGGCAGGGAAAAACACTGACTAGATAATAGATAAGTGGTAACTTTGGTGAAGAGTAAGACGAGGCACAATACAGGGGAATTCAGCACAACTCGACCAGGGCAAAGTCATAGAAGCTTCACAGACATATCCAAACACCCTGAGACACCTAGCTACTAGGCTGAAGGCTGAGGACCATGCTCTCGGGGAACATCTAGCTCAATTGGCATGACATAGTCTATAAAGATAATGTTCTACATCTGACTGTGGTGAGTAGTGAATGGGGTCTTAAAAGCCTGCAAACGGCCATCTAAGGTACATCTACTGGTCCCATCGTGGCTGGAGCAAAGGAGAATGAAGAAGACCAAAGACACAAGGGAGAGATTAGTCCAAAGGACTAATGGACCACAACTACCACAACCTCCACCAGACCGAGCCCAGAACAACTAGATGGTGCCTGGTTACCACCACTGACTGCTGTGGCAGCGATCACTATACAGGGTCCCAGACAGAGCAGGAGAAAAATGTAGAACAAAATTCAAATCCATAAAACAAACAAACAAAAACAGGCTTGCTGGTCTGACAGAGACTGGAGAAACCCCAAGAGTATGGCTCTCAAACACCCTTTTAACTTAGTACTGAAGTCACTCGTGAGGTTCACCCTTCAGCCAAAGATTAGACAGGTCTATAGGGCCAACAAAAGCACAAGTGAGGAGTGTGCTTCATAGTTCAATCATGTATACGAGACTAGTGGGCACATCAGACCAAAAGCAAAGATGAGAAGGCAGAAAGGGAGAGGGAAACTGGACAAATGGAAACAGGAACCTGGAGTGGAGAAGGGGAGAGTGTTGACACATCATGGGGTAGGTAACCAATGTCACAAAACAATTTGAGTATTAACTTTTTAATGAGAAACTAATTTGCTCCATAAATTTTCACATAAATCACGATAAAACATACTAAGTAAAAAAAAAAAAATATATATATATATTTATCCTAGGCATTGTTGTTGTTGTTGTTAGGTGCCCTTGAGTCGATTCTGACTCATAGTGACCGTATGTACAACAGAAGGAAACACTGCCTGGTCTTGTACCGTCCTCACAATTGTTATGCTAGAGCCCATTGTCATAGCCACTGTGTCAATCCATCTGGTTGAGGTCTTCCTCTTTTTCGCCGACCCTCTATTTTACTAAGCATGATGTCCTTCTCCAGGGATCCATCCCTCCTGATAACACGTCCAAAATAAGTGAGAGGACGTCTTGCCATTCGGGCTTCCAAGAAGCACTCCAGCTGTACTTCTTCCAAGACAGATTTATTCCTTCTTCTGGAAATCCATGGTGTATTCAATATTCTTCACCAACACAATAATTCAAAGAAGTCAATTCTTCTTCAGTCTTCCTGATTCATTGTGCAGCTTTCACATGCATATGAGGCAATTGAAAAAACCATGGCTTGAGTCAGGCACATCTTAGTCCCCAAAGTGACATCTTTGCTTTTCGACACTTTAAAGAAGTCTTTTGCAGCAGATTTCCCCAATGCAATACGTCATTTTATTTCCTGATTTCGGCTTCCGTGGACATTGATTGTGGATCCATGTAAAACGAAGTCCTTGACAACGTCAGTATTTTCTCCATTTATCATGATGTTGATTATTGGTCCAGTTATGAGGATTTTTGTTTACTTTATGCTAAGATGAAATCCATACTGAAGGCTGTAGTCTTTCTTCTTCATGAGTAAGTGCCTCAAGTCCTCTTCACTTTGAGCAAGCAGGGTTGTGTCATCTGCATATCGTAGGTTGTTAATGAGTTTTCCTCCAGTCCTGATACTGAGTTCTTCTTCATGTAGTCCAGCTTCTCAGATTATTCACTCAGTGTACAGATTGAATAATTATGGTGAAAGGATACAACCTTGATGCACACTTTTACTGACTTTAAACCACGCAGCATCCCCTTGTTCTGCTTGAACAACTGCCTCTTGATCTATGTAAAGGTTCCTCATGAGCAAAATTAAGTGTTCGGCAATTCCCATTCTTCACAATATTATCCATAATTTGTTATGATCCATACAGTCAAATGCATAGTCAATAAAATGCAGTAAACATCTTTCTGGTATTCTCTGCTTTCAGCCAGGATCCATTTGACATCAGCAATGATATCCCTGGTTCCATGTCCTCTTCTGAATCTGGCTTGAATTTCTGGAAGTTCCTTGTCAATATACGGCTGCAAATGTTTTTTAATTACCTTGAGCAAAACTTTAATGTTAATGATATTGTGTGATGTTAATGATATTGTTCAATAATTCCCCATTCTGTTAAATCACCATTCTTTGGAATTGGCACAAATATGGATCTCTTCCAGTCAGTTGGTCAGGTCGCTGTCCTTCAAATTTTTTGGCATAGATAACTGAGAACCTCCAGCCCTGCATCTATTTGTTGAAACATCTCAATTGGTATTCCATCAATTCCTGGAGCCTTGTTTTTCACCAATGCCTTCAGTGCAGTTTGGACCCCTTCCTTCGGTACATTGGTTCTGGATCATAGCCACTTCTTGAAATGGTTGAATGTCAACAAATTCGTTTTGGTACAATGACTCTTTGTATTCCTTCCACCTTCTTTTGATCCTTCCTGCATCATTTAGTATTTTCCCCGTAGAATCTGTCAATATTGCAGCTCGAGGCTTGAATTTTTTCTTCAGTTCTTTCAACTTGAGAAATGCTGACTGTGTTCTTCCCTTTTGGTTTTCTATCTCCAGGTCTTCTCGAGCCACCCTTTGAAATCTTCTGTTTAGGTCTTTTACTTCATCATTTCTTCTTCTTGCTTTAGCTGCTTACTCTACATTCAAGAGTAAGTTTCAGAGTCTCTTTTTGACATCCATTTTGGTCTTTTCTTTCCTGTCTTTTTAATGACCTCTTGCTTTCTTCATGTATGATGTCCTTGATGTCATTCCACAACTTGTCTGATCTTTGGTCATTAGTATTCAATGCTGCAAATCTATTCCTGAGATAGTCTCTAAATTCAGGTGAGACATACTCAAGGTCATATTTTGGCTCTCGTGGACTTGTGCTAATTTTCTTCAGCTTTAGCTTGTATTTGCCTACGAGCAATTGATGGTCTGTTCTGCAGTCGGCCCCTAATCTTGCTCTGACTGATGATATTGAGCTTCTCCATTGTGTCTTTCCACAGGTGTAATCGATTTGATTCTTGTGTATCCCATCTGGCAAGGTCCATGTGTATAATTGCCATGTGTGTTGTTGAGAAAAGGTATTTGCAATGAAGAAGTTGGTGGTCTTACAAAATTCTATCATGCCATCTCCAGTGTCATTTCTACCACCAAGGCTATTTCTCAGCTACTGATCCGTCTTCTTTTTTCCAACTTCCACATCCCAATCATCAGTAATTATCAATGTACCCTGAGTCCATGTTCAATCAATTTCAGACTTCTGAAGTTGATAAAAATCTTCAATTTCTTCATCTTTGGCCTTAGTAGTTGGTGCATAAATTTGAATAATAGTTGTATTAACTGGTCTTCCTAATAGGTGTATGGAAATTGTCCTATATTTGACAGCATTGTACTTCAGGATAGATCTTGAAATGTTCTTTTTTTTTTTTTTT